>NC_087251.1:44681157-45011514 GCF_037042905.1 Lytechinus pictus | reverse complement strand
GCAAATTTGTCTAACTAAAAATATAACATTTAACATTGCCAATTTGAATTTGTTGTTGTTGTAAATTCCATATAATCTTTATGTATTGCATTTCTTAATGCATTGATTATTTAAAAATATGAATCAATATGTGACAAGATACAGCACATCTCAAAATACTATTCAAGCAAATTTAGAAGATAGTTTCAAAATCAAAATGTATTTAATAAAATTATTTTCATTTTGTGAAGTTCACTCTTCTAAAATATTAAAAACTGAAGATATTTTTTAATGTCGAACTGAAAAATTCTCGAAACTTATAAGCTGAAATTGCTGTCGTTTTGCATTTCACTAATTTTACAAGATAATCTTGCAAAATTGCCACTAACTTGAATATTTGGTTTATATAGTGCAGAAGGTAATTTGAATTGTGAGGGTCATTGAAAACAAAAAGGAACTCGCCTACTCCTGATTACAAATGTTCAGTGACATATTACTCAGTTAATTCATAACTTAAAATTTCATTTTGGCCTTCTCAAATCTTGGAAAAGAGGGAAATTGCCCCTGGAAAATGTAGGCCTTAGAAATTTTCTTTAAAAAAACTGGAAGAATACAATCAAGCATAAGCCTTCTAATTTTTTGTTTACCTTCTGCACATTGTACAACCTAAAAGCTGGCTGGTATTCTGAAAATAGTGTTTTCTTTGCATTACCTTTTCTATATTTGAATGCCATTACAAATTTTTAAATGATATTTATGGCTGCTTTATATACTTTTTTTTGCATATTGCCTATATGAAAAAAGGGAAATACAAAGAAAATAAGTCCAGGTTACTTAAAATTTCATTTTAAGGAAAGGTACAAAAATGTTATAAATGATGACATTCTACCAAAGTAAACAGGGCTGTAAAGATTACACTATTTTCAGAATACTGGCACTGGGCCCTGTTGCATAAAATATAATATAAAATAGTGATATGGATCCTTATCAAATGATTGGCTGAAAAGTATCGCATGATCAGTCATACATTTTAGCTAACAGGAAAATTGGTGCTACCAATGATCATATTTTCCATATATACTAGTAGCGCATATCACATATTACTATTTGTCTTTGCGCTAAGGGAAAAAAACGCTTCTTTTGACTGGTCATGGTGAAGAGATGATGGTTTATCAAATAGGAATCCATATCACTATCTTATAAAACAAATAATGCACATCATGTTGCTTGGGCATTAGAACAATTGCACACACTTGTTACGTTAGAAACATTCCAAGCACCCTCGGCTCTGCCTTGGGCATGCTAGAACTTTTCAAAGTTACATTGTGTGTATGATTCTTTCTAATGCCCTTCATGATGTGTAACGTATAAGGTCATACCATCCAATGGTAGCTAACATGGAAACATTAGATGGCAAAATGACTATATAGTAATTTCATGCAACAGGGCCCTTGGCACCCCCACCCCCCCAAAAAAAGGGAAAAGGGGTGTCAAAGTGGATGAAAAAGGGGCAGGTTGAAATTGATGGTGGGGGGGGGGGGCAGGGCGGGCAGGTGAAATTGATGGGGGGGGGGGCAGGGCAGGCAGGTGAAATTGATAAGGGAGGGGGGATTTGTCACAGTATACAGATACACAAATGAGCCTAAAATAAATTTCTAAGAATTTTAATTTATTATTTTCAATGTAAAAGTGAACAAAAAAAAAATGACCAGCAGCCCAGAAGATTCATTCAAGTATACAAGATACCATAGCAGCTGACCTCTTGATTCAATGGGGCAAACCCCACCCCTCACAAAATGACCAGCATCCTAGTCCGAGCTGGGGTCTTCTTGACAAAATCACACAATATGTGACATCACCACTGAGAGATCTATTTTTCAGTGTACAGAGAATGGCACTGGATACTGTTGGGCATGGTATACAACTTGCCACAATGAAAGGGCTTTGTTAATGATTTTAATGATATTTTATGTAGCCTATTATAGTATGCAAGACAATCCATCGACTTTCAAAGTGATCATGTTGATGGGGGCAACAGTAACTTTCTTTGGGGGGGGGGGAAACTTTACTCATATTCATTTAAAATTTGCCTCTAAAAGAAATTTCCTTTTACCCCACCCCCTCCCATCTTTCCTAACTACTCCCCTTCTTTGCCAGAAGAATCGGTCTGTTAATCTCCATTGTAGTCTTTTCATTTGCCCTTGAACAAAACCACCACCCTTCCTTCCAAGCATCCCTCCCCCCATTCAACACGAATAGCATTTAATCCACTGATTATGCTCTCTTCCTATACCTCCCTGTACTATCCATCCAGGGAAGCATTTCATGAAGATTTTTGTCAGTGATTTTCACCAACAAATCCTTGCATCTGATTGGCTTAGAGCAAATTAGTGATAATCACTAACTCCCTGTATCTGCCCATTTTAAAATCATTTCACATCCTTTCAACATGAACTATCCATGACTGACCCTACAGTGTTCTAATTTTCAATTTAATATTTTTCTAGTATTATTACTAATCCTTTTCACATTTCATATTTTCATTTAACAAGTCAATTTATATCATCACATTAAAAAAAAATTAATTGGCTATTTTTTTGGTGCTTTTTTTTTTTTTTGGGGGGGGGGGCTTTTTTTTTCAAAAGAGCAAATAGAATATATCAAAAATATATTGCAAATAAATATACCCTTTTCTGTACAAGGTGCAATAGCGTTTCTATGAAATGAACACTACATTTTGATCAAAATAGAAACCAATAGGGAAAAGAATTGATGAATTTTTCCCCCTGTCAATTGTCAAGCTAATTTATTCATTCACCATCATACAAGAACCATATGTTTGCTTGCATACTGTATCCATCATGCAACCATGAACTCTGAGAAATCAGGCGAGGCACCGACAATGAAAGATGGATCTAATAGGTTGGGACCTCAACATAGGCTTGTCCTGAGGGAGTACACTTCATATCCCACAATGGTTTATAATCCTCCATCAATCATTACAATACAATGCATGAACCCTAGTAGTGAAGCGAAATGTCGAATTTCAGACACGGCACCCAACAAATTTCAAAAAAATCTTTCCATGGATATAAGGAACCATCTCTTCAGCTAAATGGTCATGAAGAACCAATGACAACTCTCACAGACAGCGCCCAATAAAATTGCCCAAACTTGTTCCAGACTGGATGAAGGAAACCACATCTTTAGCCAAGGGGTCATGGGGATTTGGAATAATCTACCAAAACATGCAATGTCAAATCTAACAGACAGCACCCAACAAAATTTTCTAAACCTGTTCCACATAGGAAACCATTTCTTTAGCCAAAGGGACACTTGGAAAAATCAACCAAGCACTGCCCTACCCACAGAACAGAAGATGGATAAATGACCAGCCTAGCATCACTTCATGTCAAGCTTCAGGAGCTGGCTGAGAGACTTCTCTGACATGATTAGAGGAACTACAAGCAAGAACAAGGAAATAATTCTCTGATGGTCTGCAAATTATGCATTTTATGCATTCCATGAAAGAGTTTTAGATCGCACAAGATCAAAGGATATTGAAATTCAGAATCATTGAGTGGAGGCCCTTCTCCCAAAATAACTGGCAATGATAAGCAGGTACATGCATAACTTAACCCTATCTAGCCCGGAGGGGGTGTGCTATTTTAAACTCATATTTAGATCACATCTTAGTATTTTACTTCATACAGCTAAATTTAAGCAAAATACTAACAAGTAACAACTATTTTGACATCATGATAAAGTTTGAGCCAAATAACGTGCAATGTATGTTATCATCTGAGCGCAGAATGTATGACTGCGCATATCACGTTTGTAAACTATGGTATATGCTAGCCAGACTTTGGTATGTGGCTGACTTATATTTAAGCCAAATACAATTGAATACCAAAGATGGATGTTTTTGTTTGTGTTTTTTAAGGCAAAATACTGAGTAAAATACTCTGGCTTCAGTATCGAATTGAATACTGGCCCTGATCAACAACCAAGATCGGGGGGGGGGGGGGGGGGGGGGGAGCTAAAAAAACATACCTCCCCCCGGCTATGCAATTTCAAAAATAGCCTGGGCTATATAGGGTTAAACACAGTAACTTCTCCTCACTTTAAGGAATTACATTTGATTTCTGAATATCTGAACTTGATGAACACAGGAAATCCATTTAAAATTCTTTCCAAACAAAGTACGTTTCCTCCTGGACACAGAAAATGAACGTTGACAAAGACTTCAAGAATCTGCCTTATTAGGATTCAAACAAGTGCATTTGGTTTAACCCTATCTAGGCCGGGGGGGGGGGGCTCGGAGGCCCCCCCTCAACGATTTGCGCAATATTTTTGCCGCACAAATTTTTTGACCGCGCCGCTCGCTGACTTTTTACTTTCAAGTCTTGCGCAACTTTTGAGACCAATTTTGCATCACCCGGGTACATGGTTCCGAAATTACGCAACATTATGTAAGTGCAAGTCAGACCAAAAATTGCTCAAAAACGTGATTTTGTGTACAAAGTCAATGCAAATTGTGTTTTTAACCAAAAGTCATCAATGTATGATTATTTTTAGTTTTGCTGGTCTAAATGTATTAATTTTATGCTTTTTATGATCTCAAAAGAGTCCCCAACAAATTTGATTGAAAAAACAATGAAAAACACAGAAATACATAAGAAATTTCAAAAAACAATATAATACATAAGAAAACAATTCGATATCGCAATTTTGTTCATGTACACTTGCTAAGAACACCACAAAAAGTTTCTATACCAAAAATTAGAACATTATGAGCTTTATTTAGGGAGTTAGAGGAAAGAGTATGATTTCGCATACTAATTACGCATAAATTAGCATAATCACTTAATAGCGATTCGCATGAAATAAATTACTATACAATTTTGTAGATTATGTTCCAGACAACGCGCGTGCCAATTTTCGGCACGGTCGAGATCTCAAGGGGGGGGGGGGCCTGGGAGGCCCCCCCAAAAAAAAATACCCCGGCCTAGATAGAGTTAATAAGTAGAGTTACAGACAAAGCCAGAAAATGTATCAGATGTGTATAGCTTCCCTTTTGGTGACAGTATCGGCATGCATGAGGAGCAAAAAATGGTCTTTATTGACTCTGACTCTATATCACCAAGACTTCACATTGCCTTTCATTTCATCAGAGCCAAATAAATCCAGGAAAATCTAATAAACACAGGAAAATTTCCACAATGGCTGGAAAAGACACAATTGACCGCCCAGAACAAGATCCACTGAGAATTCCTCTAATGCCACTACAAAGAGGCCAACTCTCTCACAAGATATCAGCATTTGTGAGTCCAAGAAGTGTGTGAGTTCCATGAGGTTTTGAAGAGCTCCGGATATCATGCGTAAGCTGAAAGGAGCACCATCCCTTGTGGTCAGACAGTACTTGAAGATTATCGCAACATTACCAGTTTCCAAACACCAAATATAAAGATGTCACATGCAACTTAAACAAACTTCTGGAAGTCAGTATCCCTCTCTTCAAACATACGTTGCCTGTTCCTCTCTCTTCTCTTTGTGCAGAACAAATGGTTACCTGCGTCAATTTGGAGTGCAAACCAGTTCTTTATCAATCTGGATCAATTTCACCGAGCTCCAAATCCATATTGGCTAAACTGCTCCATCAATATTTCAAATGGTCAACTTCAAACACTATACTGGCAAGGCTCTAGAAATCACAATTTGACATTGCACTTCTAAAACAAGATTCCAGACTTACATATATTGCTCTGATTGAAGGAGAATTTTTTTTTACACACTGTGGAAAAACCATTGAAGTGCACAACCCTCATAAAATGGGTGAAAAATCATATCTGAAGTTGAAGATTTGGGCAAACAAACCTACATTGAGAATCTACCTTATCATCACATATCTTAACATTCGTGCAGTCCACATTATCTCTTCTCATTCTGTGATTTCATGATGGATACACACTCGGCACTCGCAATCTGGTGGTGCCATCGGCTTTAGCACAAACATGAGGTTCATGAAGGTAAATGGTGAAATTACCGCGGTTTGAAAATATTAATTCAAATTAGTCTGACCCCAAAAATATCACATACGGAAAAGGAGAATAAATATTTTGCAACATAATTCACATTGCTCTATCATTGCTTTGCAATAAAAAAAAATAAGATCAAAGTCTGTATATATAAATACATATATAAATTTCTTATAAAAATTGTTTACCTTTTACCAAATAATTAAATCAGTCATGGCAAATATCATGTTGCAACAATGTGAAACAAAGATAAAGTTAGAACAGCTAGAACAGATAGTACTGGGAGGTATATAAAGAAAGACTATACCCAACAAAAGGATACAGGAATGGGAAGAAATAACAGTAAAGGTCAAGAGAAGGGATTACAGTCATTAAAAGAAGAGAGAAAATCTTGATATGGGGAAAAAATTGCCGCCCAATATTTTCACAAAGGTTATTGCCCTCAGTACATAATTACTGGAAAACCGATTGCATTGTCTTGCATACTCTAGGCTACACAAAATATCATTGAAATCATTATTAAAGCACTTACATTGTGGTAAGTTGTATAACATGCACAACAGTATCCAGTGCCCTCCTCTGCACACTGAAAAATAGATCTCTCAGTAGTGAAGTCACTAATTGTGTGATTCTGGCAGGAAGATCCCGGCTCAAACCAGACAGGAAGCCATGCTTGTAAGGTTTAGGGCCTACCACCATCAATCGAGGTCAACTGCTATGGTCCTGCAACTTGAATGAATCTTCCAGGCTGCTGGTCTTACATAATTTTATAAAAAATAAATACAAAATCATGAATACAAAGCAAGTATTACAGACAAGCAAACATTATAGGGCAGGTCCAAGCTATCTGGCATTACATGTGACATAAGAAACAAATCAAAGGAGTGTTTCACAAAGATTTGAGTGTGACCAAAAAATTGCTCTTAATTTTCACTTGCATGTGGAAAGTATGAGATCATCATATTGATTGGATCACCCGCAGAAGATACACTCTCCTGTGTATGAATCAATGAGGCTGCCAATAAAATATCATATATGCATCAACACTTTCAGTCAGATTTATCTACCGGTATTCGTGAAACAGTTCCAAGAATTGTTTTGCTAGATTCATAAACTTTTCAAAAATCTAACACCAGGACTATATACTCTGGATATATTGAAACAAAAAGAAAAACACATCACTAGCACTATACATTACTGGGACTAATAAAATTTGATATAAAATAGATGGATTCATCTCTGTCACACCCATATGCGAGAGGTCAGTTAGAAATTGAATCTTCACACATTTATTTATTTCATCATGAAAAAAAGGATATTTTGGGGTACAAAATGACCTCTGTGAATTTTGATCTGTGACATTTTTCATCTCGCACATCTTTGGACCGATTTAGTTTACTTCTTTTTAGGTTACTTCTTTTAATATCTTTTAATCTGATATTTTGTCCAAAAGATATTCTTTCCAAAACATGTGTTATCCTGCAATGAAGTTTACCTGCGTGTTTGTTGTTGTTTTCATTTGTGTTAATGACATCATTGAATCCTTTGAAATATCAAATTTCATTATCTATGCAGATGATACAATAATATTTTGTGAAATTAAAAATACATATACCGGTAGACTGAATTAGCCAATAGCAAACTTTGCTATTCCTGCATTTGAAATGGCCTTAATCTCTAATTTTGAATTTGAAATAAAAAATTTCATATCATAAAACTATTTTTGTGTAATAATTTATGAAACGGGACAGAACATATTAATGATATTCATGGAAAATAAGTGCAAGCTATTGTGCACATATTCAAATGGGGGGGGGGGGGTCTTTGGGGAACGCAAGTCATAAACCATAGGGAAGCCTGTCTTGCTTGGCTTAGCCGTAATTAGGTTTGATAGGATAAGTGACATTATATATTGCCCTGCATTTCACATTTTTTGCTATCAATCAAACAGCCATGAATTTTGAGATTTTTTTAGTTTGAAAAAGGCACATTCTAAGCTTTCATATAACCCAAACATGTACTTGAT
Organism: Lytechinus pictus; assembly: GCF_037042905.1. Classification (NCBI taxonomy): domain Eukaryota; kingdom Metazoa; phylum Echinodermata; class Echinoidea; order Temnopleuroida; family Toxopneustidae; genus Lytechinus; species Lytechinus pictus. The sequence continues at coordinate 45,003,471 of NC_087251.1, read as the reverse complement.
TAAATGCAGAAAAACTAAGCAAGAGCTTCAAAAAGTGTTCTTTTAATGAGAATACGTTTGAAATTTGGAGTTCACTCGTGCATGAGATGTGCACTGTGGAACTTTCAAGCAGTCTGCAAAAACTATTTATGTCAAAGAAACTCTTGTATCTATTTTTTCTATTCAACTTTTCTGATTTAAAATTTTGACAGTATGAAGAAGCTATTTTTTTTCATTTTGAGGATCAAAATTTACTATATTGGCTATTTACAGAGAACCTTCCCTGGCGACTTCTTGTTGGTTTGGGGGTGCCTGGTCACATAAGAAAAAGCAATTACAAGTTGAACCCCATACAAACCTAAAGGGGTATTACATAACTGGTGCTGAGCCATCAAGAAGCAAACTAAATTTTCACTTTGAACATATACGCGTAATACATGAAGTTTATTTGGATTAACAATCAAGAGACCAGTTAAGAGTCTACGACGAAGGTTTAAAGAGAACTTTGGCAACTCAAAATAAATGGGATGGGTTGAATTTGCGCTTTCCAATTTTTGATTTCGTTAATCCAGTACAGTATTATTACTGTGTGTATAAAGTAAACAAGCCTTTTGCAAATTGCTTACGATCCAATTTCCCCCATGGTCCGGGACTTGCGTTTCCCTTTAAACAATTCTACGACAAGTAGATCCAGGGTAAAAAACCAGAGATAATATTCATTCGAGAAAAACTCTGGAAAACCTTTGGGTCCACTTTTGCAGAATAGTAAACACAACATAAACACAATTACTATAAACTTCATGTAAACCAAGATAACTCCACAAAAACCTACAAGCCATATTAATTATAAACCTCATGATACTTGAAAATCATTTGCAACTTTGTGCACATATCATTTTCTCCTAGTAATCATGGCCTACATAGTATACATCCAATAATGAAACAGATAATTTGGAAAGTCAGCAAATAATTAGGAACAGTGATTTTCTGTTTACTGGTAAATCAAAACGAAAAATCTGTTTTGGTTTTATACTTTCAGGGAGAAAACTCATTGCAAAATGGAATTCATGCTTTTTATGTGTACATTTTCTCTCACAAACGTAGTTTCATTATAGATCAAGTTTGAAATTGAATAAAAGGTTTCCAGAAAGAGAAAAGGAAATTTTTATTTAAACTGAAAATCACTGTTCAGAGATAATAGCTTGGACCTGCTCCTTTGAGATACACAAAAGACATCATAAAATACCTAAAAATAGATTCATGACAGTGTTGGAAAATTCCCTATAAATTCACCAAATTGAACACTTTGGGGCGCAAAATCTTGTCTAAAAATTGATTTTCTACATACAGCAGAATGATGAGAAATGCTTTTGCAGCGTAAGTGCTTGTTGCACAAAAAAGTAGCTCTTAATATGAAAGAAATAGCCCCCAAAAGTCAGCAATCACCCCATTGTGGACAAAAATAGCCCCTAAAAATAAAGTTTAAACACGATTTCCTACCCAGGTTCATTAGTAGCGAATTCAGATAGTCTTTTTAAAATGACATTTGGTTCGTTCAATTTGATTTACATGGTGGAAATTTCCATATTAAATCGATAGGTGGAGCACCAAAAACAGAGCGTGTACAATGTCTGGTGTCAAAGTACCAGTCCCTGGTAGTCGCCTCTCTCAGAGATAAGAAAAAGAGGTATTTACAAAACAGGTTCTTTTGTTGTATATTTCAAAGGATATAACAATTGGTCTTTCTGAGCAGGCGGTCTTTATATACCGGTGGGTTATACATCATGTCCATGTATCTACCAACAAATGATCACACCAAACATTCAGTGCAGATGAAGATGTCAAGATTGGTGTCACATCTTTAGCTCTGGTAGACTTTCCCAGATAGGGGGTGCATCCATGTTGTACACCGAGTGACATGACTGCAAGTATAAGGAGAAAGAACAAAACATTATTCTAAGTTCTAACAATATATCCTGTATAAAAACTTTTAATTGTACTGTGACACATCTCCACAGGATTTAATAAAATTTTGCATTTAGGACAAATGTACGACCGGTAGACTACACTGAAACACTTTCAGCAAAATTTAATTTGGGGATTTGCATCAATTCATTGACATCGTCAATAACATCTTGCTAATTTACACAATTACACTGTATCTAGTTGTCATATGTGCATATTGCAGCATAAGGCATGATGTTTACACACATATATTTCCAACATTGAAAAAATAATTTCTCTAAAATGTTTTCTTCTGAAAAGAGCCTCTTTGATGAAGAAGTACACTGTGTCATAACTGAAATCATACATCATCTAGAATCACTCTACCTAGTCATGGTTCATTTACCTGTACATAAATCTAAATCTGTGAAATCATGAAATATTGGCTGAAAATGATCACACTCAAGATCACAAACACAGATAAGCACACGTGGTACAGTGTATCATCATTGCTTGGAAAAAAAGAAGACCCAATGCCTGCCTGGACTGCCTTTTTTTTATTCTGTCCATTTCTCACCAATTACACATTTTTCTACTAAAATCATCTGGCACATATTTGTTCATTATCAAATACATACAAACACTCAAAACACTTGGGTGGTCATTTTATTAGATTCTGTTTGAACTCATTTATATGTTGTCACTAGAAGTGGGCATTTATGTTTAACCCTATCCAGGCCGGGGGGGGGGGGGGGGGCCTCGGAGGCCCCCTTAACGATCCACGCAATAGTTTTGCCGCACAAATTTTTTTTTACCGCGCCGCTCGCTGACTTTTTAATTTCAAGTCTTGCGCAACTTTTGAGACCAATTTTTCGTCACCCTGGTATGTGGTTCCGAAATTACGCAACATTATGTAAGTGCATGTCAGACCAAAAATTGCTCAAAAACGTGATTTTGTGTACAAAGTCAATGCAAATTGTGTTTTCAACCAAAAATCATAAATGTATGATTATTTTTAGTTTTGCTGATCTAAATGTATTCATTTTATGCTTTTTATGATCTCAGAAGAGTCCTCAACAAATTTCATTGAAAAAACAATGAAAAACAAAAGGTAAAAAAAACCAAAGAAATACTTAAGAAATTGCAAAAAACAATATAATACATAAGAAAATGATTTGATATCGCAATTTTGTTCATGTACACTTGCTAAGAACACCACAAAGAGTTTCTATAGCAAAAATTAGAACATTTGGAGCTTTATTTAGGGAGTTAGAGGCGTGCCAATTTTTGGCGCGATTGCGCGGTCGACAGCCGAGATCTCAAGCCCCCTGTTGCACCCACAAATGTAATAACGCCCACAAATGTAATAACGCCCACAAATGTAATAACACTTTACCCACAAATGTAATAACGCCCACAAATGTAATAACACTTTACCCACAAATGTAATAATTTCACCCACAAATGTAATAATGCACTTTACCCACAAATGTAATAATTTTTGATCGCCCACAAATGTAATAATGACTTTACCCACAAATGTAATAAATTTGAAGGGATTTTTTGGCGAATCTGTTCTAAACTTAAATCCTGTAGTAATGCGTTCATATAGCGATGGACCTATTGTAATAGGTCCATGATATAGCACAAAAGTGCAGTCTTTTTTCCAGACCCGGTTAATTAAAAAATTATAATGTAAGTCCAAAGTCTTTTTTCCAGACCCGGTTGATTAAAAAATTATAATATAAGTCCAAAGTCTTTTTTCCAGACCCGGTTGTTTCAAAAATTATAATATAAGTCCAAAGTCTTTTTTCTAGACCCGGTTGTTTCCAAAATTATGATATAATTCCAAAGTCTTTTTTCCAGACCCGGTTGTTTAAAAAATCATAATATAAGTCTAAAGTCTTTTTTCCAGACCCAGTTATTTTAAAAATTATAATATAAGTCCAAAGTCTTTTTTCCAGACCCGGTTGTTTCGAAAATTATAATATAAGTCCAAAGTCTTTTTTCCAGACCCGGTTGTTTCAAAAATTATAATATAAGTCCAAACTAAGATACGATAATGATATTCAAGTGGAATAAAAATAAGAATCGAGCTTAGTTTTTTCTCCAGACCCAGTTAATTAAAACTTGTGAAATTAATGTCTTGTTGTGGTTTTAACTAATACGGCGCATATCGTGAATATATGCGCAAAGAGTAAATTGAGAATCAAGTGTAGTCTTTTCTCCAGACCCAGTTACTTAAAATTAAAAACTAAAACCCTATAGTAATGCGTTCATATAGCACAAAAGTGTAAAATCTTTTTTCCAGACCCGGTTAATTCAAAAATTATAATATAAGTCCAAAATAAGATACGATAATGCTATTCCAGTGGAATAAAAATGAGAAACGAGCTTAGTCTTTTCTCAAGACCCAGTTAATTAAAGCTGGTGGAATAAATGTCTTTTTTTCTTTTTAATTATACGGCGCGTATTGTGAATATATGCGCTGAGAGTAAATTCAGAACCAAGCGTAGTCTTCTCTCCAGACCCGGTTACTTAAAACTAAAAACTAAAACCCTATAGTAATGCGTTCATATAGCACAAAAGTGCAGTCTTTTTTCCAGACCCGGTTAATTAAAAGATTATAATAAAAGTCAAAGTCTTTTTTCCAGACCTGTTTGAGTAAAAAAGTATAATATAAGTCCAAAATCTTTTTTCCAGACCCGGTTTTTTCAAAAATCATAATATAAGTCCAAACTAAGATACCATAATGATATTCCAGTGGAATAAAAATGAAAATTGAGCTTAGTCTTTTCTCTAAACCATGTTATTCCAAAATTATAAATAACAATACAACAACAAAAACAGTATAAAGACTCCATAATCTTGTTAATGATGGATAACATGGACATATAGAGTAGTCTTTCAGCCAGACCCAGTTATTTTTTTCAAAATATCGCAAATAGTAATAATAAAAAACTACAAATATAAGACCAAGCAATCCTTCAACCTAAGAACCTGTTTTAAAAAGAGGTTAAGAACGTTGTCTTTATTCCAGACCTAATCATTGAAAATATTACCCCAAAAAAAAATCTTCTAACGTAAGACCCTATCATATTCTTATTCTTGTGGAATAAGACGAGATTCAAAACGTACTCTTTCCTCCAGACCCAGTTATTTAAAAAATGAAATTTAAAAATACTTCAAATCTAAGACCAATTTTCAAAAGTTACACCCAGAAAAAAATGTCTTTACCCCACACCCATTTTTTTTTTTATAATAAAGACCCCTACAAAACATTGTAATAATGCATGGGTAAAGCAATCATCTTTTTTCAAGAGTTGGTTATTATTTGAAAAAATAAAATAGTTTTTACAAATATTTTAAAACGAATACCCAATAATCTAATTACTGTGGAATAACATGAAGATCGATTGTAGAATTTCCTCCAGACACAGTTATTTCAAGAATAAAAAAGCAATAAAAAACCCAACCCCCAACAACGAATCTAAGAACCATCAATCCTCCAAATTAAGACCATGTAAAAAAGCACATGTTTAGAGCGTTGTCTTTATTCCAGACCCAGTCATTTAAAAAATGATTTAAACAATCTTAAAAACATAAAACTTTGTCATATTCTTATTCCTGTGGAATAACCAGAGTATTATGATTAGTCTTTCTATCTAGACCCGGTTATTTAAAAGATAAACAATCATTGAAAAAAAATCTAGGCTAAGACCAATCTTCAAAATTAAACCCAGTTAAAATGCTTGGGTTTAGAGTGTTGTCTTTACCCCACACCCGGTTCTCTTAAAAATACAAATTGAGCCAAACTATAAAAGTCATGTGATAACACATACCACAAAGACGACAAATTAATCATAGGCGTAAATAATCATATGATACGCGCCTTAAAATCCAAGATAACAACAACAATGCTTTTCTACATCAATGATATTGTGGGGTCTTTACTGATACTGTTTGTTTCTTTTTATTGTTTCTTATAATTTCCTATTTTGAAATAACTGGGTTTGGAGCAAAGACTACACCATATTTCCATGCTATCCAAAGTTGATAAGATTGCAGAGTCTTTGTTTTGTTGTTGTTGTTGTGTTTTTTAATGATTTTTATTACTGGGTCTTGAGAAAAGACCACGCTATATTTCCATATCATTCAACATGAATAGGATCGTGGGTCGTTGTTTTTTTATTATTATTAATTTATTATTATTATTATTCATTTGTTATTTGAAAGAGCTGGGTCTGGATGAAAGACTACGCTATATTCCCATGTTATTTAACATTAATAAGAGAGGGGGGGTTTTGTTTCTTGTTGACTCTTTTAAAAATGATTTGTAATTTTGAAATAAGTGGGTCTGGAGGAAAGACTACGCTATATTTCCATGTTATTCAACATCAGTAAGACTGTGGGGCCTTTGTTTTATTATTATTATATATCTTTTCTATGATTTGTTATTTTAAAATAACTGGGTCTTGAAAAAAGACTACGTTATATTTTCAAGTTATTCAACATCAATGAGATAGGGGGTCTTTGTTAATAGTGTTCTTTATGATATGCAATTGTGAAATAACCGGGGCTGGAACAAAGACTACACCATATTTCGATACTAACTGGGCGTTGTGGCGAGTGCCTGTAATCCAAGCTATGTGGGGAAGTTACAAATTGATGCAGAGGTTCGAGGTTCGAGCCCTGGTCACGTGTTTCGGATGGTGACGATAGAGGTTGGTCCCAGACGTAAATAATGATATTTGATTGATACACGTCTGACGAAACTTAAACACACGCTATTCAATGTTGAAAAGATGGCGGGGTCTGTTTTTGGTTGCTGTTGTTGTTCTTTTGTTTTTGAATGAGTTTTTTTATAACTGGGTCTGGAGGAATGACTATGCTATATTTACATTTTGTTCAACATTAATAAAGTCGTGGGGTCTTTTTTTTTTTTTTATTATTATTTATTATTTGCTATTTGAAATATTTGGGTCTGGAGCAAAGACTACGCTAAACTTCTATGTTATTCAACAATAAGAAGAATTAATTTTGGGATCTTTATTGTGGAAGATTGTTTAAATGTTTTATATAACCGGGTCTAGAGAAAAAAGACTGTGACTTTGCACTATATGAACGCATTACTATAGGGTTTTATTTTAGAACAAATTCGCCAAAAATCCCTTCAAATTTTGTAACATAATTATGTGGGTAAAGTCATTATTAAAATTTGTGGGCGATCAAAAATTATTACATATGTGGGTAAAGTGCATTATTACATTTGTGGGGTGAAATTATTACATTTGTGGGTAAAGGTTTTTAGTTTTTAGTTTTAAGTAACTGGGTCTGGAGAAAACACTACGCTTGATTCTCAATTTACTCTTAGCGCATATATTCACAATAAGTGCCGTGTAAGTTAAAACAACAACAAAGACATTAATTCCACCAGTTTTGATTAACTGGGTCTGGAGAAAAGACTAAGCTCGAGTTTCATTTCCATTCCACTGGAATATTATTATCGTATCTTAGTTTGGACTTATATTATAAATTTTTAAACAACCGGGTCTGGAAAAAAGACTTTGGACTTATATTATAATTTTTTAAACAACCGGGTCTAGAAAAAAGACTTTGGACTTATATTATAATTTTTTAAACAACCGGGTCTGAAAAAAAGACTTTGGACTTATATTATAATTTTTTAAATAACCGGGTCTAGAAAAAAGACTTTGGACTTATATTATAATTTTTGAAACAACCGGGTCTGGAAAAAAGACTTTGGACTTATATTATAATTTTTGAAACAATCGGGTCTGGAAAAAAGACTTTGGACTTATATCATAATTTTTTAAACAACCGGGTCTGGAAAAAAGACTTTGGACTTATATTTTAATTTTTTAAATAACCGGGTCTAGAAAAAAGACTTTGGACTTATATTATAATTTTTGAAACAACCGGGTCTGGAAAAAAGACTTTGGACTTATATTATAATTTTTGAAACAATGGGTCTGGAAAAAAGACTTTGGACTTATATTATAATTTTTGAAACAACCGGGTCTGGAAAAAAGACTTTGGACTTATATTATAATTTTTGAAACAACCGGGTCTGGAAAAAAGACTTTGGACTTCTATTATAATTTTTGAAACAACCGGGTCTGGAAAAGAGACTTTGCACTTTTGTGCTATATCATGGACCTATTACAATAGGTCCATTGCTTTATGAACGCATTACTACAGGATTTTAGTTTAGAACGGATTCGCCAAAAATCCCTTCAAATTTATTACATTTGTGGGTAAAGTCATTATTACATTTGTGGGCGATCAAAAATTATTACATTTGTGGGTAAAGTGCATTATTACATTTGTGGGCGAAATTATTACATTTGTGGGTAAAGTGTTATTACATTTGTGGGCGTTATTACATTTGTGGGTAAAGTGTTATTACATTTGTGGGCGTTATTACATTTGTGGGCGATTATTACATTTGTGGGTGTAACACCCCCCCCCCCCCCAGCCATATGAACTCCAAAAAAATACCCCGGCCTAGATAGGGCTAAAGGAGAATGAAACCTTTGGAACAAGATAGCTTGTGTGAAAACAGAAAAATCAAAGAAACAGATCAACAAAAGTTTGTGAAAAATCGGACAAATAATGAGAAAGTTATGAGCATTTGAATATTGCGATCACTAATGCTATGGAGATCCTCAAATTGGCAATGCGACAATGATGTGTGATGTCACTTGTGAACAACTCTCCTCATTACTTTAGTATATATTTCACTTAAATTGCCTCTTTTATCACATCTATCAGTAGATCATGTGTTCTTTCTATAGGAGGGCATGTAATACAGATTTTTAAAGAATACATCATAGATAAAGAGTTTGTATCACCACAAGAACAAGCAGAAAGAGACATTTTGAGGGTATTTTATAGTCCATCAAAGGGAAAGTTGTTCACATGTGACATCACACATCCTTGTCGCATTGCCAATCGGAGGATCTCCATAGCATTAGTGATTGCAATATTCAAATGCTCATAAATTTCTCATTATTTGTCTGATTTTTCTCAAACTTTCTTTGTTCTTATTCTTTGACTTTTCTGTTCCGACACAAGCCTACTTATTCCAAAGGTTTCATTCCCCTTTAAGTGAAGCTGGTTAAAGAACAAATCTCACTTTATGTTGAGCTAACAATGTGATTTGGATCATTCTTGTTATAAAGTCCCATTAGGTGTTATGGTAGGTGATCGCAATCGTGCTTGCAAACTAACACCAAACTTGAAATTACTCAATATTGCATTATTGGCATTCCATAATCAAGATTTATTTAAATGAACTGCAACTATCTTTATTTCCCTATACTCACTTTAAGTAGCACTGTCATCGATCAGCTGTGTAAGCCTCCTCTCAGCCATGAGGTGAAGCTGTGAACCAAAGAAAAGTAACAACTCAATTATTCCAGTCCCTGTAAGATGAAAAAGTAATCAAGTTTATTATAGTAAACTTCACTGTACTCAGGGTGCTACATAACTTTTTAGAAGCACTTGCCCAGTTGGGCAAGAAAATTTTCAAATAGTTGGAATATACTTGCCCAAAAATCTATTTCACTTGCCCGAAAAAATCCTTGAATCCTTGAAGTGGTTTTACCTCTTCAAAAGAAAGTTTTGCGGTTTTATAAACCATTGACCTTTTTCTCTCTTTTGACATGAACTGATCTACCTGCCATGACCAAAATTAGGGTCAATATCATATCATATCGACCCTGATTTTGGTCATTCTACTGTGAGAATTTTGCTTGTCCAATTCGGGCAAGTAGTTTTGGTCTTTATTTCAAAACACTTGCCCGACTTTACTTGTCCCGGGCAATCGGGCAATTGCTTTTGTAGCACCCTGACTGTACTGAAACCTGATACAATGCATAGCTCCTATCAATGGCTGACCAAACAGTTACTACGGTGACAGACCACTCCCATCTAAGTTTCATGGAAGACATACGATTGAAGGCAGTGACTGAATTTGGTTTATAATAATGTGAGGATAAGATTAGGTTCAGAATTATGTTTGAAAATGAGACCCTTTATAGAAGCTTCATGAAAAGGAATCAAAATGAACAATTAATCAAAATTAAAGGAATAATTAAATTATGTTATTTGATAATATAATCCAAAGTTCATTGACCTAAAACAACATTTGATGACTTGGAAACATGCAATTCTTTTACTATCATTAGTAGAAGTTTCAGGTGAACTTTCAGGACGGAATATAATTATTGATATCAAATATTAAACCATCTCACACAAAGAAATTGAATACTTTTATCAAGGTGACCTGAGGCCCGACATTGCACAGCAGGTTGCCTATATGGGGAATCAATCAGATTTTGGCCATTGTTAAATATGCTCTGATATTGCACCAACAAACCATTCATAAAAATAAGTAGGGGAAGGCGGGGTAAGTTGTGACACTTTTTGCATGTTAGAATAATATGACTAATAATATTGTAGAAATAAGTACCTTGCCTTTAAATTTTATTCTTGGGAAATATTTTTCACCTATATATAATTTTCTACCCCCACACTGAAATTCATTGTGACCTTTGAAAAATACCAAGTCAAATGGCTCAACTTGCCCCATCTGTGGGCTAAGTTGTGCCACCTTCTGGGGTAAGTTGAGCCACAAAAACTATGTACAAAATGTATGCGGGAAGAACCAGCATGTCAATTTTTTATTTCAAGTCTTTCACTTTCTAATTCTCTATAAATACTAACATCCTCTAAAAGTAAAAGAACTGTCATGTGAATTTGCACCTTTCTGCCTGCATATCAATGGCTTTTCAAGTTTTTTTTTAATCATTATACATTACCATAAGAATAACCATGGCTCAACTTGCCCCATGTTGGCTGGCTCAAAGTACCCCAGTCCGAACTTAATGCGATATTTTCACATCCGCACATTTCTTATGCATCCATCATGTAAAAGACTATGACAACAATATTGTTCTTATTTCTTTATTATATTTTAAGACATGTGTGGGTAAAAAGCACTGATCTATTTTACACCCTTTTATACTTTTTTGGCTGAAATTTGTATTTTCCCTCTAAAAAAGTACTTTTTGTTTCAAAGTCGAAAACAATGTGGTGGGGTAAAGGGTTATGTAATGGGTCATCAATACATGACACCACCACAATGTCTGACTCATTCATTATTGGCCTAGGGGTGGTGGCTCAACTTGCCCCTATTCTCAACTTACCCTGCCTTCCCCTATTTTCAATGCACTGCTAAAATGCCCTATAGAGATAAAAATCATACACATTGCATAACTTACCACTGGATCTTGCAGCATATTTCTGATAATTTTCTTGACCTTTGGCATGAGCTTGTCGAGTCCATCATCCAGCGGTGACAAGACATTTGCTCCTGCGACAATTGCTCCGGACTTCAATTTGTGTAAGATGTAGGGTTAGGGTTGCAATAGGGTCTTATGTTAGGTTTAGGGTGGGATATAGTGTTAAACCCAGGGTTGAAGTTAGTCAATTGTTTAATGTGTGGAATTTACATCAGAGCAATTGTCGCTGGAGCAAATGTCATGGAATTCCTCCAGCATGACAATGACTTCCTCCTGATCTAGTCCATATTGCTTGCTTCATGTTGGGTGACTTCTGATGATTTCCAGATGAACCCTTGATTTCAGGACTTTGCTCTCATGGATAGCAGTCTGTGCCTGCTGCAGAGAGAAAACATTAATTTAAGACAAAATTTAATTCTTGCTATTCAGTACTGAATTTTAAAAATGAAACAAATCCTCTCAAAATGATTGTGAAATGTTTAAAATGCATTGCTTATCTAAAATTTCACAATTTTGGATTTCAAGACTGTTTATGCTCTTCACAATATCTTTCTTGTGCAGACAGAAGAGCTTCTTGATACAGGTAACAGTATTATATAATAAAAATTCAGTTTGGACTTTCTGATATTGAATATAACAGATAGAGCTATCAATCGAACCCCAACTAAAAAGTTCTTGTACACCCCTAACCCCCTTGTATACAGCTGAAAACCCCTTGATTAAGTATTCAACTTGGATTTGAATGAAATGAAGAGAGAAAGAAAATAAAAGCACAATTTTAAAAAAGGTAAATGTTGGGTGAAAAATATGGTCTGTGCTGGCATTAAACACCAATATATTTATGTGTACATGTACCTATTTGCGTCATGGCAATCACACCCATTCATCTTGCTTTTAGTTCGTTAAGTATACACACTAAAAATGAACTTCAACTAGGACTAGTCCTGGCTCTCAAAAGGAAAAAAGAAGACGCTACAGCAGGGTTTGTGAAACCATGGACATGGTGACAACAGAAAGGAGGCTTCAGTTTGGACACAAGCAAGAACTTCAAGCTGAAGACCTACAGTTGTTCAAAAGGTACCTGTGAATTACCCCAGTTATATTCGACTGACCCTGTCATTGAGTACATCATCGAATGCAGAAGCAGTATATATAGTTCGGAAGAGCTATTCCTGCAGGCCTGAAGCTGGCCATGAGGTTAAGGTACATGCCAACAGCTGATACCTACACTTCACAGTCATCGCCTTGCGGACATTATCTGAATCGTGTACGCGAGGTCTACAGAGCCACTGCAGCTGAATACAAGTAAGAAGTACTACCATGCACCCTAACCCCAGTAGGATGGCTCGAAAAGAAGGTGGAATATACCCCATGCTTTGGGAGCATTAGATGGCAAGCACATGGCCATCAAGAAACCAGCTCACTCTGGAAGCCTATATCACAATTATATAGGTTTCACTAGCATTGGCCACATGGCACTGGTGATCAGTAACTACAAGTTCATTTGGTAAGATACCAGAGGATTGGACCAACAATCCGATGCGCAGATCTATAACAACTGCGAATCGAAGGACAGCATCAAAGACATTAGTATTGGGTTCCCAGATCTATCAACACTCCTAAACAATGGCAGGACACTTTTGAATTTTTTCCATTTGTCATACTTAGGGATGACATCTTTCTTAGACCTTACAGGCATGCCAATGTCACACATCAGCAGAAGATCTTCAATTACCATCTCTCACGAAGGAGACAAGTTGGAAAGAATTGTCAAGCATTCTGGTAATGCTTGAGTGAAACAACACTTCAAACTCCAAAGATCATGAGAACTATAGCCACTGCTTGTATTTCCTTCACAATTTCATCAGAATGAGGTATGCCAATTTTGGTCAGACGGATGTTGTGGATGAAGTCCACAACCTTGTTCCAAGGAAGGTCATGGAGGGATAAATAAGCATAGATGGAAGAGGTAGGGCGAACATCAGAACATCAACAATGTGGAAAGGAAGCAACAAAGGGCGTACTGAGCAACTTGTCCATATCAGTGTGCGAAATTCCTGTGAATTTTTGTGGTGGAAACTTTCCATGGAAATAAACAGGAATTTTGTGGGACTATTGGGAATTTTAGCCAATCTTCTGGAATTTTCAAGAAACGACTTCATTCACTTCTTTATTCCTATAACCTATAACAGGTTCATGAAAGCAACACACCCCATCAGATTTGGTGGAGATATGTGGACGACACATTTGTAATCATTGATTGTGACCATATAAACAAAAATTCACCGATTATATCAATAACATTGACCAAAACTTCATTCTTGAGGAAGAAGTGCAAAGGTCGTTAAACTTCTTGGAGACGATGGTCTGTGTAAACAATGATCCAATCATTATCCATCAGTGTTTACAGGGAACTAGCCAATACTGATTTATATTTGAATAAGTAATATCAACACTGCACTTACTTTATACTGATTCTTGGAACAGCCTGGGTTTCTTTCAAGGTCATACCTATTAATGGTTGATTGTTGATAGCTACCAGCTCATCCTAGACCCGTATCTATCAAACCTGTAAATAAAAAAATTGTACCATAGTTTTAAGATATCAACAGAGCAAAGGTGCCTGGATTTTATTTTTTTTATAATGATAAACATTTTTTTTTCTGAGTTTAATCGTATGATATATCTCAACATTGAAAAAAGGGACAGCCTCTGCCAGTCTCGCCTGCATTATACAACATACAAAAATTAATGTTTATGAGTGCAATGGACAGAATACTTCATGAGGTGAAAGATGAAATGATCCATTCAGCGAGGCTTAATAGCCGAGTTGAATGGATCATTCATTTCACCTTTTACTAAATGAAGAACTATGTCCATCGCACAAATGAAGAACATTCATTATTTGGTTTATATGGAACCTAAAATAGATCCTTGTCATTTGAAATTCATGAATTTTGATGCAAACTATGATCATCATGCAGTGCGAGCTCGGTCTGTTCATTGTCGCGTACATACATGTACAACATGCACGCTGCAAACACAAGTGTTTTTCTTATGGTGCCTGGACAAAAATGGACAAATCGTATGGATCCAAAATTGAATGATGAATGGATCCAAGAGTGCACAGATGATGACATCAGAAGTGGGCTGAATGATCGGCATCAAATGACAAGGATCTATCTAGGTGTCATATAATTTAGTATAGCGGCAGTGCTGGGGTGGTATTCTGAAAATTGTCTTAGCTTTTCTCTGAACTACTCTTGTCACTCAGCTAGATAACATCTCGCTGAAATATCTCAAATTGGTATTCTGAAAATTGTCTTTATCTAGATCTGTAAGAATTCTGCCACATGATTTCTCAATGTCAGGGATTTACTCTTGTGGATAGCAGTCTGAGCTCGTTGCAGAAACGTTATTTTAGATCAAATTTAAATCATCAGCAGTGAATTTGAACAAGTGGGATGCTTCTGGCAGTCTCGCCTGCATTACATGTACATGATTCAATGTAGCAGCAGGGCTGACTCAATAATCATTCACAAAAAACACTATTCATATGATGATTAAACACTAAGTTCATTGACCCTAAATGACCTTTGACCTTGATCATGTGACCTGAAATTCATGCAAAGTGATCAGTGATTACCCTAATGTTGAAGTTGAATAAAAAAGGTTGACATAATCTTAAAGTTATGATCACATTTCAAAAACCTAACCTTGATTGTTAAAGATTTCAATGTTGATACCCCCACAATGATCACAGTTCATTGACCCTAATGACCTTTGCCCTTCACCATATGCCCTATATAATGTTTCATTTTAATTATTTTCATTGTAAGCGCTTTGGGCCTTATAAGCACCATATAAGTAATTATTATTATTAAAAGGTCTTGACCAACCTGCAGTTTCTCTGCCTCTTCTATAGCATCATCTCTCTACTTCTGGAGATTCTCCATCTCTGCATAAAAACCAGGAGCCGGAGCTAACGTTGGTGGTAGCGTAGATTCCCATTTCTGCATAATAACCAGGAGCCAGAGCTACCATTGGTGGTGGTGGTGAATATTCTCCGTCACTGTATAATAACCAGGAGCCCGAGTTACCATTGGTGGTGGTGAAGATTCCCCCATCTCTGCATAATAACCAGGAGCCAGAGCTACCATTGGTAGTGAAGATTCCCATCTTTGCATAATAACCAGGAGCCAGAGTTACCATTGGTAGTGAAGATTCCCATCTCTGCATAATAACCAGGAGCCGGAGCTACCATTGGTGGTGGTGAAGATTTTCCATCTCTGCATAATGACCAGGAGCCGGAGCTACCATTGGTGGTGGTGAAGATTTTCCATCTCTGCATAATAACCAGGAGCCAGAGCTACCATTGGTAGTGAAGATTCCCCATCTTTGCATAATAACCAGGAGCCAGAGCTACCATTGGTGGTGGTGAAGATTCCCCATCTCTGCATAATAACCAGGAGCCAGAGCTACCATTGGTAGTGAAGATTCCCCATCTCTGCATAATAACCAGGAGCCGGAGCTACCATTGGTGGTGGTGATGATTCTCTATCTCTGCATAATAACCAGGGGCGGTATTCTGAGGTCATTTTATCTTTAAAATATTTTATTTTATCTCTTAAAATGAAATTGGTATTCTGAGATGACATTTTATCTCTCAGATAAAATTGAAAATTTTATCTTGCGTATAAATTTTATCTTGCGTATATATGATGATACGCAACAGAGCAGTGGCTGCGTAGACATACACATCGCGTATCTGGCCATTGCAACGCGGGTGATGTGCTTGCGCCCAAGTTACTTTGAAGAAAAAATGAAATAAACTTAAAAGAGGGTAGGGGCTATTTTATCTCCGCGACGTTGATTTCGTCAAAATTTCTAGGTGAATTAACTCCAAATGTTGGCATGAAAATTAAGAAAAATTATATATTCATTGAGAACAACACCTTAAAGTTATTCCTGTACAAAATCAGGAATCATTTCATAAGACTTTTCTTGACTAATATTGTCTTTGAAATGAAGCTTGAAAAAATGCGATATAGACTTCGAAAAAAAGATGAGAGTATTGCCATTTTTGTTAAAAAGAAATCTCTGTAAAGACGCGCAAGCGTATAGTGCAAGCGTATTGAAGTCAATAAATTGACGCAATCTCACTCCTTCGCCACACCTCCTCGCGGAATGGATTTCCATTGGTTGAGTGATATGAGAGAGCTATAAAAGCGCATTTCTAATTGGATATCGATTAAAAAATAGGTGTGTCTTGCAAAGATAAAATGAAGATAAAATTGTTCTCAGAATACCAATTCGGAGAGATTTTAAGGGTATTTTATCTTACTGATTTTAACGGAGATAAAATATTTTATTTTATCTGAGATAAAATGAATCTCAGAATACCACCCCAGGAGCCGGAGCTACCATTGGTAGTGAAGATTCCCCATCTTTGCATAATAACCAGGAGCCAGAGCTACCATTGGTGGTGGTGAAGATTCCCCATCTCTGCATAATAATCAGGAGCCGGAGCTACCATTGGTGGTGGTGAAGATTCCCCATCTCTGCATAATAACCAGGAGCCGGAGCTACCATTGGTGGTGGTGAAGATTCCCCATCTCTGCATAATAACCATTGGTGGTGGGAAAGCAGAAGGGCTGGGTAGCTGGAGAAATAAACAAAGATGTTTGGGTTGATAACATTGTAAATACTGAAATTTTTTAGTTTTGTACAACAACTACAGCTGCGCGTACGAATGTGCCAGCCAATCTGCTGGCACGTCCGTACGCTCAGCTGTAGCCGACGGCGATCGAAGTAGAACCTGGGTCCTGATCTGTTTGTCATCAAAATTTGCTACTTTCCAGCATATTTTCAGCATATTTTTCAGAAAGGTGGTAAGCTGATTGTACTTGATATAAATTTCTTTACTATTTCTTCCCTTTTCCCTAACAATCTCGCATGATAAACAGTTTTTCCACCAAAATTATCACAAAATCGGCGGGAAATTTTTATATATTATGGATTCTCAGATTACTGATTTGGTGATGTCTCTAGTTGTTTTAACTTTCGTTTTGAGTCTTCTTGTGATCGGTGCGAAACGATACCTGCGTGTGATGCCGCGATGTTTCATCTATTTGTTAAGTTTGACAATGTTTCACTTTCAAATCTTATTCATTTCTAAAACAATTTATTTTTTCTGACAATAATTTTTAAAATATATAACCCCCCAAAAAAAATTTCATTGGTTTGTTAGATTGGAATTTTTTTATGTTTGCTTGAAGTTTGACCTTTTTTCTCTTTCTTTCTTTTCATTTTTCCTATTCTTCTTTTTTCATCCTTAAAATCCTTCCTATTTGCATTTTTGTTCCATCAATCTTTATTTCCAATCTTTTCTAGCTTTCCTTCCTGATCCTTTCTCTCTCTGTTGATTTTTCTTTCTTCCCTTCTTATAGGCTCTTATACTCTTTCATTTTTTTATTTCCTTTTTCATTTTCTTCATTCTTTCTTTCCCTAAACTTTTCTTAGCTTCCTTCTCCCTTCCTCTCCTTTTTCTTTTCATTCTTTCTCTCCTTATTTTCTTTCATTTGTCTTTTCATCCTCCCTCTCTTTAATCCTTTCTTTTTCCCTCTAAATCTTTCTTTCCCTTCCTTCATTCCTATTTTTCTTCTTTCTTTATTTGTTTCTTTCAAAGAATGTAGGAAATATCTTTCTTTCCGTCCTTCTTATTTCTTTCTTCCTCCTTTTTTCTATTCTCACCTTTATTTTTTCTTTCATAAATTCACACATTCATCTTCCCTTTTTCTTTCTTTCAAAGAATGATGGAAACCCTTTTCCTTTATTCTTTCTTTTATCCTTCTTTTAACTTTCTTTCTTTTAATTTTTCCCTTCACTTTCCCCTTCATTTTTTCTTTCTTTCCATTCAATCTCTCTCTCTTTCCTTCATTCTTTCATTCACCCTGCCTCCTTTTTTAATATTTTTTTAACGATTCTAACAATGTGTAGCCTTCTTTGTTGATTTTTTAATTAAGAGTGCCTGGCCTGGTTGTTTCGGCTTGGTAGATTGTCCCGTATTTCGTTTTGTGAAATCTGGTCACCCTGATTGCGACCCCATTATAGTATACCCCATTTTGGAGAGTATAGACTATAGTCTGCCTCGTATTAATACACGGACGAGTCCTGGGGCCTGGGTTACTCCTATGTCATGTCTCATGACTGATTCTCTAGTCTTATCCTCAATATATGCCATTAAAGAGCACAAAAGTATCTAAAATAATACATCAGGTGGTGAGGTACACTCACCTCTAAATCACCATTGTACTGCAAGAAAGAAAACAGTTTTCAAAACACGTCCTCGCTCCCTGAAAAATCTCTTGACTTCTTGTAAATGTCACAGCACAGCACAGCTAAGCTTAGACAGCTGGCAGCCGTCTGTTTCGAGGAGTTTTTTTACTTTTTTTTTTTTTTTTTCTCCTCGTACACAGACGGCTCGCTAGCGTGCAGCCACCATTAGGGGACTTGCAATGCAAAATCCCCCCGTCGGGGCTCTTCAACTTTTGTCTTTAATGAATAAAAAATTTGAAAATTAACGCGACCAAAATGCAAATTAATATTCCCTCTTGGCATTAATTGCCAAAAAACTGAGAAAAATCAAGTTAAAAGGAACAAAAACAGTGACTTACCTCGGCTGTCGCGCAAATTCACTTCCCCGTTTTATCCGATCTTAAGTACATAAACATATGGCCATTGAGTCCCCTGTACAGATCGCGCTAGAACTTCGGTCTCTGTATTTGGTGAGTGAAGCCAAGGGAGTTCAGCTGAACAACCAACATAACACTAACAGAGACCGAAGCTTTTGGTCTAAGCTAAGCTAAGCTTACGGTACAGTTCAAATATGGCGCGGCCAATTATTATAGTGTCGGCAATTGGCAAAACGAACAAAAAAAATCCCGCTAAACACTAACGTTAGGCTAATAAAAACTGTATCCTCCATCTAAGTCAGTGCAAAGAAAGAAATGATGTTTTGGTTTCCAATACGGTATAATAAAATGCAGATAATTGAAAATATAGACTAAATATGCAAATCTCAAGATATCATGATCAACTTATGGAACTAAGCTTAGCTTTCCCCATGTGTGATGGTGATAGCAGAATAGGTTGTAAAACTTTTACGCGGTATACTCGTATAGCATGGCTGTCGCATTGGCTTGCTTTCTTGAGCTTGCAAACAAATAAAATTTCGTATATTTCATGTTTAGCTGACAACCGCTGGCGGATCCTGGGGGGCAAAGCCGGCCCGTGCCCCCCCTTGAGATGCACAATTAAAATTTGTAATGTAAAAATGCCGTTAAAATAGAAGTGTGCCCCCGCCCCTTGAAAGTGAAGACCTTTTCTTAATTTTCGGTTAAACTTTTTTTTTTCTTTTTCTTTTTTGTCAATTTTTTCCTTGAGAAAATGTGCCTCCCCCCTTTGGAAAATCCTGGATCCGCCCCTACTGACAACAGTATTAGGCCTGCCACTTAGAAGAGTCACGTTTTAACGTGATATTGTTGTGCAAAATATGATGACCGATCATTTTTAGAGTATGATGAAGAGCTTTTGATGAAAACTAATAAAGTCGTTTTAAAGTTAAACAGTAGGCCCATATAGTATATGTCATTTTAAATTTGAATATTTCTTCTTGTACTTCCTATGAGCAGCTATAAACAGTATTTGTCGTGCAAACTTTCATAAGAATTCTTGAATTTCTGATTATTTTGAAGAACGCTAGTCCAGAATAGAGCTCGAGGGAGCTCGATATGACGTATCGCGTAAAATTATTAGGTTGCAAGCGAAAGAAACGAGCAAGCAAATATTTGACATTTTTAATACAAAAATCCAAGTTTGTGATGAAATATTTTGACATACATGTAATGTTTGGAAAATAATATTATGTTTTACCCTTATCCCTTTTTTCCTCAGTTTCTCTTTTTTTTTCTTGGTCGTGAAAAAGCCCCACCCCCCGCATCTGTACGCCCATGATATAATTTATAAGTCGTTTTTATAGCTCAAACACCTGTTTCCAGTTCAGCAAAAACCTCTGGCAGTTGCAAGTGGGGCACTTCCGCCGCCTATATATATGCCTCCACTCTTTATTAAAGAGCCATAAAACAAATAAAATACTGGAAATTTTCGTGCATACATAAGGTCATAACGTGAAATAAAGATCACTATAATTCAGAAGTGAAGACCTCCCCCCCCTCTCCCCTCCCCTGGAAAATCCTGGATCGCTTCTGGTCAAAACTATATGATCCCACAATTGCATAAAGACCTATCATGCTAATGAGCTGAATATTCTTTAATCATCAAAGCATGCATAATGCTGTGTGAACGTATATTTGACTTTAAGTTTAGTCATCATTTTGGAGAGTAAGATATTCCATGTTTCAATATTAGCATCAAATTCTACTAGTGTAAAAATGCTGCAGTGTTTAAAAATTTAAGCATGTTGTTTAAGCCCATCACTCTAACAACTATTGTTTAAAGTTTTAAAGAAGTTGTTTAAAATGTTTAAACAATTGTAAAAAAAAGTTTAAACAACTTGTTGTTAGAGTGACGGACTTAAACACTTTTTTTTTTTAACTGTGTACGTTTTAATCTCAAATCGGGTCGCAGAGCCAATCGTAAGGTATGCAATCTGAAGCGAAGAATCAAGGCGTTTGAAGTTGAAACAGGAAGATCCGACACTGAAATATAGTTCCGCATCAGTTTGAGGGTTAGGGTCATAGGCGGCGGAAGCGGGGGGGGGGCCTGTCCCCCCCCCTAAATTTGAGGTTGGGGGGACGGTCCCCCCTAAAATTTAGGTTGATGACTTTTTTTTTTTTTTTTTTTTTTTGCTTGTCAAAAATTTTCGCGATCCCCTCCTAAAATTTAGGTTTAGGTTTTCCCTGTGTCCATCAAAAAATTTCAGGTGGCCCCCCCCCTAAATTTTTTGGCTTCCGCCGCCAATGGTTAGGGTTATTATTTTTTTTTATAGGTCTTGATTAGTATTAGTAGACCCTATTTCCCCATTTTCATTTTTTCTTCCTTAAAATTAAGGGGGTTCATCCCCCCGTGCTATGCATGACCCATTTCATGTTACTGACTATTTCCTCTGTTCATTCCGATATTAATCAGCTAAGCATTAAAGAAATTCGTGCGATTTTCCCCCGGATATTTCGAAGAACTCGCAAAAACGCATAAAAACGGCAAGTTCCTCATTGTGAACTTTTACTCGAATTTGGCCATCATTTGAATTCAATATCTCTATGGCGGAATGTTGAGCTCCGATTTTGTTTCGAATTCCGATCAAGCATAATATTAAAAGTGATGTGTGTTTCAAGTTAAATAAATTATAAATATATCTCACAAACTAGTTGCGCACAATAACTAGTGTTGTCACGACCAATGCCAAGGTAGGCTGCAAAAGGCAGCAAACCTCGATGGAAACGCAAGCAATACCAAATCATGAAAGCATGAAGACAAAGGCCTAGTGGCGGCACGGGGGGGGGGGGGGGGGTGTTGTCAGGAGTGTTGCCCCTCCTGCCCCCCCGAAATGTTGTAAACTGAAAACAAAAAAGTTTATGGGCCTATAGTAAACATGCCCCCCCCAAAAAAAAAAAAAAAAAAAAATCTTGTCCACCCCTACACCCGCAACAATTTCCTATAATAATAACAATGTGACTTATAAAGCGCCAAATCCACTCTGTAGAGTGCTAAAGGCGCGTAAAGAGCTAAGAGTTAAATAAAAAAGTTTTTAGATTTTTGAAAGTTTCGACAGAGGTACATTTTTTTATGTCTTCAGGAAGACTATTCCACAAAGTGGGGCATGCAAAAGCAAATGATCTTTCCCACCAGGTTTTTGAAACTTTTGGAATAACAAGGAAGCCAGAAGTGGATGAGCGCAAAGACCTACTTGGTATGTAGTAACTGATAATAGTCCAGGATAGGCCCCATAGAATATTGACCAAACCTTGTTTTTTTATATATACAATATTTTTTGATGGTTTCTTGTCAATTCGAGGGTACTGATTACGAATCTGGATGATGCCACTCGTGTAACCTTGAGCATTTTCCGGAAATTGGCAAAATCCAATATGGCCGCTAAAATATGCAAATTACCCATGAAAATCATAAAATTGTCCGCACATTGGCTATGAAATGCATGAAATTGTTTGGCAGGAGTGAAATATTCTCTGAAAAAATAATGTTTGACAAAATATTTATTTTCCTGATATTCAAAATGGCCGCGATAGGCCATTGTATACTCTATTATGTACAATATGAATAGGGAAAACTAATTTTCACAAAAAAAGAGCACTAAACTGCAAAAAATCGCGATGTATGAACGAGGTAATATATGCAAATCATCATTACTAACGAGATGTATCATTTATTATGTCATATATGGGAACATTGCTGTATTTTGATGTCTAAAATAGTCGCCACTGGTCCAAAGAGTATTATGTACAATGGAATGGCTGGGGCAAAACAAATGACAAGAGTGAGCACTAAAATGCATATTATTAACATAAACGAGGGGAATACTGACTAAAAACAGGTTAATATGCCATTTGTGTGATAAATGCTGTATTTTGAAATTCAAAATGGCCGCCATATGCCCTATATTTATCATATACAATGCGAATGGAGAAACTAATTTTCACACGAGTAAGAAACATAAATGCATGTAATTGCGATTTGCGAGTAAAATATTGTCTGACAACATGTTTTATAGCAAGACATATCATTTCTTTTGTCATGCATGCATGAGATAAATGCTGTATTATGAAATTCAAAATGGCCCCTATATAGGCCCTAACAGTATTATCTACAATGTGAATGGGGACATACAATTTTGTAAGAATTTGGATTTGCTTGACTATGACATCCATATGTAATCCTGTTGTATGAGTAAAATGTTATTTGAAAACATATTTTTTAAATAAATTATAGCATTTGTTCTGCCATATAGGTGATAAATACTGTATTTTGACATTCAAAATAACCTCTACAAGCCCTAACTAAATTATGTAACATGCGAACAGGCAAACTAATTTTCACAAGTGTGAGAATCATAAAATGCATATAACTGTGATGTACGAGTAAAAATATTGTCTTAAACATGATTTCTAACTAAATACATCACATATTGGTCGTGGAGTAAATAAATGCTGTACTTTGAAATCCAAAATGGCTGCCATAGGTCCTAAAAGTATTGTGTACATTGTAACATGGGACATATAATTTTGACAGAATTTGGCTTTGCTTGACACTAAATATTTGCATATAATTGTGAATTGTGATGTAAGGGTGAATTATTGTCTAAAACCATGGTTTCTAACGACATATATCCTAATGTTGTGTAATTAAGGTGATAAATGCTGCATTCTTAAATTGAAAATGGCCACCATAGGCCCTTATCGTAAAATATATAATTTGAGTGGAGACAATAATGTTCACAAAAAGGGCATATGGCAGCCATTTTGAATGTTGAAATACAGTATTCAACACCTATAAATTACATAAGATATGATATATTTTGTTACAAATCGTGTTTTCAGACAATATTTCACTCATACATCACCATTTGGCCAAGCAAAGCCAAATTCTGTTGAAATGATTTGTTCCCATTCTCATTGTGCATAATACCGTATGGGCCTGTCTGAGCGGCAATTTTGACTTTAAAATAACAGTATTTACCACCTAACTGGCAGAATAAATGATATATCTTAATAGAAATTATGCTTTCAGACAATATTTTACTCATAGATCACTATTAATATGTGCATTTATGGTGCTCACTCCTGTGAATATTGGTTTCCCACTTTGCATTGTACATAAAACAGTTAATGTCAATGGCGGCCATTTTGACATTCAAAATACAGTATTTAACACAAACTTGAAACCGGAATGATATATTTCATTAGAAAATACGTTTTAGACAGTATCCCATTAATTTATCACATATATATGCATTTTAGTGCTCACTGTTGTGATTTCTTTGCTCCTCTCTCTCATTGTGCATAATACTTTTATGGCCTTTGGCAGCCATTTTGAATATCAAAATACAATATTTATCACAAACATGGCATATTAATAATATATTTCGTTAACAATTATGTTTTTAGTCAGTATTCCACTCGTTTAATCTTCATAACAAGCATTTTAGTGATCACTCTTGTGAATTTTTTGCCCCCATTGCCATTGTACGCAATGCTGTTTGGGCCAGTGGTGGCTATTTTAGATATCAAAATACATGCAGCAATGTTCCCATATATGACATAATAAATGATATATCTCGTTAGTAATGATGATTTGCATATATTACTTCGTTCATACATCGCAATTTTTTGCAGTTTAGTGCTCATTTTTGTGAAAATTAGTTTTCCCTATTCATATTGTACATAATAGAGTATACAAGGGCCTATGGCGGCCATTTTGAATATCAGGAAAATAAATATTTTGTCAAAAAATATTTTTTCAGAGAGTATTTCACTCCTGCCACACAATTCCATGCATTTCATAGCCAATGTGCGGACAATTTTATGATTTTCATGGGTAATTTGCATATTTTGGCGGCCATATTGGATTTTGCCAATTTGCGGAAAATGCTCAAGGTTACACGAGTGGCATCATTCAGATTCGTAATCAGCACCCTCGAATTGACAAGAAACCATCAAAAAATATTGTATATATAAAAAAACAAGGTTATACCTCTTCTATCCTGGACTATAAATGGAAGACTGTATTGTGGTGCTAATCAAAGAATACCTTAAGTCCCCATTTGTCCCTATCTAATAAATCCCGGTGCCACCACTGCCAAAGCCAAGGTACCAATATGACCAATAGTGATCAATACAGAAAAGAAATATGAAGGAGCACTGCGCAATATGCATCAGCGAGAAAATTTAAAATTCACTGTGATGTTTATTCTTACGTCAGAGAAGAGCGCCATCTATAGATGTTAATGTGTTATTTTTTCACATGTTTGATAGTGAAACTTTGCATTATAAACCAGCTAAATATGTTTTCACCTGTAAAACTTTAACAAATATGTGGCTTAAAGGGATACTCCGGGCTGAAAATATCTATATCTTAATAAATAGAGTAGAATTCGCAGAGAAAAATGCTGAAAATTTCGTCAAAATCGGATAATAAATAACAAAGTTATTGACTTTTAAAGTTTAGCAATATTTTGTGAAAACAGTCGTCATGAATATTCATTAGATGGGCTGATGATGTCACATCCCCACTTTCCCTTTTCTTATGTTATTATATGAAATCATATATTTTAATATTATTTCATACATGTGTGTATAATATAATATGTCTCCCTTATAATGGATTAAGTTGCAGCAATGAATATCTAATGCACTAAATCAGTTGTCAATCCAATTTTTTAGTTCTTGGAGGAAAAAATTTGAATAAACCTAATTACATGTAATAAAATACAAAACAACAAGTGGAGATAATTATGACATCATCAATTTGCTCATTGAATATTCATGAAGATATGTTTCACCGGGAAATGCAAATCTTTAAAATGTCATAACTTTGTTATTTCTTGTCCGATTTTGATCAAATTTTCAGAGCTTTGTCTGATTATTCTTTATCTGTTCAAATTATATTTACTTCAGACTGGAGTACCCCTTTAAAAAAGCACAATGTATTGCGAGAAAGGCGTTGCAGATGAGGGAGAATAGCAACTGAATGAGCGAAAATAACAAGCCATTTTCAAGAGTAAATATACACAAGTCGATTACAAGTTTTTTGCGATGAGGGAATGTTGCGACCAAGCAGATATATTTGATTTTATTACCAGATAAATTCATATTTTATGTTGAAACTAAAAGGAAAACATGCGTGGCAGTGAAAGGGCAATTTTAAGCAAGGTAGCATAGGCGACTGAGAGAGAAAGTCGTACCATTTTAAGTGAAATTAATAAAGCACTTGTGCCAGTTTACACACTTCTTCTAATTTTCAATATATTCATATATTTTTCCCCATTTTTAATATTCCATCTTTGAGTCTGTCTATAAAATTCCTCATTACAATTCATTTTTTATATCAAACAGAAAATGGAAAGTAAGTAATATATACACAAGTTTTTTTTTTATCTTTGCACTTTTTATTCGTCACAAAAACAATCAAAATATTATACAAAATATGCATGCATTTCTATCAAACAGAACGTTGATAAACTGTTTGTTGCATAAAAAATATTGTAAATAAATTATTAGATTGCTATAAAATGATGCCAGGAAAAAGGAAAGTTTTCTTTTGACATCACAAGGGTTTTTAGTAGTAAAAAGTGAGCTTTTGTTTGGAGATAAAAGAGCACCTAATGCGTCAAAAGAGTAAATACAGAATATGATGTGCATTGTAGAAATAAAATGAAATAGAATGGTGGGCTAAGCTTCTCTTTTTTTCAAAAAAAAAATATAATCAATTATTAGCCCCATACTTATTTTGTTATTGATTGTATATTCATAGGTATACCAATTTATTTTAAGTGTAGTGATGGTACAATATTGTTTACCGTCTTCAATTATTTCACTTGACCACAAAAAAAAATAGTTTCCCGATTGGTAGAGTTTGTTGAAAATGAAAAGGAAATGAAAGAAAATATAGAGCACTTTCAGATCGAAAAGGGGCACTAATCATGCGTAAATAAACTTTTTTGAGTGCTTTGAAGTTTGATAGCCTGAGTAGCCGAAATCTCTCAAATCCATTATCCTGATCCCATTTATTTGGTTTCCATCATTTCCAGAATATGAAAATAATTCAGGTTTAAAGAGGAATGTCAAAATGGAGACTGAGAACAAAACTTCCAGTGAATCTCGGATAGTAAGAATTATGATTCATCCACTGCTATTGATAACCAATCCCAATTACTAGTATAATGATTATCATTATTATCAAGTATAATTAATAATAGGGTTGGAAGAATTTGTAGTGAAAGAAACAGCAGTGGTCTTCCTGCTATCTTGCATTTTACATCTACCTCTATTATACTATATATTAAGGGAGATATGATCAAAATTATGACATGCCCGGCCCATGAAGTTTATTCATGACATGTTTTTTTTTTTTAATGCAAGTGGTTGGTATTTGGCTGAATTTCCAAATTTCTCAAATCTGCCAATATACATGGGCTAACATCAATCAGGAGGAAATGAAGAGCAAGAAGAATTTAAATGTCTCTGCTAAGCCTATAAAGATGGAAAACTTAACGTTTCATTCAGATGGGTCGCTTAAAATGGGAAGTCCACCCCCTAAAATGGGATGTCCACCCCCAACCCCCAACAAAATAAATTAGTTGATTTGAATAAAAATAGAAAAGTCAGATTTCATTTAAATCGGATGTAAATAAAGAAAGTCATGACATTATATAATTTTGATTATTTTGCACAAAACAGTTTTATGCAAAATAGAATAACGTGCAAATGAGAATGGAAGAGAGAGAGAGAGAGAGGGGGGGGGGGGAGAGAGATATTGATGTAACTATTTTTTTTTGTATCTTATTATACAATATTTATCTTTTTTGCAGATTTAACAATGAGAACCCTTATTCAATCATAGCAGATTATAACGATTTTAATACATCACGTTCAGGGAGAAATTAAAGTTTGTTTCACAATAAATGAGGGGAAAATTTGTATATGCCACATTTTATATGATTATAAAAAAAAAAAAAAAACAATGAGTGAATTATGTCATTGGTTCCCTAATTAGCATACCGACCAGGATGTGCAAATAACTGTTTTGTGAAATTCAGTGAAACATTACAAATTCATTTTTTATTTTACAACAAATTTTGATGAGATTTTCAGCATCAATCTTGTTTTCTTTTTCTTTGGGAGTGGACTTGCCCTTTAAAGGGATGCTCCGGGCTGAAAATAATATGATATAAACAGATAAAGAAAACTCAGACAAACACTGAAAATTTGATCAAAATCGGACATGGAATAGCAAAGTTACGGCATTTTTAAGATTTGCATTATTCCGGTGAAACAGTTCTTGGCATATATTCATGAATATTCGATGAGAAAATTGACGTCATATCCCCACTTATTTTTTTGTATTTCATTATATGAAATTAGGTTTATCAATTTTTTTTTACCAAAAACTTGAATTGACAACCGAATTAGTGCATGAGATATTCATTGCTGCAACTTATTTCATTATAAAGGAAACACATTATCCACACATGTATGTAAAAATGAAACAATTATGATTTCATGTAATAACATAAGAAAAAGGAAAGTGGGGATGTGACATCATCAGCCCATCTAATGAATATTCATGATGAAGCGCATATAACTATTTTCACAAAATACTGCTAAACTTTAAAATTCAATAACTTTGTTATTTGTTGTCCGATTTTGATGAAATTTTCAGCATTTGCTTTGTAAATTTTACTCTATTTAGTTAGATATAAATATTTTCAGACCAGAGTACCCCTTTAAAAGTAAGGATATGACAGAAAAAAAGAAGTATAAGGTATACAATTCATTCTCCATTTTGATATTTAAAGAAAAGTCAAACTTTTATTTGGCTCTTTATCACCCATCGTAAAATGATACACAACGAATAATTATCATCCACTTTAGAAGTGTGATTAATCTATTAAACACATAATACACTTTAATATATTAATTTGTATATATCTTACATGGTTGACACATAACTAATTAATCATTTTGAATTAGTTATAACACATTACAAGACTAAAATCACATCCTGTTTTCGTTCATTTTGATTCAATTTTTGTTGTTGCATGATCTACAAAAAAAACTTTGTATAATACTATTTTCTTTATAAGTCACTTATCAACTACACTTCATGATTATTTCAAAACTCAAATGCCTGTATAAACCTCAGAGAATGAATATTTTATAAAGACTACAAAAACAGATGTTGATATTAATATCTGCTTATAATTGATTTTTTAAAAATCTAAGTATAACATCATTTTTAAAAGTATTTATCCGTAGACTTGGCTTCTCCCTAAACCATGTACAAGACTTCATATACAATACATAATGAAATCAATTTATTCTATATATAATATAAGAGCTGCAGATCACATACGTCAATTAATGTACAATGACATCCATCTATTTGAAGATAGAAGAGCAATAAATCTTTCAAAACATGAGAACTGTTGCATTCAATAGATTTTCAACACAATGGGCAGTGGTAGAAAAAAAAACATGAATACCCTGGAAGAGAGTTCAATCACACTGTTTTTCATTCTTTTAAAGGACAAGTCCACCCCAACAAAAGGTTGATTTGAAAAAAAGGAGAAAAATCCAGCAAGCAAAACACTGAAAATTTCATCAAAATCAGATGTAAAATAATAAAGTTATGAAATTTTAAAGTTTCGCTTAATTTCACAAAACAGTTATATGCACATCCTGGTCGGTATGACGTCACCCACTCACTTTCTTTTGTATTTTATTATATCAAATATGAAATATTCTAATTTTCTTCTCCTTTTCAAGTGAAACAAAGTTTAATTTTTCCCTGAACATGTGGAATTACCATTATTTTAACAGTTTATGGTTAAGTTAAGCTGGTCCTTATTGTCAAATTTGTAAAAATTGGAATATTGTATTATTCAAACAATAAAAAACAAAAAGAAATAGTGAGTGATGGACATCATCGACTCTCTCATTTGCATATCCCTGAGTTGTGCATTTAAATATTTTGTGAAAAATAAGCGAAACTTAAAAATGTCATAACTTTCTTATTCTAAATCCGATTTCGATGACATTTGCAGCGTTGTTTGTTTGATTTTTCTCTATCGATTCAAATCAGCAATTTCCTGAAGTGGACTTGGCCTTTAGAGCCTACCCACTGCACAGATCAACGGGCGCGACCCAGGAAGAAAAGGTCATCATGGAGGGGAACCAAGAGATGTCTGAACCAGAAGATGGCCCATTCATAATAAAGTCTTGATAAAGAGCTCTTTGACATTCAATTGACTTTTAACATCCAAGGTTCTGCAGAAATGCTTTTATAAATGCACCCCTTTAAGCATTACACGTTTTCGTTTTAAAGGCCTTTGATTTGACAAACAACGTATAATTTCTTGAATGCAACCATATATCTTAAATAATCTTTAAAAAAATGTTTCGTGGCTAAAAAAGAATGTTGACTGAATGCAGCCTTAGAAAGATTTATTGCCCTTCTTACTCCTAATAGACAAATCAGCAATTTCATACCTGAATTTTTTTTACTCTTTCTTACTCCAAATAAACAATGTTTTCTTCCTTCAGTAATTTTATCCCTGATTTTTTTTTTACTCTTTGTAACTCCAAAAAGACAATGTTTTCTTCATCATTAATTTCATCCCTGAATTTTTTTCTCACCAAGTATATAACACTAATTTTCATGAACATGTACCAATGTCAAACTATACATATCCTTCTGAATGAATGAACAAATGAATGAATAGGTCACATATTGTATCTGGGCCCCAGTAATCAAGAACAAATAATGGGTGTTAAAAATTACTATATTGTTACATTTGATTAAGAGACAAGTGGAACTTCATATCTTATTACTGATAACAAGCTTCATAAAATGGATAAATAAACATGTTTATAACCAACATGAAAAATCTCAAGGGTAAAGAAAGCAATTAAGATGGTAATGAAATTTAGCATCATGCATAATACATATATAGGTCACATATTTTAAATGTTTTATTAGAAATTTCATATAGTATAGTCTCAACAAACTGTGTTTTATGATAAGGCCAAGGGTTGATCTGGCACTTTAAATTCTATGAAAGATTATTTCAATAAGAGCACGAAAAGCCTAAAACACAATAAAAATTGATTAAAAATACAAATAAGATAATACAGCTACATTAAGACACAAAAATAGTAGAGATACAGACAGCACATAAACATTAAAAATCCAAGTTTGTTGCATTTCAGTTTATAAAACATTTCAGACTCTCAAGATAATTAAATCATTCATAATATTTTTAAGTAGAAATGTTACAAATTTCAGCTGTGCACAGTAATTTCTTTCATATTAGATAATTTGTTTATTTTACACTTTAATCAAAACTGTAAAAATGCATGGAAATACTAACCAGTAACTTAATAATTCACAAATGAATTGTACCAATACTCTTATTAAAGATATAACAAGACAATGTGAGTGCTTCATAAGCTGTTTCGTTAAGTTTCGCCCAACTTTTCGCACAACTGGAAAATCTGAGGTGCTAAATGAGCTAAAAAGGCAGGGTAGCAAATAATTTTTATATTTTAAGAGCTACATTTTCTCCATATTGGGGGCAATTGCAGAATTTTAGGGGCTATTTTCTTTAATTTTAAGGGCTACTTTTTAGGAGGTAACAAGCAAATATGCAGTAAAACTAAATAGCATTTTCCATAGTTAGATTATTGATTTTAAAACTAATCTTGAAGATGGTTTGTGACAGATATTGGGGCGACTCTAGAAAGCATGGTCGCCCCAAAGCATGCATTTTGGCAGAATTTTAGGGGCAATTTTGGCTGTCATGAGGGCGAAATCGCTCATTCTCCCACATGAATTTCCTCCGCTGTATCATTAAGCACACGAAAGGGTCACCAGTCGTGTGTAAAAGTCATTCGTAACTTACAAACAGCTTTATGAAAATACCCAACATAATACCGCTTGTCATATCCAAAAAAGGTTAGCACTGCTTGTGGTGAATCACTTCCGCCTACTTTTTATGCAATTAAAAAAAAATACTGCAGTGTAAATCATAAATTTAAAGGAAGTATTTAGACAAAATTTAATTGTAAGACATACACAGAAAAATAGCTGAGCCTTCATCTCCTTCCTCTGCAGTAAAAAATCTCTGAAAAATCACATATCAACAAAAATTCAAAGATATATTTTCATCTTAACATAAAACCATAAGTATGACACATATACGATTGGTTTAAGCTGGCCTCAAAGAGCAAAAGGATAATATATATATATATATATTTGAACTTATATACATTTCATATTGCACAATGCAATACAAGTAAACAATATATGGCACATGATAATTAATAATAATCAATTAAATTATAAAAATAAACATCACATAGCATATGCACTCTTCCTATGATACACAGATTGAGTAGCAGCAAATTCAATATTTTTTAAAAACTTTTCAAATATATTTCATTACTTTAATTGAAAGGGCAATATAGTACTGATATTATCAGCTTTGTTTCTTTTTTCCCCCTCTCCTGGTTATTTTTTTTTTTTAATCCTCATTTAAAATAGCCCATCAGGCGGTGCTGCACCAGCCCGAGTTTGCTCAATCTCGAGATTTTAGCCCGATCGGCCCTCTTCGCGATTAATCTCGAGATTCAAGAAACCGCGTCTCCACCATCGCAAGAAGAGCGATTCCTGCTTGAGCAAGGCATCGATGCATTATGGTCTCACGCCGTGAATAAATATTCCCGAGTGCGTCTACACCTGCGAATTAGCGGGATAATTCGTAAAATGGCGCGCTATTTTGCAAATAATCCCAAGTTGAGTTGGGATTGCAAACTCGAGATTAATCCTACAAACTCGCGCGATAATTGCGTCTCCATTACAAATAATCTCGAGATTGTTAAGATCGGGATAATTTGCCGGATCAGAAATAGTGCGCTAATTTGAAAACTTGGGCTGGTGCAGACGGCCCTATTGAGCAATTACTTTACATATTCAGTAATTTAGACAATGCAACTCTTTTTAGTCTGCCCCCTCCTAGCCAGAGCCGTGCAAAGCCAAAAACCTAGGCCCCGTCTTACAAAGAGTTGCGATTGATCCAATCAATCACAACTAAGGAAGGCCAGCAACATCCACATCTATTAAGCATGTTTGTTCAAAATATTTTCTAACTATAATGTTTATTCATGCATTCATTGTTTTCTTGAAAATTCACTATGCTTCTCTTTGTTTACAAAGGACATTGTGCAAATTTTCGGTAGAAAAAATTATGACACTGATGGATTTCCATAGAGTTACAATTGATTGGATCAATTGCAACTCTTTGTAAGACGGGGCCCTGGAGTCTTTTAACCCAAAGCCAGATCTTGTACCCTTCACTGGACATGACTTGTGTGGTGACCCCAGGGCCCCGTCTTACAAAGAGTTACGATTGATCCAATCAATCGTAACTCTATGGAAATCCATCAGTGTCATAATTTTTTCTACAGGAAATTTGCAAAATGTCCTTTGTAAACAAAGGAAAACACACCAAATTGTCAAGATATCAATAACTTTATGAATATACATTCATATCTAGAACAATTTTTGAACAAACATGCAATTCATATGTTGACTTTACTGGCTTTCCATAGTTGCGATTGATCGGATCAATCGTAACTCTTTGTAAGACGGGCCCAGAAGTAGTTCAATTGTATATTAGAAAGCTACTGACTAAGACAATTATCCACAATTTTTTAGCCCATTCCATGTTCAAGAAGGGGTTTCATATCAACAAGACATAAATACGCAGATATTTTATTTTGATGTAAAACCCGTAAATTTATCCAATATAATAACACGTCTACTTTATATACTTCACATAATTTTGTGGGGGCATCATGGTCCAGTGGTTATGACACTCGTCTTTCAATCTGAGGGGGCGTGGGTTCGATTCCCAGCCATGGCGTGTTTTCCTTCAGCAAGAAATTTACCCACATTGTGCTGCACTCAACCCAGGTGAGGTGGATGGGTACCCGGCAGAAAGAAATTCATCGAATGCCAGAACGCCTGTAGGCAGCACGGCAATAGCCAGGGTAATAATAATATTTATTGTAATGCGCAGTTGAGTATAGATATTGATATTGCGCAATGTAAATGTACAATTATTATTATTATTATTATTACTATCATCATCAAACTGTTTTAGAATACACACATACATGCAATATAGTACACTGACAAGCACTTTTGGGTGGATTTACCTTAACTCAGGATAGGCTGTTAAAGTTCATTTAACGCCAGAATAGCTATTTTACAGAATGAAAAGATAAACATGCTACCTCAGTTTCTAAACACATTACATACATTATACTGTGAGTGCAAATGAGATATCAATGTAATGTCTCATACATGGGCATATATTTACAAAGTAAAGTGAACCAACTCAACTGTAGCTTTGAAAAAAATTGCTGTAACATCACCCAAACAATAGTTAAAACATGACAGGCCATCTAATTTCACGTACCCGAATCAGCATCAATGAGAGACGCTCATAATTATGTATTAGTTGCTTATTTTGAGATATATACTGGCATCATATGACTAAACTGAAAGCAAGTAACCAACTGTAACTTAAAAAAAAATTGCTGAAACTTCAGCAACAACAAAAGAAAAAAATGAAATTAGGTTAGTTAATACTGCCAAGCTAACAAAAACAACCCCCCCCCCAAAAAAAAAAAAACCTCAGAGAGATGTACTTGATATGTTGTCTATTATGAGATACATACTGGTAACACATGACTAAATTGAAATGAACTCCAACTTCTTAAAAAAGGAAGATTTTTGTAACTTAACTTCACCGAAAACAATACATAAAAATTGAATATATTTTTAGGCCATCAGTACTGCCTGCCTTTAAAGAAACAAATAGAGAAACTGTGTTGGCTACTGTCAGATGCTTAATAGATGACTACAAATAGACATGTCACCTTTTAAAGGGGCCAAGGGTGAAATCAACACCTCGAATGTCATGAATATTTGATTTTGCCACCCTCCTGAAAATGTCAGCCTATAGAAGGTTTTCATTACTTGGAACAGAATAATTAGAGATTACTTGGAGTTGTGTCCTGCATAATGACAGAAATGAACACATTTGCTCGGGGGCCATAATGGCAAGTGATATTTTAAAAATCCCATTATTATTTACTCACTTGCCTCTACTACTGATTTGCACTTTTTTTTATAGTACAAATTTATTCAAAAGTTATGGTATCACTATTTCAAGAGGGGGGATTAATTATTTTCATGTTGTTTACATTAATCATAATTATTTGTCATTCAATAACTCAAGGGAAAAATCTAGATGCAGCACCACTTGCCTAAAAAGTTCATTTCATATTTCAGCAGACAGTACATAATGAATATCCTCTACCAAGCTCAGTACGTTGCCAGATGGTGATTGCCGAAGTGTCACGGGTAACCAAGTAATTAGCCTACAGTTCTTTTCATTATAAGAATCACAAGGTTTTTCCACCATCTCCCTCCCATAAATGTAAACCAAAGTTTGCCTACAGCATTAAGAAATCACCATTATTACAATTTTTAAACAAAGAAAAGCTTTTATCATTAAACCTAAAAAACATACATCTTTGCCATTTTTCATATAAATATTCAGTGTTTGAATTGTTTGCTTTTTCCCTATTTATTCAAATTTACTTGCAGCTTGGTTGGGCTTGGCCTTAAATGTGATTCCAAGAAATGAAAGGGTAAACATTATGTATTTAAAGGCGACCGCACACCTTACGACTGGTCTGCGACCCAATTTCAGAATAAAATGTCGTAGAATTTGATGCTAATATTGAGACTTGGAATATCTTACTGTGTAATGTTATAAATCATTGTACGAATACCTAGGATCAAATCTGTGACTATGCTATCATCCTTCTTAGAATAAAAAAGAATTTAATATCTAGTCGTAATGACGTCATAGCAGTCGTACGATTGGCTACGATTTGGCCTTTACTCCAAAATAAAGGCTTGCAATCTTTCAAAATGGTTATTCTTTCAATTAATTTTAACCTCAAATAAAATGATATGTTCCATTCACATCTTCAGAAAATGAGCAAAATGCGATTTGTTCCAAAATCGGATCGCGAACAGTCGTAAGGTGTGCGGTGGCCTTAAGTTTCTGTATGTTTTAGGTAATATACAGCATGACGTGCAAAATAGACTACCGGGTAAATAATATTCCAACATTTTGTTCACACTACCAAGGAGATAGTAATTCCATTGCTCTGCTATAGGCCTACATCTCAATGTTATCATTCTTGTTATGGTGTGCCTTTTTTGTGTCAACAATAAAGCCCTTGTCAGACATTCCTTCCTAGAAAAAGCTATATATCATGCTTTCATAACTGTTTACTAGCATTCAATGTGTAGAGACAGTGATTTTCCATTTCAAAAAATGGTCTTTTCCGTTTCTGAAAATCTGTAATCCGTTTCACTTGATCTCAAATGGAAATTCTGTTTTGTCACTGAAAATGTACACAGCAAAAACCTAAATTCCGTTTTGCAAAGGTGAATTCCATGAATTTTTACATTAAAAGTATAAGAACCAAATGGAATTTCCATTTTATTTACTTGTCAAACAGAAAATCACTGTCCCTAAATGTGAATGTATTAAATATCTATAGTCTATTATTATGTTTCATATGTACGGTGATAAAATCCCTTTTAGAAAAAAAGCCTACACTAAATCTTTGATTCTTTCTTTTGGATGTGCCTGAAACAATCTTAATTTCCTGAAAAAAATAATACCCGGAGAGCTACTATATATAACATATTTATATTATCAAACAACAACAATAAAGATTCTAGTTCTACTTCCACAATAAATCAGCAAATCTAAAAACAGATTTACTTTTTTTGGCCCATATTAGGGTGGGTATACACAATAGACAGTCAATGTTTTTTTCTTGATAAACATATCATGTTACATAATAAAACGTTTGATACTCAACATTTCAACTGCTTGCAATGGAAAATTTACATGAATGTAATTGAAAGATAAATAAAGCAGACAAATTAGAAGGGGAAAAATGCTTCAATGATTGTTACATATCTGAGTTTCATAAAACATAATATGAAGATATTTATATGAAAATATCAATATGATACACATAAAATGCAGCATCTGCATTGGTTACCAGTATATTCATGATGAACACATAACAATGTCGTTGTCGAATCTTGGACGCCTGAAATAGAAATAAAATTCTTTTGCACCACATTTATCAGTATAATCATCTTCCTCTGCTTCAAACGGTCTTTGGTATCAGGGTTCTAGCTGCATAGAAAAAGAGAAATAATAAGAGATAAAAAGAGAGAAGGGGAGGAAGATATAGGGAAAGGAAGAGAGAGGGGAGGTAGGGAGAGAGAAAGAAAGAAGGGGAAAAGAGAAAGAAGGGAAAAAGAGAAAGGAAGGAAAAGGGAAAAGAAAAGAAAGAGAGGGAGGAAGATAGAAAGAAATGAATAGGAAGGGGGAGGTAGGTTGGTAAGAGAGAGAGAAAGAGAGAAGAGGAAAAAAGAAAGGGGGAGAGATGGGGGGGGGGGGGGTTGGAGAGACAAATAAATAGATAGGAAGGTGGGTTGATAGAAGAGAGAGGGAGAAAGAGAGAGAGAGGGGGGGAGAGATAGGTAAAATGAAAAAGGAGAAAAGTGAAAATGGTATTAAAACTTACATGAATTATCAACAGTTCTGAAAATTAATAATTGTAAAATTCCATTTTATAAAGGAAATACCCACAAGTTATTAGGCAGACCTACTTTTCAAAGTTACAAGAACTTTTGCTGGGACATTTAGCATGTCACATTTTGCAGTGCGAACACAATTATACAAGAACCATTTCTTAAATTTACAGGCACTTAATGATAAATTCCAGTTGTGGGGATGATCTCAAAATGACTTTTTACAGAATTTAATATAATGATCACCAAAGTGTCTGTTTGTATGAATACAAAATATGTGCCAAAGGATTCTGGAAGAAATTGTGTAATTGCTGAGAAATAAGCAAAATAAGCGCGGATTCTGTCACTTCCGTCGGGTCTTTATTCCAGCAATAATAATACACTGTCCCACGTGTGCTTATCTGTGTTGGCGATCTTCAGTGTGATCGTGTTTTAGCTTAGATATTATGATTTCACAAAGTTCAGTTTATGTAACTGTACCAGATCTAGATCCACGATGATATAGTAATACTTAACCTTGGTTTTACAGACTTTCTGACGAAATCAGTATTTTACTGCAACTACTGTCATTTAGCTTTAAGTTATGGCATCTCAGGGAGGTATGAAAATGAACAAGATGACTTAACATGGTACTTTGTACAAACTAAAGTATAAAGGAGCTAGGGACAAGAAGGAGAAGACACTTCAAATCATAATTCCAGCGGCCTATCAATTAAATGTCATTTATTTGGTTTGCTGCCAGAAGAGCAAAGATTTAGCTTTTGTTTTAACGACAAGGTCATATTGTGACCTCTCCAGATGTGGGTGTCTTGTTCAAAAGTATTTACTACTCTAGGTTCTCAAACATGAATGTCCTTTAGGGAAAATGATATCCTCCAGGAAAATCAGCTTTTGATATACTGTACATATATATATATATATAAAAAACACTTAAAGATAAATACCCATGCAGGGGCCCGTTTCATAAAGAGTTACAACTGTTGTAACTTTGCCATTATGGCAACTACCATGGCAACAGGGCTCAGCAGCCAATCAAAATTGCCATAATGGCAAAGTTACCACAGTTATAACTCTTTATGAAACGGGCCCCTGTTGTGGTAACCATCTCAAAATGAGTTTGAAAGGAATCCAATGAAATTTACTGCCAAAGTGTCTGTATGTATAAATAAAAATATGTGCCAAAAAACTCTGGAAAAAAATGCGTAATTGCTGAGAAATGAGCAAAATGAGCACGGAAATCCATCAAATGCCGGGTATTTTTTGAAGAAATATTAATACACTGTCCCACTTATGCTTTTTCTGTGTAAGTGATCATCAGAATTATTGATTTTGAGCTAAGATTCCACGATTTTACAAAGATAAGTTTACATTAAAATGTGAAATGATGTCTATTGATATACTGAAGGTACAGTAAAAACCTTTTTCAATTTTCTGAGAAAATAACATTTCATTGACTTTTTACTATATGATATGTACGAAAGCTGCTTGCTTCTAATTTTACAAATCAAATAATTAAAATTTTAATAACTTTTTAATTCTTTGATGGATTTTTTCAAACCTTTGGCAATATCTCTCATTATTTTTTTCTGCAATTTTTACAATAAACTTTTTGTCAGGGTGAACTTCCCCTTTAATAGGGGAAAAACGGCTGGTAACATGTGAAAGATTGTTGGAATACGCTGGCTAAAATTATGTCTAGGTGGGACAGACCCAAGCTCCTCGATTAGATATTCTAACCACTCTAATAAGAATGATCTTTAAGTTACCCTTACGATATTGGCTTCATTCAACATCTATCATTGTCAGGATTAAAACCCAATTTTCAACTGAATAAATTATTAATCTCCCTGAAGATCATTTTGCCTTCTGTTAGAAATTATACGTGGTCAGATATTTCCTAAACCACAAAGGAAGGTTCCCCCTAGAGCATTTTTCTGAATTTGCGATCGGCTTCAAACATCATCCATCAATATAAGCAATCCTATATACTATTAGGAAAATAACAATACTCTGTTTGAATTCTTCCTCAATTATTTTCTGGTGGTCAAATACAATAAGGTAATTCCTTCGTGTATTTTCCTTATGGTGGAAGTTCATCCCGATAATAAGTTGGTTTTAATGATAGAGAAAAATTGCAGTGAAGATCTATAACAGAGTTATGAATGTTAAATCTTTTGACTTTGTTACATCACAGACAAGCAGCTCTTCCATAAATCATGTGATAGAAAAAAAGATGCGATTTTCTGAAAAAAAATTTAAGTGATTTTCTTTGAGGGGTAGATATTTAATCATGCACATATAACTTTATACCCCATTTTGTTAGAAAAATATTTCTATTCATCATGTTCCACTGAAAAAAAGTTGGTGGCATGTGCTACCCTGTATAAATATCAGGAATAGGCCTAAATAATGAATGAATAAATAAATAAATAATTGAATTAAAAATATACAAAGCAATAAATGAATAAATAAATGAAATAATGAATAAACAAACAAACAAATAAATGAATAAATAAATAAGTAACTGAATAAAAAATAAACAAATATATAAATAAATAAATAAATTTATATTACATGATATAAAGCTGCTTACATATCAAATATTTTAAATTTTATAACACTTATTCTTTGACAGATTTTTATCAAAACTTTGTCAATATTTTTTTTGTTTTCTCTACTTTTACTAAAATAAACCTATGGTCAGGGTGAATTTCCCCTTTAATTATGTTTACTTGATGTAAAATTCTGCATAACTTGAGTTGAGTATTATTCTTCAGCAAATATATCACTCCTGAAATAAATCTCTTCAATAATTCTTGAGGTGAACGTCCCTCAAGTTGGACAGTAATGCTTACAATATGTTTTCAGGGAATAATTCTGCTTTCATATAAATCCCAGTTTCCTCTCTCGGTGTGCCAATACAAATTTCTTCCTACCGTAACCATCACTAATAGCAAGAGTAGACGTGTAAAGCTGATAAGCCAGATATTAAAATGATTGGTTAATATTTTTTAGGATAAAAGCATTCTCGTTTTGATAAGTGAAAATGTTAAAAAGATTATAGTTAAAAGGATAATCTGGATATATATCATAGTGAAATATGAAATGGAAATTTGCTTAGAAAGACTAGAGAAAAATTAGTGAACCACTTGTTGAAAATGATGCAGTTCTATTTCTACTTCTGGTTCTTGTACCCTTTTGCTACGATTTTCTTGTTGGACTCGGAACAGAACTAATTTTTTTTACCTAAATACATGGTGTAAGCAGGTGGGTTACTGCTTAAAAAATAGTCTTAGTCCTAGTCTTAAATTATGTCTATTGTCATTAAAATCAATAGTGAGAATCTGAGCCAAAACGATGTTTGAAAATATCTAAATATCGATCATTCCAATCGTGACTGCATTAAACTTTACCTCCATGATGGCGTTTCATAACACTGTTGGTAACGTACACACAACTGCATGGTAACCCTTCCTTCCCCCTTCAAGACTCATTTTTCATCCCTCCAACCCCCCTCTCCGAACAATGACATCACACATGTACTTTTGTAACATGAAACGGGAGGGGGGGGGGTGGGCAACTTTCCTTACCCTACACTACAGCACAGATACCAGTTTGAACTTGATAGCTCTAGACAGAGTACAAACATCAAGGACGCTAATGTGCATCGCATGACGGCAAGCTATCGTAATGAGCACTTTCACATGGACTTGAAATGTGTCATCGGAATATAGGGTATGAATGGGTGAAGAATGCATAGATTTTCAATAGCATTCAGAGAATAATTTCATTTTCGATTCCCATTTTTTTGGCTATTTGGGAAATCATTTATGTACAGTTCTATGTAAAAATCATGTTAAACGAAAGATATTTTTTAGTAGTAGTCATGTAAAATGCATAGCAAATTGTGATACAATTCCAGGAAAATCATTAAAACTGGGATTTATGATAACAACAAGGCAAATCTTTATCTTTTTTGGGATACTATGATATATCTAAAAGTAATGTTTGGGCAAAGGATTCATTTATAAAAGGAAACTAGAGCTCCAACTCCAAAATTATTATTGAAGGGGAAGTTCACCCTGACAAAAAATTTATTGTAAAAATATTGGCAAAGGTTTGAGGAAAATCCATCAAAGAATTAAAAAGTTATATGAATTTTAATTTTTTGATTTGTGATCATATGGTAAAAAAAATCAATGAAATATCATTTTCTCAGAAAATTGTAAAATGGTTTTTATTGTACCTTCAGTATTTCAATACACAAATGATTTCTCACCCGCTTCTAAAAAAAAAATAATAATAAACCATTATGAACCATAAAAAAATGAAATACATGCATTTTATATTACATAACATATGGGGCAGCTGCTCGTTTATGACATCACAAATAAAAAACTTGAACTTCTGAAAACTTTCTTAATCTTTAAAGGATTTTCCTCAAACTGTCACCAATATTTCTTATTACTTTTTCTGCTATATTTACCACAAAGTTTTTGTCAGGGTAAACTTCCCCTTTAAAATAATATCCA
This sequence comes from Lytechinus pictus, assembly GCF_037042905.1. NCBI lineage: Eukaryota > Metazoa > Echinodermata > Echinoidea > Temnopleuroida > Toxopneustidae > Lytechinus > Lytechinus pictus. Next base: position 44,961,230 of record NC_087251.1, on the reverse strand, counting down.
CAAAGATCATGAGGAGCAAATATTTATATCTCATTTACTTCAGTCAGCATTTTTCATTCTAAGTATTACCGAGTCTGGTGCCATGATGAATGATACTTCCTCCTCCCACTTACTTTCTGCCTAAAGCATCCTCATCATTAGCATTACAATGGACCTATTACAAAATGAAAATTAGCAGAGTCCTTCAAATTTGTTTTCCCCAAGGACAAACAAAAATACAATCATTCAAATAGTATCAACCATCGCCGGCTGCACAGAAACGTGTTAGCCTAACAGAGTGCTAACAGTAAGCCCAGTCACATCTTTTGGATTGTGAAGTCAAAACACTCATTTCAATGTGTAAGTAATGCATAATTGTAACATTAAGCATCACTGCCACATTACCGGTTGTAACAGGGCCTCAGGTAGCGCTAGAAATGTTTCTGTGTGGTCAGTACAGAATGCTATTAAATTTGCGTCTGAAATGTAGTTTATATGCAGTCCATGTATGCTTGGAAGCAAAGGCAGAAGTAACCATGCAGATAATATTTTTAAGGTAGGTATTAAAAGCCTGTATGAAAAAGACTCAACATGTGATCCATGTATGTTTTAAAGCCAAGCAGAGGTAAAGGGTAAGCAATGGTAGATATTAAAGACCTGTCTGAAAAAGACTCAACATGAAATGCTATCTATGTCTGGAAGCCAAGCAGAGGTAACTGGATAGTATGTATAATACTAGTGTTAAAGATCCATCTGAAAAAAAATCAACATAATCCCTGTATGTTTCAAAGCCAAGCAGAGATAACTAGATAATGTATTTGATGGTAGGTATTCAAGACTCGTGGGAAAGAGACTCAATACTTAATTCATGTATGTTTTGAAGCCAAGCAACTGAATGTTTTAAATGATAGGTATTAAAGGCCCATCTGAAAAAAGACTTCAACATGTAATCATTGTATGTTTAAAACTAAAAGCCAAGCAGAGGTAATTGCATAATGTATTCAATGGTAGGTATTAAAGACCCGTCTGAAAGAGACCAAAAATGTAATCCATGTATGTTTCGAAGCCAAGCGGAGGAAACTCGATAGCACATTTAATAGCAGGTAACACTTGACAATGACCTTGCACTTCAAATTATATAGAGATCCTACCCGACCGATCCCATGACACAAATCACCTGTTTATAACAGCACCTGCATCATAAAGTACAACTTCATGAGGGTCAAAGAATGTCATGATGTAATTCAAAGTACTGTTTTGGTTAGAGGCGTGAAGTAATTCATCTTAAGTAATGCGATAACGCTTCTAAAGGATCCAAACTGAAGCGAACCTCTCACTCTGATTGTTGTTTCGGTTTGATATACAGTTCCATGCTCATCTGCTTAAGACGTTTAAATTGCTTTTATATGATTAATAGAATGAACACCCCCCCCCTTCAAAAAAGGCAATAAATTGGATATATTACAACAAATTATATTCTGTCTTAGGAAAGAAAAATGCTATCAAGCAATACACTGTTCTCTTTACAGGATGGAACTGGCAGAGGAGATATGTCATGCGGGATACTTCTTTTTCATGATGCAATGCAAAATGTAAACAAATGAAAATCCTTGATACATGTACATGCTTACAATCTGGGCCCCCACCCTTTTCATAAACTTTTTATCATAACAAATTTTGCAATAACAGTTAAAAGCTACTGAAATTATTCAATATGATTGGCTAATAGTAAACTTGTTATATAGAACTTGTAAATTTGTTGTTATAACAAGTCTTCATGAATATGAGACCTAGACTTTGATGAAGTTCTAGTTTTGTGTAATTAACCCAAATACTCTCTCATGAACACGGATTTTACAATGAGTGCAGTAGTATAATGACGATATAATAGACCATGCTAGCCCGTGTCAAAGAAAACTGGGTCTAGGATAACTAATTATGAGGAAACGGTGATCATGACGGAGAACCGACGACTAATCATCCATCCTAGACGATGCCTCCTATTCCGGGGTCATCCTCCATCTGGGTCATCATGACTATGCTTCCATCATTCTATTATCAGGGGTGTGAGTGGTCACAAATAAAAAGATCTGAAAAAAGCTGAAGAGTGTTGAAAAAGTCTGAAATAGAAAGAGCTCCCATACTTTTTGCAGAGGAAAGCCAAAAAAAAAGCTGAAATTTAGCTGAAAATAAAAACGAAAAAATCTGAACTCTCACACCCCTGTATTATTCACAGCATGGTGCATGACATGTAGTCTGCTATGCAAACCCTTCACTCGAGTTAAGGGTCTGAATTGCAGCCTACCCATGCCTTGTGTACCGAAGGCCCTTAAACAGCAGGTTTTGTATGTGCTAGTCTTTGCACGGAGACACACTTGTTGAGCAAAGTTTCAATCAGGGTCTGTGCCTGCAGTGCAGACTATGCGACATGCTTCGCAGGATAAAGGTTTTCACCATGGCTTTCAATCCCATGCGTGACATCAGCAATCAAGCCTGGAATTTTGAAAAGGTGATGGGGGCCCATGGGGGTGCAACTGTCTGCTTCCTATTAACGAAGAGGGTGGGGCAGATAATTAACTGCTTTTGTGGGTGTTAGATTGTACTTTCATAGAAAACTCAACAGGGATGGGAGTAATTAAAAAAAAAAAAGTTTCTGGGAATTCCTAAAGAATATGCAGAACATTTTATCTTTGAGTTGAAGGCCTCCTAAAAGTCAAACACGTTTTTACCACCATGGTAAAACAACAGAAAATGTCCCCCAAAATTTTCTTGTCTTCTCATTCTAAACAACATATCACTGTACCAAGGACCGTTAGGAAATGGACATCTCTACGCTTCGGATGAGGGATTAAGAGCAGCCTGCGCACCTTAAAAGATATGATTGACATAGTATAATCAGTTCCATGATGTTTCCAAGCAATGAACCCAATGATTAATACGACTAGACCAATATTCCACATTTCGGTTTTCTTTTATATACGGTACATTTAAGTATAAAGATCCATACAGTCACAAATAAACCTCAGATAAAATGGTAAAGTAATTATATACCTTCAAACCTGATTTAATTTGCTAAATCATTATACTCTTCACATTTCCAGACACAAATTTATTACATCCATTCAAAGACTAATCAGTAATGAAAGCTCGTCATCTCCTAAACACTGAAGCTTATACAAGGAAGGGTTTCAGTGGAAAGATCATAAGGATAAAATGAAGCTATTGTCATATCCATTCTCTGCAGTTGGACAAAGAATAGCCATCAAGTAGGCTGAAGTACCGGAAAGACCTTACAAAAGCATGGTGGGATCTGGCACAGACTTTTAAGGGTGACTAGTAATAGTCAAATTAAATTCCCAGTGGCGTGCAGTATATAATGCAGCGCCACATCGGTAAAATCATGCTCAGAGGACTCTTGCTACTGCCTAGTAATCAATGAGGCTACTCGTTAGATATACGGCGAGCATGTTGGCATTTAGGCAAGACTTAAATGGGGGCGTTGCAAGGAACTAATTTCGAATTCAAAATCAAGCCCATTTCCTTTGATTAATCGCAAATTTACGGTCAACATGCGTTCAATTGCAACTGAGTTTTCTTGAAACAACCCATTATGCTTAATTCGGCGACTTGAGAGCTTGATTTGCAATTGAGCAGAAGTTTCTCGCAACGTCGCATGCTCAATTCTTTGTAAAACACCTCATTCCGGAAGTAGAGCGCCATTTTGTAGGTTGGTTCACAGAATGACAATCATCGTGTTGGATGCATGAGATAGGAATATAATGACTGTATGACATCTCGACTCGCTATGCCACACCACCGTACGGAAACAGGATCAATTAAAGGTAGCCAACATACCTCGCTGATCACGGTTCAGCCAACATGACAATGCTCCCCGTCGTCAGGGGGATAAGTCTGGTTGCAATAGCAACCTCATCCATGCATCTAATATACCACATGATCTTATACCAGGCATCCCTACCAAGACTCTCCAAGAGTAGAGTTTTTTTTTTTTGGTATGGCGTTAGATGTACAACGTACTAGTCCCTGAAGCCTGCAACCTTCATGCAACAAAACACTGATCAAATATCCCAAGATTTCTTCAGGGGATTTTAATTTCACTTTCATCACTGAAACTTGTTCTATCTTAAGAAACATGTAAGTATCAAGCATCCCTTTTTTGCCTCTTTCCAACTTTCACTTTTCATATTTTAGCTCTCCAATTATATCAACTACCGGTAGTAAAAAAGGTGTCATATTGTTTGCTGATGATTAATAAAAATTTTGAAAAATTATTTAAAAATCACGATATGAAAAATGGATGAAACATTAATGTTATTATTAGTTCACCCTGACAATTCGTCTAATGCCAATTTGTCCAATTGCCAACTCGTCTACTACCATTTGGTCTATCATCAGTTCGTCTACTCACCACATGGTCTACTTTCATTTAGTCTAATGCCATTCTGTCTAATAACCAGTTGGTCCAATAGCAATTTAGTCCATATACCATTTGGTCTAATTAAACTAAAGTGTTAATTTTGCTAAATGAATGAAAAGAATATGGGTATTAGACCAACTGGTTATTAGACGAAATGGTAATAGACGAATTGGTGATTAGACGAAGTGATGATTGGACCAAATTGTTGTTAGACAAAATGTTGGACGGAATGGCATTAGACTAAATGAAAGTAGACCATGTGGTGAGTGGACGAGTTGGCAGTAGACGAACTGGCAATTTACCTTGTTTCCTTGTCACTTTTCTTTCCTTCATAAGTAGGGGACCCCCTGTTTTGGTAAATCCTGGACACGCCCCTGACTGAATGGAAAAGTCAACTGCCTGATTTTACATTTCTCATTACATCGAGTCCACCTTTCAATCAAATGGCTGCACACTACTATGCATGGGAGACGATACCAAGAAGCCCTTGATTGCTAGTCTGAAAGCAGAGACTCATATTTGAAACTTCAACCAATAACAGGGCCCCGTCTTACAAAGAGTTACGATTGAAACGATTGATCCAATCAATTGTAACTATGGAAATCATAATTTTTTGAACAAAATTTTTTCACAATGTCCTTTGAATGCAAAGAGAAGCACAGTGAATTTTCAAGAAAACAATGAATGCATGAATATACATCATAGCTTGAAAATATTTTGAACAAACATGCCTAATAGATGTTGTAATGCTAGCGGTCCATAGTTGCGACTGATCGCATCAATCGTAACTCTTTGTAAGACGGAGCCCTGGTCTAGAGTGAAGGCTAGACTCTAAAGACTCTGTCTGTGTCAAGTAAGTAGAGCCAGCCACAGTGCACATAGTGAATCTAGTCTCACTACTTAAGACTTTGCATTATGCAGTATGTGAATTGCGAAACCCAAGGGTCTGCGCCTGCAGACAACTTGATTGCTTTGCCTGTGTGTATACAACATAACAAAGAAAGAAGAGAGAATTCTTGGAGTGTTTTCGGATGATGAAGCTGCCATGTCAGTCAACAACTGACAAATGGAGGCATGGCAAGTTATGGAGGTCAATGAACTATCAACATGTTTATAGTCATGCTTGTATCAATGCACAGTAGGCTTAGTGTGGATTGCCCTATACTGTTAAATACTTCAAGGGGATGTTCACCCTGACCAAAAGTTTATTGCAACAATAACAGGAAAAAAAAAAAAATATTTGTGAAGGTTTGAGGAAAATCCATCAAAGATTAAGAAAGTTATTAGAATCTGAAATTTTTATTTGTGACATCAAAAACGAGCAGATGCCCCATGTTTTATATAGTATTAAAATCATGATTTTCAATTTCTAATGGTTCATGATGACTTGAATAATTTGTCTTTTGATATACTGAAGGTACAATAAAAACTATTTACAATTTTTTTTTGTGAAAATGGCATTTCATTGATATTTTTAATCTTTATTATCTAATGATTCTTGGTGAAATTTTGAATTTTTATATTTCAAAATTATTACTAATAAGTATCCTTCAACCACTTATTTCCACCTATCTAAAAAAGACTAAAAGACCATTTAGTATTTCCATATGATATAGTATATTATACTGAAATTTTCAGTCCATTCCATACTTGAGGAATGGTTCATAATCAAAAGAGAAAAAAATATCTGTAGGCCTATATTTTGATTTTAATCAGGCACCAAATTTAGTAAATTTTTATGTAAAGTAAAAAAACTAAAGAAATAGAACATGATTTTGCTTCATAACAATATTATCATACAAATTTTCAGGTTTTACGACATAAATGCCGTAGATTGAAAGTCAATCAAAATAGATTGTGGTCAGGAACCAATCCAAAATTGGATTGAAAGTTTCAATAAAATAAGATTGAAAACTTCAATCCAACTTTGAACTGGTCCCAGATTGCTATCTATTTCAATCTAAGGATTTACGAGAGTATAATTAATTAATAAAATTGACCATGCAGTGCCAAACTTTTTAGGGGATTTAGTTTTACAATATTAGTTTCATTTCATACTTACCATTTTTGGCTGTCTGTCAGGTATCCATTCCACCTGCTTTAGCTTTGGCTCTCTCTACTGCATCAAAGAACCACACAGTGATAGCATACCTGATAGATACAGAAATAAACAAATCATCGGGAGACAATATGAATATTTCATTTAAACAAGGCAAATAGGAAAGAGATATTACCCAAGAAGTACATGTGACAGCAAATGTACCCCCCAAAAATCAATCAATTCATAAATCAGTGAATAAATAAAACAAAAATACATAATAGATCCAGTGACAAACTAGAATCAATCAACCGATTGATCATTCCATCAATCAATCAACCAATCAATCAGTTGAGGTAAAAATGGGTAGTTGGTATAGGATCAATTCCTTGAATGCACTGAGTACTGCTCATAAAGTGGTAGTTCAAGCTAAAGCAGGGGTAGTGATAATTGCACTTTGCATCCTCTGGCAAAAACGCTATATAAATCAAATTCATTATCATTAACAGATACATCGTGCAATTGAAAAGAAAACATGTTGAAACCTTTGCTTGAAGTTCAAAGAATTTGCATTAAAAAATAATTATTTTCGGATGTCCTGAATTTGGATTCAATATCATTATCATTAACAGATACATTGTGCAATTGAAAATAAAACTTGGTGAAACCTTTGCTTGAAGTTCACAGAGAAGAATTTGCATTAAACATATTATTTTTCTGATGTCCTGAATCCGGATTCAATACTGTGCAGTTGAAAATAAAACTTGGTGAAACCTTTGCTTGAAGTTCACAGAGAAGAATTTGCATTTAAAAAAAAAAATCATTTTTTTTCTGATATCCTGATTCCGGGTACACATGTATATAGACTATCTTGTGACTTGATATGTCAAATCAATGTTGATTACTGAATTCATACGTTCTCTGACTTCTCTCGCGCATTGAATTGTGTTCAAAGGAAAAAAGATCAAGCCAACATGGCGGATGGGTACTATAAACAGAGCAGAATGAGAAACTACGAGAATGCCACATTCAAATGGATCATGTAACATGTTCATGTGTCAGCTCCACTTCCTGCCTAAATGAATGTTTATTTGTTCATGTGCCAAGTTTAAAACAAAAAGTAAATCATGCTCCGGATCTCTTCAAGAGGCTCCAACCATATCCCCCATTGGGAGCTATGTATCTTGTTAATTCAAGCATCAAACATTTTTTTTCCCTTCTTATTTTGATATATACCCTGGATACATGAATCGGGAACAAGTATTTGTAAGAGATTAGAACAAAAATATGGCTGGATAAATGCCAAGGCCTTGAATGCACTCAGGTAAGGGATAGAATCTGTAGTACAGGTATTTTGGCAGATATAGAAAATCTGATTTTGACTTCAAGAAACAAGCAAAATTGTAGTCATTGTACCATTAAAGGACAAGTCCACCTCAACGAAAAGTTGATATGAATAAAAAGAGACAAATAAAAAAAAACAAGCATAACACTGAAAATTTAATCAAAATCGGATGTAAAATAATAAAGTTGTGGCATTTTAAAATGTTGCTTAATTTCAAATTTCACATAACAGTTATATGCACATCCCGGTCGGTATGCAAATGAGGGAACTGATGACATCACTCACTCACTATTTCTTTTGTATTTTATTATATGAAATATAATACTTTCTAATTTTCTCCTCATTGTCCTGTGACAAAAAGTTCTATTTTTCCCTGAACATATGGATTTACCATTGTTTAACATTTTATGGTTCAGTCAAGTTGGTCCTTATTGTCAAATCTGTAAAAAATGAAAAAGTGTATAATTCAAACAATAAAAAAACAAAACAAATGTGAGTGATGGACATCATCGACTGTCTCATTTGCATTTAACTTAATTTTGCATAACTATTTTGTGAAAAATAAGCGGAATCTTGAAATGTCATAACTTTCTTATATTATGTACATGCAATTTTTATGAAATTTTCAGCTTTATGCTTGTCTGATTTTTCTCTATTGATTCAAATCAATATTTTCTGGGGTGGACTTGACCTTTAAACAATACCACTCCTTTTTAATTTGTTTATGTGTATCTCTATTGAACCTGCCGCAATTTTTCGAACTTGCATAACTGTGGATGTTAGATTTTGCTTTTAAATTGATTTTATTTCTTATCAAAGAGAAGTCGTTGTTAATTATGAAACTACTGGAGCAGCCATGGGGAGTGTTTCATAAAGCATCTTGTCATTGATTTTCACTAGACAAATTTGCTCTAAGCCAATCAGATGCAAGGTTTTCAGCAGCTTATAACAATTGTCAGTGAAGATCATTTACTATTAATGTTTCATGAAATGCTCCCCTGTATTAAAAGAGAGAGCATACTTATGGCAACTTTTGAAACTACAAGAGCATCTTTAAAGAGAATGAAACATTTGGAGCATGTTGGTTTTATGTAATTTAAGCAGAAAAATCATAGGATAAGATCAATGAGAGTTAGACTGAATTTGGACTAGCAAAAAGAAAGTTTTGAGCATTTGAATGTCGAGATCAATAATGCAACGTAGATCTTCCAATTTGTCAATGCAAACATGATCTGCGATACAACTCTCACATTTGGACACTGAAAAGTGAAAAAAAATTGCTAATTCTAATGATATCAAAAAAAATTTATCAACAATATAATATTAAATGAACATGTTCTCGCGTAAAAAAGAACACTTGAGCTTGTGATAGACTAGATGAAGAGAGAGTTTAAGTAAAATGGGTACTAAAGTAATGTAATGTGGAAGTCATCACAGATCTCTGTCACATTGCAAATGGGAAGATCTATAACATAGCATTTAACAATCTTAAAATTCAAATGCTCATAACTTTATTCTTCCTCAAATTTGAATTGATCTGTTTCTTTGATATTTCTTTTTTTATATAAATTAAACTGGTTTCAAAAGTTTCATTCGCCTTTATGGGTCTTTGTATGTCATTCACTCATCCTCAAATTTTCATTGATCTGTTTAATTGATTTTTCTCTTGTATATAAATTTAACCGGTTTAAAGGGATTTTTTTTTAACCTTTAACAGTTAACATAAATTGTGTGAGTGGGTCTTTAAACATCACTCACTCTTCCTCAAATTTTCATTGATCTGTTTAATTGATTTTTCTCTTTTATATAAATTAAATTGGTTTCAAGGGATTTCTTCTCCTTCAACGGTTAGCTTTCACTGTGTGAATGGGTCTTTGAACGTCATTCACTCTGCCTCAAATTTTAATTGTGTGAATGGTCTTTGTATGTCATTCACTCTTCCTCAAATTTTCATTGATCTGTTTCTTTGATTTTTCTCTTTTATATGAATTAAACTGGTTTCAAGGGTTTTGTTCTCTTTCAACAGTTAACTTTTATTGTGTGAATGGGTCTTTGAATGTCATTCACTCTGCCTCAAATTTTCATTGATCTGTTTCTATGTTTTTTTTCTCTTGTATATGAATTAAACTGGTTTCAAGCATTTTATTCCCCTTTAACATTTAACTTTCACTGTCTGTGTGAATGGGTCTTTGAACGTCATTACTGAAGTAATGTGAAGAAAGGTCAGAACATGAGAGAGTGTTAATCACATAGAATTATAGGATCAACATAACATCAGGTGGATCGAATGGCATTCACATAAATGTTTGTACAACTTCCACTGTGATTGCTATACACACCTTGTCTTACCACGTTTCTCAAACTCAAATGTCAATGTACCACATAGTCGGGCACATACGAACATACTGTATATTCCATGCGCAGTGCATGAAAGTGTTACACCACTCATTAACAATATCGACAATGCGATGATTGAAACAACGACATTCGCTCAGTCAAACTCAAAGACCATACTCTGAAATAACATATTGCTGTGTGCACGCATTTCTCATGTGTTCTGAAACTGATATCCAGTTTGCTAGGAGCACAGACCTACATATTTGACATTATGAGCAATATCAAAAGTATGTCATAGGCACATTGCACCATTCATTAGCATGTTTTGTTTGTAAAAGATAAAGCCTTCCCAGCTGTGTCGTCACACACACTACGTACGTATGTTCCATCGTATGTGATTGAATGTGTTTACGTCAGAAGTACGGTGTCAGAGTATATTCTCAATCTCAATCACCAATGCAAGGAACAAGAGCCTGTACTTGTACTAAGAACAGTGAGTCAAAAATACAATTGCTAATTACTTCAGAAACAAAATGTTTGTGAATTCAAAATACGTTATCACACATCACATTGAAAGAATGTTTTACCAGGTGGATGTTTCATAAAGCTGCTTGAATAAAAGTTGCAAATGACTTTTATAGCATAATTGGTGAAATTTTCTTTTGCTCCATATTATATTACTTTGTAGCTGACTTAGCACTTAAGAACATGTTCCAGTTGTCGTGCATAACTATGAATAGTGAAACACCACCCTTGTATCGTTCTAGTGAGACATGTATAGAAAATATGGAATATATATATATATATATATATATATATATGTATATACATATGTATATTCCATATATTCTATTCATGCAGCATGCAGAAGACATTCACTTTTCTCTCTTTTATTGAGATGGTATGGCAACATCATCATAGAGCTCTGCCATTGCCATGCCTTCCAACATTTCAGATTTCAAAACAAGATTGATTGACAAAATGTTTGAAGTGATATAAACAGGGTAAATTATAAATTAATTATCAATCCAATTCCAATGAATATATAGGAGGCTCGGATAAGAGGCATACACCTCTGAGTCTGATCAGAAAAACGAATACGTCCATGTCCTTCGTGAACACATTACATACATAACAGAGCAAAGGAATTCTTTTAAAAAACATTGCTGTCCCCCTGCTGATCAAAGCCCCAGCTGCTTCCCCATTTATACAGGCAGTTAATTTAATTAAATTATCAAAGGCCTTTGGTATCCCCATGCTGTTATATTACTCGCGAGGTAACAGTACATGATTGATACAATATTGATAGTAGGCCTACTGTATGAATCAGTAGTGGAAACAGGATTGACCAGAAGGGGGGCCCTCAGAAGGGGCCATTTTGTCCAAAATTCCCTGACAACCTACCATTCAAATCACATCCTTTCCCTAATGCAAAGTAGGATATTCCTCATGGTGGGGGGGGGGGGGCTTTCCCTGTGATCATAGAGTAAAATGGGGAGCAGTAAATGAGAAATGGTATTTCCAAGGAGTATTTCAAAGTCAAACAGATTGACTTAAAGGACAGGACAAGTCCATCCCCCCCAAAAAGTTGATTTGAATAATAATAGAAAATCCAACAAGCATAACAGTGAAAATTTCATCAAAATCGGATGTAAAATAAGAAAGTTATGACATTTTAAAGTTTCACTTAATTTCGCAAAACAGTTATATGCACATCCTGGTCGGTATGCCAATGAGGGGACTGATGACGTAACACACTCACTATTTCTTTTGTTTTTTATTATCTGAAATATTCAAATTTTCCCCTCATTGTCAAGTGAAACAAAGATTAATTCCTCCCTTAACATGGGAATTAGCATTGTTTAATATGGTTCAGTCAAGTTGGTCCTTATTGTCAAATCTGTAAAAAAGAAATGTTGTATAATTCAAACAATAAAAAACAAAAGAAATAGTGAGTGATGGACATCATCGACCGACTCATCTGCATGTCACTGAGTTCTGGATATCACTGTTTTGTGAAAAATAAGGGAAACTTTAAAATGCCATAACTTTCTTATTCTACATCCTTTTTTGATGAAATTTTCAGCATTCTGCTGTTTTATTTTACTCTATTTATTCAAATCAACATTTTTTCTGGGATGGACTTGACCTTTAAACTATAAGAATAGAAGCTGTCATTTTATCAACTCCCTTTATAGTGTAAGACTGGCATTGTGAAATTATACCTTTTCTTTCAAAGTAAGAGTTTTTCCCTATTATTGTTATACTAAACTTTACAAATCTCATGAGAGAATGGTGTTTAAAGCAGTCAGTCCCATGGATGGTCAAAGAAAATGGTATCCAGGCTTTATCTCTAGCCAAAACGGCAGACATTAGGTGGTTTCAAACTGCCTCGATCATAAGAATCCCCGTTAAATTACAAGAACTTTTTCAGGCTAAAAAATACCCATTAATTATTCCTGCATTCACACCGCCCTGAAACATACCCTTCTGGATAAGTTCCTGAAGTTACGAGCATGCGCAGTATGGTCTGATAAGCAGCCACCCACAGCGCCCGCGCCCAACCTAACGCTTGGCTAAAAGTTCCCGTAAATTGCTTTCACATTGCCAAATTACCTGTGGAAAATCCCCGCGAAAGTTATCATAATTTTGACAAGTACCTACTATTAGTGGGTATTTTCTTTCGGGGAGATCACGCGTAATTTGCTTTCACAGTGCCAATATTACCTGGTATTTTCTGATCGGGGTAAATTTCCCGATCAGAAAATACCTGTAACTGACAAACTTCGAGGCGGTCTGAAACCACCTATTGTTTGGAGTTCCAGTAATAATAATATACATGTAGGTGAAGCTATCATAAGTTTGATACCATACAAATTGGTTAATATATGAATTGAAGAAACTGACTCTCTCAATCAAGTAAAGGAGAATGAAGAGTTAGCTTGTTTGAAAACAGAAGATTCAAAGAAAGTTTGAGAAAAATATGACATACAACATTTGAGAGCATATCATTATTTCCCAATGCTATGAAGATCCTTATACTGACAATGCACCCAAGATGAGATGTCACACAATGACCCCCCCCCCCCAAAAAAAAAAAAGATCAGGTTTTCTATTGCGTTTAACTTTTTAAAGTTATATGCACGTTAAAATTAATTATTTTTCATTTTGGGCACATTGCCAAATGGGAGGATCTCAAAATCATTAGTGATCTCAACACTCAAATGCTCTTTGTCTGTCATTTATTCAATTTTTCTAAAAATTTCTTGGTCTGTTTCTCTAATCATGTCCATCTTACTATCTCTAATGTCCATCTTACGACCCCCATGCTTCTGCAAATTAGATACCAAAACAACTGGTTTCAAAGGTTTCATTTTCATCAAAAGTTGTGAAAGATATCCAGATACCTTGTGGCTCTTGCTGGAAGCACTTCATGTGGATTGCGTTTGTCGGACCAGAAAAAGATGAGTCTGTTGAAGATAGGATCTATGTTGGCTACAATGTTCTGAGTGGTAGGATATATCTGAAGACGACCCCCGTGCTTCTGCAAAAAGAATAAGATACCAAATAGTGAATTTAGATTGATAATAACCTGTTGTTTCCTGGAACAGATGTTCTATGTACAAAATCTATGGAAATTGTTAATGTGGTTTTTAATGAGTTAATAATAATAAAAATAGTTAATATAGCGTTTGATACTACATGTATGTGGCTCTAAGCACTTTACAATGTAATTATTATTATCCCGGTCAGGATCTTGGCAATATGCCCGCACACAATGTATGCACTTTTGCCTTTCCCTGGGGAGTATTCCAACAAGAGTTCCAAGACACAATTATATGCTTTTCACACTGCATTTCCTTAACCCCATACTATCCTTAACCCCGGACTATGTTTAACCCCATACTATCTTTTTTTTTATTCACACTGTCTTTCTTAACCCCGTACTATTTGCTTAGCCGGGGTAAACGCCTTAACCTCGGGCAATCACACAGCTCATAAATATTGATGATTTTACCATACAGAGCGCGATTAACGTGCAATTTCGACTTCTGTGATTGGCTAATGCTTAGCCCCACTTTTGCTTAGCCCTGTTTCGTTTCACACTGCATCTCTTAGCACCGCCACAATAAGCCGGCTAACCCTGCTTTTTGCAGGGCCAGATAGTACCGTACTATTTACCGTGCTAGCCCACTTTGCTGAAACGTAGTGTGAAAACGAAGTGGGCTAAGCTTAACCCTGGGAAATTGGTGGGGTTAAGACCCCCCTGAGCCCCACCAATTTCCTGGGGTTAAGGAAAAAAAGTGCAGTGTTAAAAGCACTATATGCTTTTCACATTGCATTTCCTCAACCCCATACTATCCTTAACCCCATACTATCTTATTTTTGGATTCACACTGTCTTTCTTAACCCCATACTATCTGCTTAGCCGGGGTTAACGCCTTAACCCCGGACTATCCCACGGCTCATGAATATTGATGATTTTACCATACAGAGCGTGATTAACGTGCAATTTCGACTTCTGTGATTGGCTATTGCTTAGCCCCACTTTTCCTTAGCCCGGTTTCGTTTCACACTGCATCTCTTAGCACCAAAATTGTGGTGCTAGCACCACAATAAGCCGGCTAACCCTGCTTTTTTGCAGGGCCAGATAGTACTGTACTATTTACCGTGCTAGCCCACTTTGCTAAAACGTAGTGTGAAAACGAAGTGGGCTAAGCTTAACCCCGCGAAATTGGTGGGGCTAAGGCCCCCCTTAGCCCAACCAATTTCCCGGGGTTAAGGAAAAAAAAGTAGTGTGTGAAAAATCATATTATAGGCTACTTTTAGGCTTTTGCATCTTTATGGGTACCTATCTAACACCTGGGTGGACAGTGACAGTGAAGTGTAGACTGCTGCCTTGCTGAAGGACGTTAGGCCCTGGTGGGATTTGAACACACGACCCTCTGATTACAAGGCAAGAGTCTGAACTGCTTCACCATGATACTTCCAGTGGTAGTCGGGTTCACACTGAATGATTGAGAAACTAAATGATAGTAATGATTCCTGGTCAAGGGAAGCTCTGCAGGGATGGGTGGGCATATTTCCTGCTTACTTGTATTGTGATATGATTGTCATAAAATTTTGAGCTTCATTGTACATGAGTCAATGGGAGGGTTTATATTTCTCGACCATTCCAATACCAGTAAATATGCCAATCTTGGTGCATAGCACTTCAAATTTGAAATCGTTCTGGCGATTATTGGCGATTATTGGTCAAACATTGTTAGGCAGATATTTGACGACCGATTTCATTTTTTGCCCTGTTTTAACTCCCCTTGATGGTGATTTTGGTCTGACTTTAATATACAAAAAGAGATACTAGATTCATTTCTATAGTGCTGATCATGCTCAAGATTCTATAGCACACTTTACACAATTTGATTGAAATCATCCATAGGTTAAGGTTTTAAAAGTATCTACTAGTATATTAACAAAATATAATCACATAGATTTTGGGGGTAATGATCTAAAAATGTAGAAATATTCTTAATCTTTATTCTTTTTTTAAATAGGGGTTCAGAGTGAAGAGTAATTAAACAATTTCTAAGTGCAAATGGGATCCAAAGCTTTTTTTGAAAAGCCCCTTCAAAATTCCCTGACAACAATCAAGTCCAAAAATGAAGAAGCATTTGAAGATTTATTGACATAAAGTATCTCGAATTCCATACTGAAGAAAAACAACGGAAAAATGTTATTACCATGATACATGGATGACTAGAAAACTTTGCTCCCAAATGCAAGTTAGTCCTGGTTAATAAATGACCGAATATTTATTTATCAGTAACATGTGTGTTCTGTCACGTATGTCACGTAGTGAGCTCAACCTCATTAATGGAGCCTTCTATCATTTGTTTTATATGACACGTAGTAATGAGCTTCCTAAAGTTTATGATGTAATCCACAACTATTTTGACATCAAGAGGCTTACATCAGTTATTTCTGTACATTTCATAAAGTCCTTCATCTGCCGTAAATCAATTATTGAAATAAAATGAAATGATTTCATGAAGAGCATGATAGCTAAGTAAATGAATAGGTCTATCTCTAGCTAGCTGAGAAGGAAAGTTTAAGATATATGTGTACAAGTGTTTGCATCAAAGACTCAAATAACCACAAGCAACAGATTTAAAAAAATCTACAGTATGACATTCATAAGTTCGTATCAATTAGTGGTATATCATGATGTAGCCAAATCATAATTACAATAGTTTTGAAATTTGTATTTTATTCCATATCATTTTTCATATAAATCTTGAAAGGGAAGGCTGCAGAAAAAACCGCAAGAAGAAGAAGAAGACAAGTGGTATGCTGACGTATCTTTATTTTAACCAAGCGTTGAAATAGCCTTAAGGTGATATATGACCCCATTTTATGAAAGACTAGCTTCAGATTCAATGTTGGCTTAGGACCCTGTGGTTGGGAGTGAGTCACATGACTGAAACTGCACGTACGCCACCCATAACACAATGACAAATAAAGGGGGAGTTCTGAGCAAACATATACAAGCTAGTAATGCTCAACTAGAACCTGCTTATCAATCAGCGTAATATTTAGATTGAAAATGAATGCAAATCAAACAGCCCTTATCTTGCTAATGGCATTTTTTCAAACTATGGAAGGTTGCTTTCCTTTATGTCTTTGGTAAAAAGAGGGAGCTGATTGATAAGGGAATATGTGGCTTTCATTATCATACCATCTTAAACTTTGTCAAATGACACATGAATGTGTAGGCTTATATATAATGATGATGAATCATTTGAAAGATATGAAATTGAAAGATGATCATTTTCATTTTATGATTTTATGATCTCATGAAAGTTGGGTAGAAATCATTATATTTCAAAAAGTGGAAGTTAATTTCACCTGTAAGAAAAGAGCTTTAGATTCACTGGGCAAAATAACTATGGACACAGTATATAAAAATATGGACGTTATCAAAGTTGGTTTTCAGTGAAAAGTTGAAAATGATGATAATGATTAGATGATAAAAATGACAATGATGATGAAGATGGCGATGATGATGATGATGAAGAAGAAGATAGTGCTGATGATGATAATTGATAACGATGATGATGATGATGTTAATGATACTGATGATGGTAATGATGATGATAGTGATAAAGAGGAGGACTAATGAGAGTGGAAAAAATCTGAAATGTTAACTATCATCCAAGTAGTTTTGAAATAAAATAAAAATGGAGAAAAATAAGGTTGAGGCATACCAATACTAAAAAAACCCATGAAATTACGTAAAACCCCTACCTTTGTATCCCAGTCCTTATTGAGGTAGTATATACATGTAATACAACGTCCATCTGCGTTAGGGTTATCAATGTGCTTCACATACTTGGTGTTGTTGCCAGGGTAACATGCTACCATAGCCTGCAGAAAGAAAAAAAAAGAAAAGAAAAAAGAAATTTACATGCAAAGTAAAAATCTGGGGCCCTAGTTTCATAGCCTTATTTACCATGTTTACACGCTCCATGGCTCGTGGTTCAGAACCGCGAGGCGATGCAGAATCGGCTTTTTTGTTGCGTGTAAACGCGATTAACCTGCATCGGCTCTCGGTTTAGAATCTGCAATTTTGCACCACCAAAGTAGTAGGTTTAGAACCACGTGCCGATGCAGAATCGGCTTTTTTCTACGTGTAAACAGAAAGCCGATTCTGCATCAGCAATTGGAGCGCATTTCATTTACTTTACCATTATGACGTACTTCAAAGCGCACGGATCCAGCATTGTCTTTATTACGACGTGTATTGTTGGTGCGCGAGTCATTTCAGGTTTTTGCCACACGAGCCGAATTCTGCACCGCGAGCTGTGACAGCGAGTAAACGTTGTGCAAGATAAACCAAAAGCCGATTCTGCATCGGCTTTTGGTTCTGAACCGTGAGCCGATGCACGTGTAAACTCGGTAATTGAGACTTAAATGTGATTGGCTGCTGCACCCTGCTTTCATGAAAGTTGCCATAATGGACAATCTATAATAGCTGTTACTCTTCATGAAAATGACACCGTTCTCATTACGCTTTTTAAAACTAGTTTACTGGAAACCGGTTCAGGAAACCAGTTTGGAAGATCGCTTAGCTAGCATTCCCATTTCATCACACGAAAGTGGTTTTCAAAATCACTTCACGTAAAGCATTCTTGTTGCTATGAAAATGCTCCCAGTGGGGAGACACGTTTCGTGCGAAATTCGAAACCGCAGCATAGGCATTCTACACCTGTTGTGTGGAGTAGCGCACTCAAAATGTGCGAAAATGGCTTCCCGAAGAACGGTTCTGTCCTCACTTATGCTAAAACCAGTTTACCGAGGCAAAGCGATCTTGAAAACTACATCGCGAGGTGGTTTTCCAAACTGGTTTGGAAGATCGCTTCCAAGACCGCTTTGACCGTTCTCACTATGCGTTAAACTAGTTTCCAGTAAACTAGTTTTAGGAACGTAGTGAGAACGGCGTCTATGTTCCTGGAAGCAAGTGGCACAAATACACTGAACATATTTCACTTATCAAGACAAAAATCTGAATCAGAGCAAGAGAAAAATGTATTTCTCCAGGGTGGAATTCTGAACAAATCAAAAGTAACATGTTATAATAATAATAATAATAATAATATAGGGTATTTATATTGCGCACATATCCACCTTGTTAGGTGCTCAAGGCGCTCCTATATTACCCGGCTAAGCTAGGCGTTCATAGCGCACACAGCTTCTTGAGGAATAACTTCCTACCGGTACCCATTTACCTCACCTGGGTTGAGTGCAGCACATTGTGGATGAGTTTCTTGCTAAAAGAAATTACGCCATGGCTGGGATTCGAACCCACGACCCTCTGTTTCAAAGTCCGAAGACTAATCCACTGGGCCACAACGCTTATATTGTTATATATCTAGGCAACTGAGGTGTAACACCATAAAAACACAATATCATCAATCAAATTAAAGGGGAATCCAGCCTTGGTCATAAAATGTTGTGTTGGGAAGGAGAAAAATAAATTAAACAGAATGGTGAAAATTTGAAATAAATCGGACAAGAAATAAGAAAGTTATAGCTGCTTTAAAATTGGGATCACTAATAGTATGTAGATTTCAAATTGGCAACTGGGTAAGTAAATTATGACAAGGGGCAAGGACAACCTTCCCATAGGCCATGTACTTTATTATCAGGGATTTGTGGTTTTCTCCTAAGTACCCATTCCCCTGGGGCAGTAATCTAAATATAACCCAGGTAGTATATTGTTAAATGTCCTCATGAAAGAAAAATATAATTTGAAATAAAACTTTGAGGAAAAATGACATTTTAGCCATAATATGTAGTGGAGTACATGGAAGAGTAGTCCTTGCCTTACATCACTATGACATCCCATATGCGGCCAATTTGAAGTCTCCATGAGTATAGTGATTACCAATATTTCCAACTTTGAAAAATTCATAACTTTCTTGTTGTTTGTCCAATATTGTTCAAACTTTCACCTATCAACTTGTCTGACTTTTCTTTTTCTTATAAAAACAAGTTTTTATTTGGGTTGGATTCCCCTTTAATCACACCTTTATTATGTTATTACATTAAATCATAATTGTTTCATTTTTTTATAAATGTGTAAATGATGTGTCTCCATTATGATGAAATAAGTTGCAGCAATGAATAAGTAATGCACAAATCAGTTGTCAATCCAATTGTTTTAGTTCTTTGTAGAAGATTTTTTAATAAACCTAATAAAATACAAAAGAACAAGTGGGGATATGACATTATCAGCCCACCTAATGAATATTCATGAAGACATGCCTAGAACTGTTACACAGGAATAATGCAAATCTTTAAAATTCAATAACTTTGTTATTTGTTATCTGATTTTGATCAAATTTTTAGCATTTTGCTCTGTGAATTTTACTCTATTTATTGAGATATAAATATCTTAAGCCTGGAGTATCCCTTCATAGATACTTTCTGCACTGATTTTATAAACATTTGAACATGTTTGCAAACACAACCAATTCATAAAAATGTTATCATATGTTTGTCATGAACTAGTAGGAACTAT
Organism: Lytechinus pictus; assembly: GCF_037042905.1. NCBI lineage: Eukaryota > Metazoa > Echinodermata > Echinoidea > Temnopleuroida > Toxopneustidae > Lytechinus > Lytechinus pictus. Next base: position 44,941,012 of record NC_087251.1, on the reverse strand, counting down.
ACTAGGTTTATGTATCTTAGGTGTTATTGAATTGATATGTTGTCGCAAAATGGAAATTTCTTTTTATTGGATACATGCATGTCTTTTCCTTTTCTTTTAAATAAATAATAAAGATAAAAAGATATATTTTTAACACTTAATTGACACTTGATTATCTATTTCCTAAACATAATTAATCATAAGTTTTGAATAAAACACTAAACTATTAAAATTTGCTGAGATTAGAATTTTTCTAATTATGTATGATACAGTAACTAAAAGTGAATAGTGTTATAAAGTGATAATATACAGTCTGCTGAACTGACATCAATTTTTTTTTCTCAACTAAATGAAGAAAAATTTGTTTTTTTCTTATAAGAGACAAAATATATATGCAAATTCAAGTATTTGTAATGCAGGCTTAATTTTCATTACCATGCATGATATCAGCACTGCTAAGTCTGCAATGAACTGTCCCCCCCAAAACACCCCAATTTGTTGATACCCCTGCCCAAGTCTTATTTTGAGATTTGATACTCCTCCATCGGACACCATCCCACCCCAAACAGACCAAGCTCATTTGCATGTCATTAGCATCAGACTACGTGCAGAAAGGAGTGTACACACAATAGTGGATGACCCCAAACAGTGTGTTACCAGCTGGTCGTCGTCGTGGCTTACAAACCAAGCCAAGCCAGTCAATGCAGTGGGGATAAGCTTCTTTATCTTTATAACAGGACTGCTCACAGCCAGAAATGTATAAGGCCGTGTTTATGCTTCCACTTTTTAGGCCAGAATCAGCGTTTTTATACGTGATTAGTCCAAAAACGCGGTTGCGTCCATGCTTACTTTCATTTAAACGACGTTTCAGAACGCCGGTCGTAAACTTACAAAATGGTGCTTTTTTAAACGTTGTTTGACCAGAATCAGGCTTTCTGGGGAAGTATAAACAGGAACGCGATCGTAAACATGTTTGAATGACGTCATTTGGTACATGCTTCCGGTGAGATGAAAATCCGCGGGCAAATAGTCGCATGGTTCTAACAGGGACTTACCTCTCGTCTCCCTGGTTCTATTAATGACCAATGTACATTTGCATGTATGATTATAAAGTTAAGTACTATCATTATTATTATTCATCTAATTTGTCATCACGATGAATGTTGAGGAATTTACAAAAAAAAAAAAAAACGGAACATGAGTTATGATGAGGAGACATCGCTGAGCCAAAAGCCCCAGTAGCATAAACAAATAGATGTCTTATCATTTTCTTATGTATACTTTAATATTCTTTACTTGATCTTAATATTGTCCTCACCATGGTGAAAATTCTATAGCTATGTCAAGTAGCTCCATGCAATTACTTAGTTAAAGATAAAAAATTGTTCGAATGAAGTTAAAATTACTTAAAACAATAGTCGTCCATGCACTCGGAAAAGAAAATAAACTTTTGAAAAAAGGGCGTGCCAAATTCAACCTCGCTTTCCTGCTCAACGAAAATTACGATGCCAAGCCAGCTGCAGATCGCGATTTCGCCTCTGAAAAAATTAAGCATAAACAACACCTTCAGAACCATGTTTGCGATCAGCGATCTGAAACAACGTTCGAAAACGCTGATTCTGTCTATGCAATGGAAGCATATAAACACACCCTATCAGAAACGGCACAGGGCTGTCAACGGGTTTAGCTCTCTTTACCCCAAGAACTCTTCAGAGTTTTCTTGGTCATGAACATTTTTGGCAAGGTGGGATGTGAATGGCAAGTAAATGATAGTCCTACCTAATACCCCCGGTTGCTATTTCTGGATCATGAGGGGTGGTACGTGCAGAAAAGTGGTATAAGATTGGTATAAGACCGGTAGGAAGGTGGGTCGCGTAGGGGTTAACCACCTAATGACATAAACGCCACATTAAGTTTCAGGAACTTGCTCAAGTTCTACTTTATAAACAGTAAGATCTAAAAATAGATTTGTTTATGAAGTGGTGAGAAAGTGGGAGAAATATGTAAAGCCATGCATGTTTGAGGTAACACAATCCCATACCAATTCCTTGTATCGAATAAAAAGATTTCTCAGGATTTTTTTTTTTAGTGCTACATGTGAAAAGGGCTGAGCAGACCTATCTATTCATCTGATTTCCCAAAAGATAACAATTACTGTATCAAACTTTAAAGTAACTTCATTTTCAATGAATGACACCAGTTAATTTGGCAATACCATAATAAGGCTGAAGAAACCAAACATTGTGCCATTGTAGTAGGCCTATATTTTGAGTCTTTTTGAAATTTCATCATTACCCCATTGGTACACAATCCTATCGCCTACACCAAGATGTTCTGGTGCGTGATCTCTTGCAATAGTTGCAGCAAACAATTGTTTCATGAGGAAGTCTTTAAAGTCAAGGTTAAATGCCACAAAATTGGCATAAATCTAGTAGTTCTGGTACATTGAAATAAACTTATCTTTGTGAAATCATAGCTGCAAACCGATAATTCTGATGATCACTATAAACAAAAGAGAAAATCTGGGAGAGTGCATTATAACGTAAAGAAAATACCTGACATTTTATTGAATTCCGCGTTTATTTTGCTCATTTCTCAGCAATTACACATATTTTTCCAGTGCCATGTGGCACATATCGTTTTAGTAATGCATACTGTACAAACACTTGGGTGGTCATTTCATTGGATTCTGTTTGAACTCATTTTGAGATCATTACCACAACTGGTATTTCTTTAAAGGATATTGACCTGTTTCAATCACAATACCCCCTACAACTATGAAATGAATTCTATAAAATGAACTTTTTACTTTTTAAATAAGCAATTTAAATATTTGCATCTGTTTGAGCAAGTTTGTCTAAGGAAATGATTGGATTACAATACTGCGCAACACCCTGAAACCGTTTAAATAAAAGACTCTCGAGTTCTTATAAAAGCAGTAAATTGGTCGCAGACAATGGATGTTGAAAACTCTACCTGTTATTTGATATAAAATGAGAAGCCATTTAAAGGCTAAATTAATTTATTACATTTTGAATCTGTGAAGTCCATATAAAAATCACTTGAAAATTAGTGAAAATAATTATTTTTCACCCCTTAAAGATCCAAAGATTTTCTGAGTAATTTTATTTTCTATTGACATGATTTTCAATGCTACATGTATATTAGATTTGGTGAGAGAGTTTGAAAAATTGTGTTCTCTAAAACATCATAATTATGGATAATAATTTCAACAATGTAATAAATACAATATTGGTGCTTGCCAGCAGCCTTTACAATTTTCCAGAAATGGAAAGTGGCTCGCATTATGGAACTTCAAAGCAGACGGACCATCATGCAGCGCATTGCTACAATTCAGTACTGAAACATGTGTCTGCATAAAAATTCTAATTTTCCATCGTAGCCTGTCTACAACATTTCCTTGATAAAATATTGACCTAAAATCCATAAAGAAAACCACTTTAGGGACTCCCATTACTCTTTCTTTTAAATATATATGCCCTGATGTTTCTATTTCCTTGAATAAATATCCCATTACTGTTAATTTGATCTTCATTGTGGATTTACAGTGCTTCAGGATGCCATAAAAATGTAATGGACTATAAAATGGAAACAGAAATTTGTGGTAAGTCCGGTATTAAATGGGGGGAATTCCATTAAGAATTAGAATACAGCGAAATCTGTCTATAGTGACCACCTAAGGGAAACACAAAATCATAGATAGGTGGCTGCAATAGACACGGTTCTTACACGGTTCCGTGACATTTGCTCCGGCAACAATTGCTCCGCTGTGAATTCCACGCACTAATGGATTCTCCAACTTTAACCCTGGATTTAAAACTTTACCCTATCCTAAACTGAATCCTCAACCTAAAATAAAACCCTATTGCATGCAACCCTAATAACCCTATACCTGTACCTTAAGACAAAATAAAGCCTGGAGCAATTGTCGCAGGAGCAAATGTCGTGTCACATTTATAACACAATCTGCCTCCATGGGAATCAGTTTAAGTGGTCACTATAGACAGGTGGTTGCTATAGAGAGAGAGGAAGCCACTAATACTGTTTTGATTGTAATTTTACTGATTTAAATCGCCCTATCGAATCAATGAATAACCCCACCCCCCTATCTATTCTTATCTCAGTGTGACCCAAAACCCCTAAGTACTTATATTTTGACCGCAGAGTCGCAGACAAATTGATGCAAGGTAATGGTTAAAATATACTCAGGTTGCGCATTAATATTCGTCCTTGACATTGGGAGAAAATTCAGCCTAAAGCTCCCGATACCAGACGCCCTCCAGGAATAGGACCATAAATCATAGCTGAAATTAATTCCAGAATGAACCTCAGTGGGTCTGTATGCAGGAATTCCACCATCAACAAACCGACAACATATTGATTTGATGCTGTGCGTGCTTGATGGATTAAAAGAGGAAATGGAAAACAAGACGCAATTGATCATCAAGTGTACAGTTTGAGGGAAACCTGCCCTGACGTGTAGTTTGAAGAAGCAATGACAGATGATGAAATACTATGATGGGGCAGTGTGACTGCATAAACTAGGGTTTGTTTACATTCCAGTAATGGCCCAATGGAGTACGTGCAGTAAGAAGCATGCTAGCTTGGGTCCCCGGACTTTCATCCTCATACAAGCATCAATATAAACGATGATAACACGTTTATTGTTTAGTCTCTTGTTCTTCCAAATGAGTACAGTTTGTTTACTTCTCTACACATTCTTTCAAACTCCTTTTTACGGTATATTCGTCTACTGCCAACTCGTCCACTCACCACATTGTCTACTTTCATTTAGTCTAATGCCATTCCGTCCATCAACATTTCGTCTGACAACCATTTGGTCCAATCATCACTTCGTCTAAGCACCATTTTGTCTGTGACCGTTGGTGACCTGTGACCTGTTGGTCTATTATTCATTTCATTTCTTAGTCCAATTAGACCAAATGGTATATGGACTAAATGGCTATTGGTTAGTAGATGGAATGGCATTAGACTAAATGAAAGTAGACCATGTGGATATTGGACGAACTGATGGTAGACCAAATGATAGTAGACAAGTTGGCAATTGGACATATTGGCATTAGACGAATTGGAAATGTAGCCTTTTTATTACCTATAATGTGGACTTTTCTTCAACATTCTTGAGATTTGCATGGGGGCAGGGGGTGGGCTGGACACCATGGATGTACAATAAAACTTCACTTAAAATCACTTTTTAAATCAAAACAATGAATAATAAAGTTGGTAAATTTACTCTTCTCAAATCATAGAATAAACATTAGAATCTATATTTACATGTAAAGCCATTGCCAGGTCTGGCACAGTGTGCCCCTCCCCCCCCAAAAAAAAAAAAAAAGAGGAAAATTTTCCATGTTATCTACTTCTCATCACAATGTTGGTCTATCCTAAAAAACTTATAATCTCATCTTTTATCAATTGCAAGTCTTATAACGCCTCTTGAGTAATATGTCCGAGTGCCTCTGGCAGTCTCATGTGCACCTGCATTATGTGAATCAATATACATGTAGCAACAGTGCTGACTTTGAAAATGACTATGAAATAGTTATTCACAAAAAACACCATTCATATAATAATGAAATACTATGTTCATTGACCCAAAATAACATTTGACCTTAATCATGTGACCTAAGACTTGTGCAAGATGACCAGTGATACTTGATTACCTGTACATGTATGGCTATGTCCCCATTTCATGAACTATATCCATTAACTTATGTTATTAAGTTATGATGGCAATTCAACAAATACTCACAACATGGCCAAAGTCCATTGACCCTAATTGACCTTTCACCTTGGTCATGTGACTCAGGAAACGCAGGCAGGATATTAACCCATACTTCATTACCCTTTTGTCCAAGTTTCATGAACTAGATCCATATACTTTCTAAGTTATGTCATTTCAAAAACTTAAAGGTCAAGTTCACCCCAGAAAAATGTTGATTTGAATAAATAGAGAAAAATCAAACGAGCATAACACTGAAAATTTCACCAAAATATCGGATGTAAAATAAGAAAGTTATGACATTTTAAATTTCGCTTATTTTTCACAAAACAGTCATATGCCCAACTCAGTGACATGCAATGAGACAGTCGATGATGTCCCTCACCCACTATTTCTTTTGTTTTTTATTGTTTGAATTCTACAATATTTCATTTTTACAGATTTAACAATAAGGACCAACCTGATTGAACCATATAGTATTACACAATGCTAATTCCACATCTTCAGGGAGAAATTAATCGTTGTTTCACTTAACAATGAGGGGAAAATTAGAATATTCCATATTTCATATAATAAAATACAAAAGAAATAGTGAGTGAGTGATGTCATCAGTCTCCTAATTTGCAAACCGACAAGGATGTGAATATAACTGTTTTGTGAAATTGTCTCAGGAGTTCCATATAGATCTGCTCTCTAAGATGGTAGCTAAATCAAAGAAAAAAGACCAAGGATTCTATGCTTTCATTTCCATAATTTTATTAAACAAATCATTTAATTGTGTGGGTTTTTTTCATGGTTAAAAAGCAAGTCCATCCCAACAAAAATTTGATCTGAATAAAGAGAAAAATCAAACAAGTATGACTACAAATTTCATCAAAATTGGATGAAAAAAACCATTGTATATGTACATTCCATAAGACAAAGCAAGTGAGATAGAGATAAAAACAAAGTATTTCTAATAAAAATCTTTGAAAGATAACAAAAAAAATGGATATAAAATAAGATAAATGTTCACAAATCACTTACATGTATGCACAACACAGTGACGAGCAAATGAGAGTCAATGATGTCACTCACTATTTTTCTTTTGTATATTATTGTTTGAATTATAAAACACAATATTTCATTTTTACAAATATGACAATTAGGACGTTCTTCATAGGTTTCAACAATGGCAGTTCCCCCATGTTCAGAGATTAATCAAGCTTTGTTTCACCTAATAGGGAGAAAATTTAAATATTTCAAGCAATATAAAACAAAAGAAAAAAAATAAAGTGGGTGATGTCATCGGTTCCCTTATTTGCCTTGCCTACTGACCAGGATGTGAATTTGTTTTTGTGAAATTAAGCAAACTTTTCAAATGTCCTAACTTTCAAATTTTAAATCCAATTTTGTTGACATTCTCTGTATATGAAGCTTCTTTGATTTGTCTCTCTTTACTTGGTGGTGGGGGGGGGGGGCTGTTAAAATTCATTTTGTTTGGCAGGGTATATATATAACTTTGAACTTTACAGGTGGGGATTTTACCTTTTGAAAATCTCATTTACTGTTTCAGAAAATCAAATCATGTGATTGTTTGTATCAGGCAAAAAAATATTTCAAAAATTCTTAATGATTTTTGAGGGCTTCTTTCCGGGGGGGTGGGGGGGGGGCAGTCAAATAGTTTGCTGTACACACGCATGACCCCAAAAACATGTTTAAAGGGGTGTTTATTCAATTTTGGACGCGGGCCACGTGTGCACTCATTAAGGGTATAAAAAACATTGATTTTCCAAAAAAGGGGTAGTTTTGAAAGACTGGTCAATGCTCAATCGCAGGGTCAAACGTATCTAGGGTATGTGTTTTTTCCAAAGCTTTTTTTTTAAAGACTAGCCAAACATGTTTAGGGTATGTTTTTTTACCCAAGCGATTTCCCCGGGGTCATAATCTGGCGACAACTTGTTTAGGGGCCAAAATGTGTAAATAAAGCCTACGAAAAACAGTAATGTAAGTTAATCAATTATTCATGAGTAAGGAGAAGGGTAATAAAAGTAAATTATATAATGCAAGGCCCACTTGAAAATCAACTAATAGTTGAAATGGTTACCTTGGGTAAATAAGAATTATTATTATCATTAATTCAAAGAGCTCACTCTTGCTCTGACTTTATGAATTTATATAGTATATGCAGACCTGCCAACCTCTGGGAATGAAAAACTGTATTCTGTGATAAAAAAAACTGTATTTTTCCCCCAAAAAGTGTATTTCATAATAAATTGCTTGCCGCACTCACTCATCGCGGCGCTCAAGCTGCATGCAAGCTAAAATGCGCACTGCTCTTGCAGATGAAAAAAAAAAACATTAAAACATGTGTATATCTTCAGCCTGGTTTTAACAAAATGATTGAAAAAAAAAACAAGTTACCTGAAATTACATTGATCTAATAACCATATTTGTGCACGTTTTATGAAATAGAGACATATTGAGATTATTTTTCTCAATAAATTACGATTTAGTTAAAAAAAAAAAAAAACAACGTATTTTTCAAAGAAAAAACGTACTGCCGTATTTTGGTTGCAAAAACGTACTAAATACGGCTAAAACGTACTGGTTGGCAGGTCTGTATATGGAATAATTTTTCTAGGTAGCCATACTAGACAGTAATCCTGCTGGTTTAGGAGTAATAAGTTTAATGTGGCTCCAAAACCTTTTTATCATGAGACTACAAATAGATTTAATATAGGCCTACTGTAAGTTAATCAATTATTCATGCTGTATGTGAAAGCTGGGGCAGGCATGAGGACTCCTTACGAGTGGGCCAAAAGTGCATTCACCCAATTAGGTTCATTCACAGCATGCGTAAAGGTTAGGTGATACTCCATATATATCTCCATTTGTAGCCTCCAATTACCAATTTATTAGCGGGTCATAGAATTCAAGGTAGGCCTAATGACGTTGGGAGATGACACCCTTCCATTTTACACAAGATATTGGTGGAATAAGGACATAAGTAATGAGTATACAGGTATTACAGAACAAGATTATTACTTTTCACTGTAAACTATATAATTATAATGGCAAGGAAAGGAAAGTCATAAAAGACACCACATTGTGTAGAAAGGTATAAGGAAAACATGATCAGCATATTAAGCCTAATTCAAAAGGATAAATTTGAACAAAGGTTTACCTTATTCATTAATGGATGTGCTTGCCTCTACCTCTGAGGATGTGTGCAAAGCACTTCCCCAGTCAGTCAGGAATTCAAAAGGTAAATTGATGTGCACAATATCCACTCCCTGGGGAGGATTCTTCACCAGGATATCAACCCCCACACCCCATGGTTTATAGTCTGAACCTCCGATTACTTCTTTCCTCATCTATGCTAAGTAATTACTGTGACATTAAATGGATGGTTTTGGGACAGGGGGGTGCACAGGAATATTATGAGGGTAGAACTATGGGATAGAAGAGACAAGCTGCAAATGCAAGTGTTAATGGAATTGTTATTTAGTGAAAAAAAAATCCCTCAAGAAAAGACTTAATTTATTTTAAACCCAGTTCTTCATCAAGGATTCACAAAACACTTACAGTAGAAATCTCCTTGTTTCACTTTCATATAGTAGCAATTCTAAGAGAAGCCTGTATTAGGTCATACTTAATGCAAGTTAGTCCCATGGGGAGCAGAAAAGGAACAACGAATTCAAATTCAAATAGTTTACTTTATTACAAAGGTGTGCAACAAAACTATAAATACGGGGTATGCAGGTGTAGAGGGATCCCTAAAACCTATTTAAGTGTTTATATTTGATGTTTCTGCCTTTTTTGTACAAACATACAAAATATTAAGATAATTTTCATGAATAAAATATAAAAACCTTTAAAATACCATATCAATTTTTACCTCATAAAGAGCCTAAAAAATAATAAAGTTCAGCAGCACACATGCCCTGCTGGAATCATATCTGAGCACTTTTACAGAGCCATGTGTACAGATACTGCTCCATACTTCATGATAAACCAACCAGGGAATACCACAAACTCCCTGGCCCAACGTGCAATAATTTAGTTACAACACTGAACTGATTAGTTTTAAATTCCCTGGTCATAAGATGAAGACATACTGTGTACAAAACAAGTTGCTTTGTTGTTAGTTTTAACTTTTTAAGCTCTGCTAGCATTAATTTATCATACTTGTGTTAAGACGTATGTCCTAGCTATCAGCAATAACTATCATCATAATCATCACCATCATCAGCATCATCATCATCCTCCTCCTCCTCCACCACCTCCACATCATCATCCTCCTTCTCCTCCTCCTCTTCATCATCACTCTCCACCTCCACTTCATCCTCCTCATTATTACCACCATCATCATAAGCAGTAGCAGCAGAAGTTTTGGCATCATCATCACCATCACCACCACCAGCATCATATTTTACCTCAAGATCTACATATACACATTTTATGTAATCAACAAGTAATAATGGATTTGTAATATTTTACTGTAGTTCTTTCAGTTGGAAATGAATACAATTTTGAAATATATGCTCAATTTGGCATTTACACTTTACAGTAATAGGGTATCCACTGTCATAATATTTATCTGCAGAACCTACCTTATGACACTAGGTTGAGTGCACTCTGTGATTTTTTTCCCCTTACTCTTTCTTTTCTTTCCTTTTTTTAAAGGACAAGTCCACCCAACAAAAAGCTGATTTGAATAAAGAGAGAAAAATCCAACAAGCACAACGCTGAAAATTTCATCAAAATCGGATGTAAAATAAGAAAGTTATGACATTTTAAAGTTTCGCTTAATTTCACAAAACAGTTAGATGCACATACCAGTTGGTATGTGAATGAGGGAACTGATGACATCACCCACTCACTATTTCTTTTGTATTTTATTATATGAAATATTCTAATTTTCTCCTCATTTTCCTGTGAAACAAAGTTTTATTTCTCCCTGAAAATGTGGTATTACCATTATTATAACATTGTATGGTTCAGTTAAGTTTGTCCATATTGTCAAATTGGTAAAATTTGAAATATTGTACAATTCAAACAATAAAAAAAAAAAAATAGTGAGTGAGGGACATCATCGATTCTCTCATTTGCACGTGACTAAATTGTGCAAATAACTGTTTTGTTGAAAATAAGCGGCACTTCGAAATGTCATAAAGTTATTTTAAATTCGATTTTGATGAAATTTTCAACGTTTTGCTAGTTTGATTTTCTCTATTGATTGAAATCAACAATTTTCTAAGGTGGACTTGACCTTTAAAGAGAATTCAATGCAATGAAGTCAGGTTTGTGCTTGCACAGGTTCACTACTGAGCAGTCTCACTGGTTAAAGAAAAATGAAACCCTTGGAACAAGTAAGCTTGTATGAAAACAGAAAAGTCAGAGTATAATATCAATGAAAGTTTGAGAACACTTAGACAAATGCTCAAATTGAACTTTCTTATTATGTGTTCAATTTTTTTCTCAAACTTTCATTTATTTTTTAGTTTTCTGTCTCCTCACAAGCTATTTGTTCCAATGCCGGGTTCATTCTCCTCTTTAAATCTTTCATTTTTTCTTGGATTGCAGAGTTTAGTGCATAGAGAGGAAAGGGCCCTTTGTACTAAGCCCCCCCCCCCCCAAAAAAAAAAAAAATCATTCAATGGTTCCTACAATACTAAGATTGGGAAAGTTCAAGTCTGCTGTGCTCACCTTTGTCCGCCCATTGATGACAAGCTTTCCAAGATGGCCCTGACACTGCATGATGATTGCATCCATCTTCGAGATGAGGTGTCCAATACTGGAGCATCCTTCCTCCGTTCCATCTTTCCACGCAATCTTATCCCCTCGGATCTCTTTACTGGATGTATGCTCCTGGCTGTACACAAGCTGTCCATCCGTCAGGTTGCCATCTTGGTGAAGGGCCTTCACCTCCTTCAAGATCTCGTCTCCAAGGGATTCATTCAGAAACTTATCAACCACACAGATACCTTTGTCCATCATGTTTTTCACAATGTACCTGACCAACGGTGACAAGTTCACATTGACAGGGGCATTGATTTGGTCGCCATTGTCTGCATTTGTGGGGAACTTCAACTGAGGGGCGACACCAACCGAAAACGGCGTAGGTGAGGTGATCACGTTTGAGTCACTGCTGCCAGTGTTCTGAGGCGGACCAAGAATGAATGAAACAGAAGGAACGGTGCTCCTGTAGCCTTCCGTGTTGAACTCGTCGATGTCTTGCATTTCTCCAAGTTCCGACAAAGGTTTGAGCCCGCGTCCACATGATGTGGTGCGTCGAAACGATCCTGTTGATGTTGATTGCTCGTTCTCTTGCTCAAACTGACTGTCGTTCACATCTGATAGACTGCTGAGCGAGCCACTGGACATCAGTCCTAAACTCTGCAGATCCCTTGACACCGACAGAGATGAGAAAGACGAAGATGACGACGTTGACGACATAGATGACGATGACGAGCTCTCGTAATACCTTAAGCTTGGCTTACTGTCACCTGTTGAGTGTTTGCGAAGATTACGAAGACTTGGCAAACTTGCTTTCATACTTTGGTTACTGCTGGCTTTAGATATTTGATCTCCTACAGCTGATCTACATACCTTTTTATGACTTTGCAAATCACTTTCCATATGTTCTTTGGAACAATAACATACATCTTTACAACGAGAACATGACAATTGACTCATAACTGAACATAATTCAATGGCACAAGCAGCTTCTGAAGGTGCCGGAGGACTCGAAACGGCCTCTTGCCTCGCCTCCTGAACTGTCGCTTTCCCGAGCCCACTTTTGTCACGTACGCCATGAATGTCCATATCTGTGTGACTTTAGATTCAACTTGATGGTCTTCACAAAGAATGATTTAAGATACTGCAATCGGCCACTCGATAATCATGTCTCGGTTGTGAGATGAGAAATTAAACAAAGGAGAACAGTTAGTTGACGTCTTGCTGCAACATGGTAGAGTAGGCCCCTACTTACTCCTGTCGGATGTATTGTTGTTATGAATGTGATTCTCAGAATAGTATTACACATCGCGAGATAATACACGTACGGTACACAAACCACTCATGATTGCGAGCGCAACGTGCAGGTAGCTCAGCGACTCGAGCGGCAGCCCATACGTGTACAGACGCCTCGCTAGCTCGGCGAACGACAATACACCAGAAGAAGAAAAAACAATGTTGACATTTCTGTTTGCAAAACCACAAATATGAAATACTAGTAGCCTTTGACCAACCTTTGACCGAGTTGTTCGTGGTTATGAACCAATGTCATAACCGAGGATCGCATTTGTCGTTGAAATGGTGATAATGACGGAACCAATTAAAGTAACCAACATGTTTTATGGCAAAACGCTCTGCAATCCCGTCTGCAATATGAATTATTATCTTGATTTAACTTCTTGTTCGGAGTTTGTTTTATCGATAGTGGATGTCAATTTCATAGCAAAAACCTTGATTTCCACAGGGCAGGTCCATCACCGCCCCCCCCCCCTCAATTTTCGTCGTCGCCAGTCCCCCGACCAATTATGAAACGTTACTCTTTTCATCCTAGTGACGCTCGACATATCGGATTCTCATTGGCTACTCTCAATTAACTTTTGACCAATAATTTATCAAGGAAAACTTTGACTATTGTTCGGTAATATCTTCTCATTGCGCAATCTCATCATGAGCCAATGAAGCATTATGCATCGAGTAAGTCAGGGTCAGTATCCATCAGTATCAATTGGCGAGTTTGGATCTTGGCGGGGGGGGGGGGGCACCTAAGGGGGGGGCAGGGGGGCAGATTGCCCCCCTGACGAGTCACAACTCATGCAGGGGACGTATCCCTGCCCCCCCCTGACGAGTCACAACTGATACAGGGGACGTGCCCCCCACCCCTTTTGAGAAGCCAAATTAATAATTTGTAAAATGTAAAAATGCACCTGAATACCTATTTTTGGTTGAAGATCTTATCTTTTTTTGCTTGTCAATTTTTTTTGGGGGTAAGAAATCCTTTATTTGTTGTTGAAGACCTTTTTTTTTTTTTATTGCTTGTGAAATTTTTTCTCGGACGAAATATCCTCCAAAAAAATTGCCCCCCTTCTGGAAAATCCTAGGTACGCCACTGGGGGGGGGTGCAGTCTGAGAGTGGGGGTGCAGCAGGGTCATACTAGCATAATTACAAAACTTACTGCCCTTTTGTCATCCCTGAATTCCTCTCTGAATAATAGCTTGGCCAACTGCGAGAAAAGGTCTTCCTCGAGAAATGAGGATTTCGAACACAACGCTTTATGTAGTGGACTAGGCCAATATAAAATTTTACCCCAAACTAACCCCCCCCCCAAAAAAAAAAAAAAAAAAAAAATTTAATCAAAATCTTACGGGGAAAACAATGAGCGGAGAATGCTTTTATCAGGGGCATTGGTTCCAGGGGCTGAGGGACCCCCCCCCCAAAAAAAAAGGGGGGAGGAGAAGAGAATAATAATAGTCAGGGGTAGCGCCAGGATGTTCTGAAACGGGGGGGGGGGGGGGAGGGTTCAGGTATTGAGATTATGAAGCAGAAGAGAACTCAAGGCCAACACGCGAGGGTCATTTTACTGTGGGGAAAAGTGTCGGCAACCACGTCTAAGGACTCGAATAAGAAATATTTCATTAATTTTAGCTGTATATACAATACATTATTTTGTTAATCATTTTACAATACGAGTGTCACCGAAATGGGTATGTATGAGGAATTAGACCCTTTTGCACGGTCATGTGGGTTACGTCCACGACCGTATCCAGCGTTGGTAGGGGCAAACCGGCCCCCCTCCCACTCCCTAAAAAGTGGAAGTCGTTTTGTTGCTAAAATTCTTATAAAAATTTACCAGAGTTCACCAAAACCTATAATTACAATATTGAAAATGCAAAAGTACCATCGTGATAAGATCAGCTGCTTCTCTCCCTCGCTTTCGAGTCCCCTCCCCCCCCCCCGACAAAAATAATAATCATATTTGCTGCCCCTTTACTTTTCCAAGTTTGCTCCCTATCGCATTTTAAAAATAATTTGTCGTCTGACGCATGAATTCGTTGCCTCTGATACTTTTTTTGTAGCTAGAAGATTACATTTATATCATATACTTGATGCATATTTTCTTTATATGATCTTTAAGTAATTAAAAAATGAATGGATGTGCGCATTTAGTACTAAAATTTCTACTTATTAACCTAATATCACCCTTAATTAACATGATGAATTTTTCGAATTAAAAGGGAAAAAATAAAAACCTGTGTCCATGAGCTTTGATCTTGTACTTGTATCATTTTATGTATTTATATAATTTCAGATAACTACCTCACTCAAGGCCTACTAAATTTTCAAACAATAAAAAAACATACATTTTTCATTATTGATCTGAAATTACTGCTTACGTTGGCCTAGTAGTGACCTGAAATATATTCATTTATATGCTGATACTTGACAGTTGCATACAGATGGGGGCGGTTTGGGGAAAGGCCCCACCCTCAAAAGATTTTCACAACCAAGAAAAAAAAAAGAAAACAGAGGGAAAGACTGTGAAATATAACATTCATTTTCTGAATTTTTTTATCGAAATATGCACCATACAATTAGACTTTTATATCAAAAAGATATTTTTTTCTCGCACATTTTTCTCGCTTGTAGCTTTTTAGAAAATATTGACCGGCATATCTGCCCCCTCAAAGTTTTTGGCTCAGTACGCTACTTGATAACCATTACATCTTGGTTTATGGAATAGAGACTGTATTTCAAAATAATCTTGAAAAATTGAATCTTAACAATTAGCCCTTCAGCATGGTCAAAGTTGAGTGACCGCAAATTAATTTTGACAATGATTATGTGACAGAAAAAAAGGTAATGATGACCCAAAAAAATGTCATTGATTAAGATTTGACGCCACCACCGTGATAGATGGAAAATCGGCGGGAAATGGAAACGAATGAATAAAAAAACAACACTTTTATCCCGCTTTCTTTCTTTTATCTCTTGCAAGTTTCCCTCTTTATTTCACGTTATGCTCTCTTTTTATGTATGGGCCGAGGGAGGTGGCTGCTTTGTACAGTGGCGTAACTACGGCGGGCACGCCCCCCCCCCCCAAAAAAAAAAAAAACGAGGGAAGAGGGGGAAAGGAAGAGAAACGAAGTGGGAAAGAAGAAATTATCGTTCATTATAATGTTATATTACATATATTATGTTATCTTACATAAGAACTTTTTTTCATAACTTTATGAAAAATAATTTGCTCAGGGCCTAAATGTGTTCGTCGTTACTGGTGCTAGGCATTGTCTGTTTAATGAGATATACATAATCATGTTGTACTAAAACATCCCGTTTTCAAGTCAATATACACCAAATATATTTCCTCGCACCTCGAGTTATTATTGTTTTATGTAGTGACATATGCTTCTTTTTCATGACTACTTAAAGTGATTGCCCCATTTTAAGGTCTGAATATAAAACATTTCCTGTCCGTGCTTACGTTCGAATTAGTGGATCGGTGAGATGTCTGTTCTTCATGAATTCCTAAAATCAGTCCTTAAAATGTCCCTTTTTCTGATCTGAATATCACAAATTTTCAACTCGCGCTTCGCGCTCTTGTTATTTGATTAGTGAAATCTTCGTGAATTCCTACAAACAATCCTTAAAATGCCCCTCTTCAGGTCTGAATTTCCTAAATTTTCAGCTCGCGCTTCGCACAACGCAATATTTTATTAGTGAGATGTGTATGATAAGTTGAGTCATGATTACCTTGACTACAAAAAGTGCTTCATGTCATACATGTGTTTAGATGTAATTTTAACAAAATCAGCAAGCGCTTGGCACTCGCATTAGATGACAATGGTGAGATATGTATACTCTTAATGGATTCCTAAAAAATAGTCCTTAAAATGTCTTTGTTTGGGGTCAATATTACAAAGATTTCCACTCGCCATTCGCGCTCGCATTTTGTTTAGTTTAGCGAGACAGGAACGTATAATGATTACACAATTTTGCTTATAATGTCCCTTTTTGGATCTGAATATAAACAATATTCAGCTCGCGCTTCGCATTATTTGATCAGTGAGATACATATCCGTTTAATGGCACAGTCCTTAAAGTGTCTATTAGGTCAGTATACCTGGTAATTGAGCGCGCTTGGCGCGCCCACTAAGTGACTCCAAAATTTTGCTGGTGCCCCCCATGCCGTGGTCCACGGTAAGCCACTGGCTTTGTACCCTTTAAGCAACATAATGTACCTTATAAATACACAGTAATAATAAATGTTGAGCGTGAACAAAATTAAAAACTATTTCACCTCCTGTAAATCATAATCAAAACAAATATAAAGGACATACAGTGGCGGCACCAAGGGGGTGCAGGGGTGGGGGGTATTTGCCCCAGTTAGGATTGTCCCCCACTTGCCCCCCCCTCAGAAATTTGGAAAACTAAATAAATATAGTAAATGCTGTCATAAGCATCCTACTCAAGCTGTAAAATGCTCCCAAAATAGCATTTTCACTATTCTAATTTTTTAAATGTTCTCATTCATTCACTGATAGCCACTAACAATATTAGTCACTAACAGAAATCTTTCAGGTCATTATATGAAATTAAAATCCCTCTCGCGCTTCGCGCTCGCAGTGGCTGTCAGTTGACTTAAATAAATGATCCGTTCAATGTAGGATACCCTGGGGCTTATTCTTCTCATGATTCGATTTTTCAATTTTTTTTTTATTAAGATACACATCCTGCATAATTATATACAAAAAGGTAAACAAATTGTTATCTCATGCTAGGCGCTCGCATCAATTGTTTAGTTAAATAACTATCCTGATCATGTTTACAAAAGTGCTTATAACGTCCAGTTATCATCTCGAGATAATATAAATTTTCAGCTCGCGCTTCACGCTCGTATTATTTATTTGGTGAGATATCATCTTCATGAGTAAGTGCAAGCAGTCCTTATCAGGTCCATTTTCAAGTCAGTTGGAACTGTATAAAAAATTGAACTTGGGCTTCGCGCTCGATTTTGTGAAACAGCCCAAAAAATTTGTGTCCACCTTTGCCAGAAAAAATGTTCTTTTGCCCCCCCCCCCATTTGCCTGGTGCCGCCAATGAGAATATGCCTTGATCACTTCTTTTGTTTATATACATGATATACACCAGGGGAAGATCCAGGATTTTCCAACAAAAGGGGGGGGGGGCACATTTTCCCGAGGAAAATCTGATTATGCCACTTCGCACGTTGTCACGAGATCGGTGTTGTCACAGAGATATATACATCTCTATGGTGTTGTCATCACCGTGCTGTTTTTCAATAGCGCCATCTACGTTAGAAGTATTTTCAGTTTTTTGTATCATACTTTACTTGTCTCATAAATTTCTGCTAGAAATCTCCCAATCATGGATGAACAAATGTGTCCACGTTGTAAAACAACAAAATATCGGAACCCATCGCTGAAACTCATGGTGAATGTGTGTGGGCACACACTGTAAGTATAATGACTATGTTTTTTGTAAGAATATGGATGGAAATTAGGAAGATCACTGCAGGAACTTATATTTGTAGGTTCAGTCCGATGCATTCAAAATCGTGTGTGCCAAGATCAGACCAAGTCAAGTGTAGTGATAGACAGTAGTCAGTAACCCAGGGAGCTCCGGCCCGCGCAGCTCAGCGGGCCGGAGCCCAGGGGCTTACCGTGTAATTCGCCATACCCCACGGTAGTAGCATGAGGTATGGTCTAAATCATTTAAAGAGTAAATAGTTAAAACAGAAATTAAGCACTTACCACTATTATAATATGGTCTATATGGATGAAGGTCTAACGAGTGGCAGCTTCCTCCTGACATCGAGGCACAGACTGGAACCTCAAAAAACGAAAAGTTCTGTCACGGTAGCTCTCCTTCTTTCAGAATTCAAAACAAAATGGCCGATCGAGACCGAGGCTATAGCACTAGCGCATATAGACAGCTGGCAGCCGTCTGTTTTGAGGAGTTTTTTAACATTTTTTTATTTTTTAAATTTCTCCTCATACACAGACGGCTCGCTATCGTGCAGCCACCATTAGGGGACTTACAATGCAAAATTCCCCTGTCGGGGCTCTTCAATTTTTGTCTTTAATGAATCAAACTTTTGAAAATTAACGCGACCGAAATGCAAATTAATATTCCCTCTTGGCATTAATTGCAAAAAAAACGGGGAAAATCAAGTTAAAAGGAACAAAAACAGTGACTTACCCCGGCTGTTGCGCAACTTTACTGCCCTGTTTTATCCGAACTTAATACACATAAACATATGGCCATTGAGTCCCCTGTACAGATCGCGCTAGAACTTCGGTCTCTGTATTTGGTGAGTGAAGCCAACGGAGTTCAGCTGAACAACCAACATAACAGAGACCGAAGCTTTTGGTCTATAGCGCATATAGACTTTGTCAAATTCGCGCATGCGCCCTACACCGCCAAATGCGGTTCTTTGTGCTGTGTTAGTATACTAATACTAACCTCGCACTAGTGTGAATTAGTATACTAATACTAATCTCGCACTAGTGTGAGTGTATCACGTGCATTTGCACACACACAAGATATGTTTTTACAAGTTAGTTTACTTGCTTGTGTTTTACTTAGAATTTAGATGTGATACCACCAGAGTGGACTAACTTATTATTAACAAGGCTCCACACTAACTTTTTTCTCGGTGGCCCGATCGGTCCACCAAAATCATCAATATCATATTCTTGGTGGCCAGCAAAGCAAATTCGGTGAACCCAAAACAAAATAAAACATTGCAATTCATCAAAACTTTGGAAGCCCGACCGGGCCACCAAGTGTGGGCTTTTACAGAATTTTGGTGGCCCGACTCATTTTTGTTGCCCTGGCCTGGGCCACTGCTAATGTCGAGCCCTGTTTTATATCTAAGCTTATCTTACATTGATAATGAAATGTCAAACATATGACCAATATCCGGAATAATAAGTCCATGGCATGGGAAAATGACAAATCTTTTTAAAAAATGGAGGCAAGCAATGGGAATCTATTTCTCTTGGTTTAGCTTTACAACCTGGATATCCCTCATCTTCTTATTTAAAGGTCAAGAAAAATCATGATTATCTTGTCATTTCAGATGTGATAACTGTGTTGAGCTGTTATTTGTACGAGGAGCAGGGACGTGTCCCGAGTGTAAAACACCTCTGAGGAGAAACCAGTTTCGAGTACAACTCTTTGAAGATTCAATCATTGAAAAGGAAGTGGACATTAGGAGAAGAGTGATGAAAGAGTAAGTATGTGAAGAGGTATATTTCCCATCTATCTTGCCTTCAGAATAGGTGATTATGGCCCGTATTCTGAAGTCGGGTTTAACTTAAACTCAGGTTTAAAGTTGTGGTTTAAGTATGGACAGCCAATTGTTACATAAATCACTGACAGTAGAGATATCATATTTCAGCTCATTTGGCTCACAAATCATTCATAATTATCCAGGAAGTATATATAGATTATTGTCTTCACCATCGATGAATCAGGAAAGAGCACAGTAAACATAAGAAATGTACAACTTAATAAAATATTTTGATACTTTTGGCTTCCCATACTTAAACCACAACTTTAAACCTGAGTCTAAGTTAAACCTGACTTCAGAATACGGGCCTTGGAGTTCAGTGCTGACCATTTGGTATTCATGTTAGGTCAATTTTTATATAATCATAGCACCAAACATAGAATGAAGTTGGTCCTGAAAGGTCACTCACTGTGTGGCAAGTTGTCAATATTGTGATCATTTGTGTAAACTCAGAATAGGTTTTGGAGCCAGGAAACGCAGTCCAAT
Source organism: Lytechinus pictus (assembly GCF_037042905.1). NCBI lineage: Eukaryota > Metazoa > Echinodermata > Echinoidea > Temnopleuroida > Toxopneustidae > Lytechinus > Lytechinus pictus. Next base: position 44,920,468 of record NC_087251.1, on the reverse strand, counting down.
TTGTGCTTCCGACCCCAACACCGGACTTGAAATCACCTAGTGTCTCTTGTACTAGTATATGTAGTTGTACATGTAAATGAGATCTCTAACTCGGTGCTCAGTCAACAGGATATTGACTTGGGGAAAAAAGCATGGTGATGAACAGGGCACTGTTTCATGAAGCTTGTCAGCACTAACAATGTGCGATTCTCCGACAGTTACTATAGAAATAGCACTAACGGAGACCATTCTGTTCATCCAATTGAGACCAAGTTTTTTTAACCAAAATTGTCAGAGCTGACAATTTGGTCACTGTGGGCAACTTTTCTGAAATTTGTGTCCCTGGTTTGCCTATCCACATCAACTCACTCAATTTACCTACCAATTCTAATTATGTTTCATGATGGCATTTTGTTTGGTCGATTAGTATTCATTGTGTAAAGAAATAATGTGCTGTCTTAAAGATGAAGAGTATGTAGATTTTGCACTTGACCCTTTGTAAAATTGACTCGAGTTTTAATCACTGGTAATAATTACACCCATATGAAATTGTATTGGCGGTGTACAGTTCCAGTCCGATTGCAGATGTTTAGGATGTGTCATATTACTGTTAATTTTAATACCACACACTGTTCTGATTCTGATATCTTTCAGCTTTAACAAACAGGAAGGTGACTTCCAGACGTTGAGAGAATATAATGACTATTTAGAAGACATAGAGCATATTGGTGAGCTAACATTACAGTATCCTTGGTGGAAGTAATAAACCATGTACAGTTTGAATATTGCTTATCTTTGGGAACATTCCTGACAAAGATTTGCGAATGGACAATGATATTATGTACATCTATTTTGATGTAAAGTGTCTGCTACAATGTTTCATTGTGGGTAAACATTTGGAATTAAGTCTTGTGTTTTTAATTGATGTGAAATCATACAGGTATTTGTATTTTTTTTCAACAATGTACCAGTCTGCACAGGTCCATGTGAATAATTATTAAATATGTTGGATGTTGAATTTTCCTAAGATTATACAGTACTATCCATAATTTCACTTGTTGCTTTGCTTGATTTTTTATGTTTTGTAGATTTTGTCATTTCTTGATTGATCTTATATATGATTGATCATATATATCATTGCTCTTTTTTGTTTCAAAGTTTATAATCTGACCAATGGAGTAGATATGGAAGCCACCAGGAAGAAGATTGAAAACTACAGAAGAGAGAACAAAGAGTTGATCACCAAGAACAGGCAGATGAAGGTGAGGTCCTATTCATGAACGACGCCGCAGTCATACCGACGAAACTGACTCCAGACCGACCAAATCTATTGTGTTATGTTCAATAACGCAATATTTGACGTTTTTGAGTTGGTATGGTCGATGAGACTGCAGCTTGAATGAATGAAAGTGGTAAATGGTGGTGATTTTTTACCTGATTGCTTTAAAGAAAGCATGAATGCTTACAAGCAAGCAACTAGAGGACCGACGGCTTAACCCTAAAAGGACGGGGGGAGGGGGGGCCATGATGGCCCCCCCTCGACGCTTCGCGCAATATTTCCGAAACGCAAAATTTTATAACTTTTTTCATTGAAGTCTCGCGCAACTTTTGTGACCAAATTCGGGACCTACAAGTACAGCATCGCGAGGCTACGTAACTATTTACGAGACAATGTCATGCCGAAATGGCTCATTTTTATACTTTGTGTACAAAGACTATGGGAGATGAAATTCATAAAAGGGTGATTATTTTTCGTTCTAATTGGTCTGCTTAATTAATTTAGAGTTAAATTTAGTTGTTAAATGGTCTGTAATAATTTCCATTGAAAAAAATATGAAAAAACAAAGAAATACTTAAGAAATTATAAAAACAAAGAAATACATAAGGAAAAAATTGACATTCGCAATTTCTTTTTGTGGAAACCTTTAAATTAGTTTACAAAGATGACATCTGGAAAAAAAAGAAAAATTTTGAAGTGAAATTGGGTGTTAAATATGCAAATAATGGTTTTCATGAATAAATTTGCATATTTTATTCATAATTATTTTCAGAATGTTTTTTTTTATACTGGTTTGTAGTTTATGCGGTAGAGAATGTGCGCGCCAAATTTTGGCGCGATCGCGCAAACGGCGGCCGAGATCAAATGGGGGGGGGGCCATCATGCCCCCCCCCCCCCGTCCTCAATACGTCTCAAATAGCCCAGTCCTTTTAGGGTTAAGGTCCTCTCTGAGGGACCTAGTAATGAGGATAAATGCCATACCAAAGGGCACTAGCACACTAAGTGGGAATCAAACCCAGGTCACCGGAATCCGAAACCCCTGCTCTACCGACTGAGCTATCGCGCCTCCTAAGTGTTATTCATCATCTTGAACTCTGCTTTAATGCATTGGATTGATTTATGCTATCTTTTTAGGAGGTTATTGTCCCTTTTTTCCTTTCCTCCATAATTTTACTATCTCAGGAAGTCCATATTCTTTTTTAATTCAAAGATCCAAAGTAGATCCAAGTATGCCATGCTTAAAGGAGAATGAAACTCTTGGAGCAAGTTAGCTTTTGTGAAAGCAGAAAAATCAAAGAATAAGATCAACAAAAGTTTGAGTAAAATAGGACTAGCAATAGAAGAGTTATGAGCATTTGAATGTCGCGATCACTAATGCTATGGAGATCCTCCCATTGGCAATGCGACCAAGATCTATGATGTCACAGATGAACAACTCTCCCCTTTTGGACACTGAAAATATACCCCAAAACATCTCTTTTTGCTCATTCTAATCATATGACAAACTATTCATCAATGATATAATGATGTGAAACCTCTGTACTTGTCCTCTCATAAAGAGAACACCTCACCTTGTGATAGACTCTATAAAAGTGAGAATATAAGTGAAATAAGTACTAAAGTAATGAGGGAGTTGTACGTGTGTGACATCACAGATCTTGGTCGCATTGCCGATGGGAGGAACTACATGGCATTAGTGATCTCAATATTCAAATGCTCATAACTTTCTTATTATTCATTCAATCTTCCTCAAACTTTCAACAATATGTTTCTTTTTTTTTCTCTTTGATATGGATTCAGCTGGTTTCAAGGGTTTCATTCTCCTTTAAAGGATGTCTTCATTTAAGACTCCCATAGAATTCATATATCATCCCGGTCGTTATATTGATCTCTCTCATGTAGGAACATTTTTTATCTCCCTATTGCACAGAATCATGGTGCACTGTACCTAGATGCACAGGATCATAAAACTTGTTATAATAACAAATTTTGAATAACAGTTTGAGGCGACTATCAATAGTTGAATTTTATTAGCTGATAGTGAACTATTTTTTTAGAAATTGTTCATTTGTTACTATAACAAGTCTTAATGAAGCGGGACCCTGGGGGCTGTTTCATAAAGCTGTTTGTAAGTTAAGAGCGACTTTAAGACCGACTGGTGAACCTTTCTTACACGCTAAACAATCCCCAATGGTGTATACCATTTGCCAAAAGAAAGGATCACCGGTCGTTCTCAAAGTCGCTCATATCTTACGAACAGCTTTATGAAACACCCACCTGGTCTTGTCTAGATTATTGGATTTGTTTTTCTCCTAATTTCTCAGAGTCATGATATGATGTACTTAGATGCCCTGTTGGAGGAGGAACAACAAATCAAAGAAGAACGGAAACAGGAATACAAATTCCTGGAGAAGCAGAGTCTTAATCAGAAGAAGAGAAACAAAGAAGCCCTCTTAGATGAGCTGGTAGGTTGGATATCATCATGGGTCCGTAGAACTTGAAACTAAATGGGGCATTGCAAGATACATACGTTCAACCACAAATTAAGCGTATATCCCGTGGAGCGTTGTGGCCCAGTGGATTAGTCTTCTGACTTTGAAACAGGGGGTCGTGGGTTCAAATCCCAGCCATGGCGTAATTTCCTTCAGCAAAAAAATTTATCCACATTGTGCTGCACTCAACCCCGGTGAGGTAAATGGTGGTACCTGGCAGGAATTTATTCCTTGAAATGCCACCGCGCTGTAAAAGGCTGCGGGGCTATGTGCTATACAAGCATGTTGGTATTATTGTTATTATTATTATCCCAAAGTTAAGCAGATAGGACATTGCAAGAAAGATAAGTTGCAATTAAATGAAAAGCAAATTAGCTGCAAATGTGCATTTAATTAAAGGGCTTATGCTTGATTTTGGGATCTAGGCATGATTGCAATGGAATGTAAGTTACTTGCCCCCTTAATGAATCAAAATCAAATACTTGGAAAACATCAAACCTTGCTTTATTTTCAACCATTCAGAAGCTTTTGTGGGACTTGCATTTAGATAACAATGAAGAAGTTTAGAAAAGAAAGCATAGATTCATCAAAGATTAACAGATCACAATTTGATGATTTAAGTCGCATTTATTTAAGACCAGTACCGGCCGCACAGATTGTTGTTAGCGCTATCAATGTGCTGAGAGGCTCTGCTACCAACCGGTAATGTCACAACAACACATTATTTACCTCTTGGATCAGCGTTTGACATCACAATTCAGAAGACATGATTGGGCCTACTGTTAGTGCTCTGTCAGAACGTTTGTGTGGCCGGTACAGAATATTCACGGACTGATGTTGTTTTGGTAACTTTCTTCACTTTCTGAAATCATTTTTGTTTGATTTAGATCTATTCTGATCGGCCAGCAGACCAGGTGATAGCGAGCCATGTTTCCATTCAGCAGAACCAAGAGGCTCCTACGTACAAAGCTCCTCCCAAGAAAGCGATCGAAGTCTCATCGGGAGCAAGACTGGTAAGAATGCTTATCATTCTCAGTTCTATTTCTAGTGCATTGTATCGGCCTTTCTCTTTAGAACAAAAAAACTTTTTGTATCTTATCAGATACTAAATTATTTTGTTATGATACAATACTCAAAGTTATGATTGGAAATACCAATTAACATTCTTGCTTTGTCATCATGTTGCTATTTTTATTTGTGCTTTCTGCTAAATTCGTAATCATAATTTGTTCTTGTGGATGATTTTCTGTATATTTTGTGATTTGTCAATGGGAACCAAATTTCTGTGTTAAGGTTTGAAGAGACCAAATAAACCTCCTTGTATCCTATTTTTATTTATGTTGCATCAATGTGTGCTTAACAACTTGGCTTTACCCATTTCTCATATTCCTTTTTGGTATTAGAGATAGAGCTGGTCAGCGACTTAAACACTTGTAGATTGAAGATTTGTAATTTTGTCAGAACATTTCTAGTTCTAGTTGAAGTATCGTTTGGAGTACATTGTTATTCTGTTTTAAGGTGCTGACATATACATTGCTTTCTGTTTGATCTTAGGGTGTTGGATTCCAAGATAACTTCTTACCCATACCCAAGATAGAGGAGATACCTTATGAATATATGGAAGTAGAGGTTTATACGTTTGGACCGGAAGCACCGAGCACACAAGAAGAGTTAACATCCAATGGGTAAGACTGGTGTAACTTCTTAAGGTTCCCATCGTAGGTTTCCATCTTAAGGTGCAAGAATGGTGTAGCTTCTTATGGTTTCCATCTTAATGTAGGAATATTATGGTGAGAATGGTGACATGAATTAAGTGAGAGACAGTTGCAGTATAAATGGCTCTGCATACACGTCCCGTGGAAAGAAATGTTCCTATGTCTATTTCATGTAGTGATTCAGACATTGTAACCTTGCCTCGGTGTTGAATTTCCATGAAATAATCAAACTTTTTAGTGTGTCCAACCCTCACCTGGCCTGACCCCCACCCCACTGTTACTCCACTTCACGAATTGCTCAAGACAGGGTAATTGAAGATCATTATAACTTTTCATACGTACAAGAAAAAAAAAAGAGAAAAATCTATTCTTGGAGGTTCCATGTATAGGGGGTCGTACATAAATGTACATACTTCATCGGATTGCCCATTAGTGATCATGAGAGGTTGCTGCTCGGGGGTCGACATGAAATCCAACATATAAGCTCAGTGTTCCTATACTGTGGAATGATATATCTCGGCCAAGATCCAGAAAAGTTAAACATACAGCTCATGATGATAGTGACTAAGATATAGAAAAGTTCACTCTATGGCAATATTTAAACCATATCAAATACATGTATTCTTGTTGGACAGTCTCAAACTTAACAGAGAGAAAGGAAACAAGTAAATGCTACTTGTATTGTGATACAACATCAGGGAATAGCATTCATCCATTCGTATTTGTATTTTATCCCACCCCCTCAGGTATGTGAGGCACATCCGTTCTGCGTCGCCCTCTGGTGTCGGAGGAGGCTACAAGGAGCACATGGCGTGTCAGAGGGCCGTCGAGGAGGCTTTCTCTGGACTCTTCTTCTTCCCGTTCAGACATAATAAACATATCGATCCTCTCGGAATTGAAACCAGCTGATGATGCCCATCCGTGTGAGGAAATTTTAGAACTTGGACACTACTGCTAGTGGTTGTGCATGCAATTGTAGAATGGAACAGGCTTGAGATAACACCAGCCCAAATCACAAAGAAAAGTGAGATATTGGTTTTGGAGTTTTCATTTGAGCTCTTCAGAGCAAATCGACACTGGAATGGATTCATTATCTTGGTGATGCATTGCGGACCATATTGGAAGCAATGACTACAGCCCACCCTGTAAATGTGTAGCCTGCTTGAACTGCAAAATAGCTTGACTATATAATTCTTGTTAAGAAGATTCTTGGTTAGAGTAAACATACGTGATATAGTTTTGTCAGAATGGGCTTGATTCCAAAAATAAAGGCTTGCAATCATCCCAAATTGTTATTTTAGTACTCTTACAGTTTAGTAATTTGAACCTCATAAAGATATTTTCATTCACATTTTCAGAAAAGTATAAGACGATTTGTTCCAAAATTGGACCATGGAGCACTCGTAAGGTGTGTGGAGCCCTTAACCCTAAAAGGACTGAGCTATTTGAGATGTATTGAGGACGGGGGGGGGGGGGGGGGGCATAATGGCCCCCCTTCTGATCTCGGCTGCCGTTTACGCCGAAATTTGGCACGCACATTCTTTACCACATAAACTACCTAGTATAAAAAGAATTCGTAAAACAATTATTTTTTATTTATTATGAATATAATATGCAAAATTATTCGTGAAAAACATCATTGTCATAATTTACTCCCAATTTCACTTCATATTTTTTTTTTCAGATGTCATCTTTGTAATAAAATTGCAAAATCCAATTTTTTCTTATGTATTTCTTTGTTTTTAAAATTTCTTATGTATTTTTTCATCTTTTGTTTTTCTTTCTTTTTCATTGGAAATTACAGACCATTTAACAACTAAATTAAACCCTAAATTAATTAAGCAGATCAATTAGAATGAAAAATAATCACCCTTTTATGAATTTCATCTCTAATAGACTTTGTACAAAAAGTATAAAAATGAGCAATTTTCGGCATGACATTGTCTCGTAAAAAGTTATGTGACATCGCGATGCTATACCCGAATTTGGAATAAAAAGTTGCACGAGACTTCAAAGAAAAAAGTAATAAAATTTTGTGGCGCAATCTTTCCCCCAGTCCTTTTAGGGTTGAATTGCCCCAAACTCCCCCCTCTATAAAAATAAATAAAAGAAAATCACCATCACTGTGACAAGTACTTTTCATCAGTGGCCTGCAAAATTCACCGACATTGGTGTTTGTAAATGTTAAGTTACAGCTAATTCTAGCTTTTCATTTTCTCACACTTATAATTTTGCACACTCTTTTATTTCTCATTTTCCATTATCTTTTTTCACCCAACTTCCCACTTCAACACCAAAGTTGGTGTACTAGGTGTCAAGTATGTAAGTGTAAAAGAAAACAACAACAAAAAAGAAAAATCAAGTCTTTTTGCAATAAAAACAAATGAAATAATATCTTGTAAACAGATGTGTGCTCTTTATTATATCTGTCTTTATGGCTACCACATAACATAACATAAGAATAGATCTGTGGGATTCACAAATATTTGAATAAGAATTAAGAGTCTTTGCTTGGTGCTGACAAGCACATGATATTCAATGTGCAACCTAATAAATTAGTACGCATCCCATATGTAATCTGACCAATGCAGTGTTGCATATTATATATACATATATATATATATAAACTCCTCAAAATAAGTTTTGAAATCTGACTTTGATCGATAATCCCTCCACGGTCTTAGTAAATATTAATGTGAGATTGATACCAATGAATAGATCATTTAATTCTCTCTAAAATGATACCCTACATGATATGATTATGTTTCACATGGAGGTGCAGTGCCTTGAAATGAGGGGCAAGGTCAAACTTCAAAAGTTGCAAAATGACAAAATATTGAAAGTCACTGTTCTTTTTTTTTCCATGGTGATGAGTGAGTTTCTTAGTGGTTTCTTGTTACATTAATATGGAATCAAACACACCTCTGCACAAGCAAACACATAACAAACAAACAAATATGCATGGGTATTTCAAACCACGACTCAAATGGATTTTCATCTCTATTGACAGACAATAGAATCATGTTCTTTATTGACCCTTCATGACTATTTCTGCTCGTCTTGCAGCTTTTCAATTTAGACCTCATCCAACACTTTCGAATCCCACTCTTTTCGTGATAGCATGATCATAACAAGCATAGTATCATTTTAAAGAGAATTAAATGATCTTTTGAATGATATCAAATATGTATTGTGTAAAATTGGGGGTTGGGAGAAATTAATGGCCAAACTCAGATTTCCAAACTTTTTTTGAGGGGTTTATACAGGAAAATTTTCACATAGACTTTTTTTTTTCTAATCCTGGGGTATGTCCTGAATTAAACCATTACTTAGACCCATATTCTGAAATCTAGTTTAATAGTCTCACCCTGTGTTAGACTTATGGGAAGCCAAACATTTCAAAATTGAATTTGCATTGTTTTCTCTCTTTACTTGGCTTGTCCTTGGGTTTCCATGATGAAGGAAACTATTCCAGTAATTATTCCCAGTCAGTTATGAATGATTTGAGGATTTTGAGCATCAAATGAGCTGACAAATTGAACTTGTAACTGTCAGAAAAACTCATCACAATTGGCTATCCATAGATAAACCACAACAATAAAACCCAGTTCAGAATGTGGGCCACTGTGTTTCTCATCTTGGTACTAATCATGAAAAAAAAAAAACTTAACATTCCATTTAACTTTAGAAAGTGATGCTGGAAATAGTAACTATATATGTATATGTTTGATATTTTGCAGTAGTATTATATATTTTCTGCAAATTTCAAGACCATATAATGGCAAAAATACACTTGTGTTCCAGGATATGAACTGTATAAGTGCCATATATTTTGCAAACATGTTATCAATTTGCTTTTAGACAGGAAATTTATAAGATTCTTTTATAGGTATGTATGTATAATGGGAACAATTATTTTGTGGATTTTTCAGTCATGAAATTTGCAAAAATAAGTGAAAATAACACCACCATGAATTACTCAGTATATAAAATATATATGAAAAACTTTTCATATTTCACCCGTCTATTGTAGGCGATTCATATCAATTTCTATTTAAGTTAAGATTGATTGGTTCCAATCCAACTCATTTACGAGACTAGTGGGTGTTTCGTAAAGCTGTCCGAGGTTATGCATTACTATATATTCACTACTGACCTTCAATTACTTTGATTTATCAGATACATTTAAAAGCTATTCTCTGTATATTAAAGGTAAATGCCCCCAAGAAAAAAGTTGATTTGAATAAATAGAGAAAAATCAAACAAGTATAACACTGAAAATTTCATTGAAATTGGATGTATTAAAGTTATGACATTTTAAAGTTTTGCTTATTTTTCACAAAACAGTTATATGCAAAAGACAGTGATATGCAAATGAGACAGTCGATGAAGTCCCTCACTCACTATTTCTTTTGTTTTTATTCTTGGAATTATACAATATTTCAATTTTTACAGATTTGACTATAAGGACCCTCATGTTTGAACCACAAAATGTTAAAGCAGTGGTAATTCCACATGTTCAGGAAGGAATCAAACTTTATTTCACATAGCAATGAAGAGAAAATTAGAATATTTCATATAATAAAATACAAAAGAAATAGTGAGTGGATGTCATCAGTCTCCTCATTTACGTACTGTCCTAGGATGTGAATATAACCGTTTTGTGAAATTCAGCGAATTTTAGAATGTCATAACTTTCTTATTTTACATCCGATTTTGATGAAATTTTCAGTGTTATGCTTGCTTGATTTTCCCTTCTTATCCAAGACAACATTTTTTTTGGTATACTTGTCCTTTAGATTTCTCTTTAACAAGCTTCTGAATAGTTTTTTTTTAAAGTTTGATTAGGGTTATAGAGAATGCGATCCCATTATGATAAAACAGTAAAAACTTTGGGTATCTTCTTCAGCACAAGAAAGGGTCATTAGTTGAGCATAAAGTTGTGCATAACTTACGAACAGTTTTATGAAATGACCCCCACGTCACCTAATGATGGTTTTACATATACTAATCGGGCGATGCAAGAAACGAATCGAGCGCAACTCCCAAAACCAAGTGAAACTCTTCTGATTGAATACAAATTTGTAGTTCATTTGCGATACACTGCAACTCAACTTTCTTGCAACACCCCCATAATACAACCCTAGGGAACTGTGGCATAAAAGTTATTATTACAGTGACAATGTAATCTTATCTGAAATCCTTGATTTTGATTGACTGTTCAGCATTGATGCCATGGTAACCATGCATTGGAAGGCTAATCTGCCATAAGAGTAACATTTACGCAACTGGCCTCATGGTTCCCACATCTTTACAGTCCTATATTGTTGCCACCCTGATGATACAAGATTCTTGCTATAATAATTAAGGGTATTAATTAAAATGGTCGTTGGAGACCTTTCTCAAGAGTTAAAACGACCAGCCGCCAGATTTCGCACTGGCATCTCGTAAATGGGAGAGGGCTCTGTCACTAAAGTACTTAGGGATCTTGGCTGGGAATCTCTTCAGACAAAAAGAAGGAACCTTAGACTCTGCATGCTATATGAGATGAATTACAGACTGGCCAATATTTAAATAAATGAGTTCGCCCATCAGAATACAAGATCTACAAGGGGAACAACCAAATAATCCACCAGGTTTGCCATGAGGCCCAGGTTTTTCATGATTCTTTCTTTGTGAATACCATAATAGCCCTTCAATTGAAACATTTAAATAAAAAAATAAAAATAAACCAGCTCCAATAAGTCATTCCACACACAGTGCACTACTCTTTCCATCAAGTTATCGTGGATGTGTCATCAAGCTACATTTTGCTGACTCAACTAACTATTCAGATTCAGACATTGTTATACCAAGACATACCAAGACTCAAGTATAAGTGATGCGAGGAGTGAAGGAGCCATGGGTTAAGAGGGAGCTGCGCAGGAGTGACATTCCTTGAAATGAGATCACAAGTTTTTAATTTTTTTTATAGAGATGAAGATGGAGGAGTAAAGAGGAAGGGAGTACGAGTGTTTCAGTTGAAGAAAAGCCGCAAACAATCACAAAGCCCATGAGTTGCAAAGTGGTCTCGCATAGTTGTCGCAACAAGTCGCTTTGCTGGTAGAATCTGTGAAGCAGCTGCAATCACAACAGAAACTGACATAGTGCGTTACAATTGCGGACAAAAGGGGCATATCAAATCTAACTGTACTGAGCCATCCCTTTGTTATAGGTGTGAGGGAAGAAGGCATTTGAGGAAGGATTGTCCAGTTGCCTATCCTATTAGAACTGAAAATTCTACAGCACAAGTCAGAAAGATGGATACATGTACTTCTTTGGATGAGTTGGCCCGTAGGTTGGAATCACCTCGCCCAAGAGGCACGGTACAGATTGCTGGTGTACAGTTAGGATGTGTGCTAGATACTGGTGGAGAGATTTCAATTATTCCGTCATCCATCTATCATTCTCAATTGAAGGACAAACTACATGACTTGAAATTAACAGTTTATTCATGAATGGGATAGGGATAGAAGGATATCTCAAAATGCCAGTGGTCATCAATAGTCAAGAAATGGATGGTAGTTTCTTAGTGACTAAAGATTCAAGGAATCAAGCTGGTCATACAGATCATCCTGTACTGATTGGATGTAATCTTCTGAGAAAGTAGGACCTTGAGATGATCCCCTACACTATTAACTGTCTGGTCAAACATCCTCAAAACATCTTTCAACAAGATTTCTTGACATTCTATAGATGGAAGAACATCACACACAACTTGTCGAACTGAGTCTAGAGAGAAGTGGAAGGACTTCTTCTGCACTAGTCTTTATAATATGAACCAATTCATCCTTGTCAACAAATGGTCTTTCCACTGGAAAAAGAACTGTGAAAAATAAGTGGATGTGGGGAATAAATAAACATTATTATTCAAGTAATATCTAACTATGTGTGAAAATACATAGAGGACATATTTTGAAAGAATTGGCCATCTATTTTTGATCAACAGTCAAAGTTTTCTAACTATAAAAGGTCTGTACAGAAAACAGTAGACTCAGTTTAAGTTTCCCTTCTGTAAGTAGAATAATTGCCAAAGTGGAAACAAACATTTTTCTTATCACACATAACTCGGCACTTGTTGCTGCAATGGCATTCAACCTTAGGTAATACATGTAAATGCACTGGGGGACCCCCAGGTACCTTCATGTATGCTGCCTAAGGAGATAACACTGTAAGTGCTAGAAATAATATTAATAATAATAATAATAATTGGCATTTATATAGCGCTTTATCAATCTACGACTGTTGAAAGCGCTTCACAATTATTAGTACCCACATAGCAGCAAAATGGAGGGTAATAAAGTTAGATGTGCCAACTGGCAATTGGCGGAAATCAACTACCTTCTCGAACCTGCCCATGACAATGCTGCGATATTGGCAAATAAATGTATGGACATTCATACGAACAGAAAGAGAACAGCAGCGTGGGAGGCAGTGAGAGCCAGTTTCGAGCTGAAGTTCGGACAAAAGTATACTCTTCCTCAAATAAAAGAGAAGTGGAAAAAGATGCGGGTCACCGCCAAAAAAGAGTATGGCGAGTGGAGGAGGAGCAGTAAAAAAACTGGGGGTGGGCCTCCTCCACAGCTGAGCGAGTCAACAAGGATGACTTTGGAACAAATAATCAGGCGATGACTGCTTTAGATATTTTGGCAAGAGGAAATACAACACTTTTACAAGCACTTTTTTGGCGGCAATTTCTCGTGAAGAGAAATTACTACAATTCTGTTATCTGATTGGTCAAAGTCGGCGGGCTAACTTAGCCCACGATTTAGCCCCTGGCCAAAGGGGTGGCTAAATTTGTGACGTCAAATGACGCGATTTAGCCCATGATTTAGCCCGGGCTAACTTAGCCGAGCTTCGAGAAATGCAAAATTTAGCACGGTGGGCTAAATGATGTCAAATGACGCGATTTAGCCCATGGGCTAAGTTAGCCGCCCTTCGAGAATTCGGGCCATTGAGTCATCTGATGTTCTACATAGTAAATGACGACTCAAAATCATTGTCAGTGAACAATAACAATCAAGATTTGGAATGACAGCATCCAGATGAACCAAGGCCAGTTGCCAATTCACATGAGGCAGAGCCAGCCAGCTCTTCCAGACAATTATGATATGCTGTTAAGAGGTTAGAGTCACCAAAGAAAAAGACTGCCGAGGGATAAGAGGCTGCATCACAACTACACCCAGGAGATGCATTCACTCTGGAAGAGGGTTATGCTCAGGAGGTGGAAGTCGAGGTAAATACGGCAACTACGGTTGGTATTTACCATATTTCCCAATGATGAGTGACAAGAAGCAGGACAAAACAAGAAGAGTCTCTAACTGTGCTACAAATATATGGGCAAGTCTTTGAATGATATTGCGCTTCAGGGTCCAGACTTGACTGCTGGGTGTCCTTCTGGGGTTCAGAGAGGAAGCAGTTGGTTTGTGTATATGCAGCTCTTGCAAGATCAAGTCGAAGGACTTGAAGCAAAAGAAGAAAAGAGAGAAGAAAAACTTGAAGGAAAAGTTGAGATCCTATATTCAGAAATTGGAAGATAATCAGGATGGTTAAAGAAAAATAAGAAAATTAAAGAAAAAAAAAAGGATCAGAATAAAATAATTGCAGAGTTGGAATATAATGTTGACAAAATCATGGAAAGTGAGAAAAATCCAATTCAAATAATTGAAAAGGGTCGCTACTCCAATGATATTCATTTAGTTGTTTATGATTTACTCAGGATGGGGGTGGGGTCGTCCAAAGCGTAACAGATAATAAGAACTGTTGTTGATAAAGTCGCCAAGATAAAGCTAGATCATCTCTCAAAACATGCTATCATAAGGTACATAGCTACTGAGCAAGGAATGCTTGCGAAGTATGCAGCGTACCAGTCTATTACCAGCAGTGTGCAGCCTATCACTTCTCATATGGATGCTACTAAGAAAAAAGAAAAACATTTTGTAACCCATCTGATTAGTACCGACATAGGAACCGTTGGACTTTCTTTGGACGATGTATTTGTGGTGGCCTTCAGGAGACTTAACTAGCCATTTGTAGTTTCACCTTAAAAAGGACTGCTGAGGATCACGAAGCTGAGAACAGTGCTGACACAGTTAGGCAGTCCTGCATAATTTTTATGTGGACGACTGTCTCGTATCCTGTAAGTCCGATGCCATAAGACTTGTCCCAGAATTGAGGAGTATCCTTGAAAAGGGAGGGTTCAAACTTACTAAATGGCCAAGCAACGACACTGAAGTCTTTCATTCCATTCCAGAGCAAGAGAGAAGCAAGCCAGTGAAGGGTTACGGTGGAGATGCTGCAAAATGAGAATAAGGAGTTGAAAGCAAAGAACAGAAATATGGAGGAGAGAGTTGGCGACTTGAGTGGAGAAGTTCGAGACCTGAACCAGTATCATCGCAGGGAGAATCTCGAGATAGCGGGAATTCCGGAGCAGAAGGATGAAAATCCGGAGGAGATAGCACGCAAGGTGGCACAAAAGGTGGATCAGATGATCATGAAGACATCGAAATCGCCCATCGCATTGGTTCCCCTAAAGATCGACGAGGTGCGAGACCCATCATCATGAGATTTACGAATCGCCGATTTTGGAATGAAGTGTACGAAGGAAGGCAACCGATGAGAAGCGTTTCGACGAAGGATGTTGGAATCCATGGAGCACCGGCTGGAAAGATCTTCATCAATAAAAATCTGATCCCTGCAACTCAAGCTCTTTTGGGAGAAGTGAACGTGGAAAGGAAGAAGGCCGGCTTCAAGTTCCTTCGGACATATAATGGAAAGATATACCTGAGGAAGGAAGATAAGGCATCTCCTATCATTATTCATTCTTGAGAAGACATGGCCAAGATTAAGTAAATATTATTTTGTCTATGGCCCTCCCTCCCTTTCAATTTGATAATTGTCTATTGTAATGTTATAATGTTATCAATTTCTTAATATACTTCAAATGTGATTATATGTTACTATGTAAATTGTGTCATAATTGTAAATATGAAATTGAAATTGAAAGTGGAAAATTAAACAATTGAATTGAATTGAAAATTGAAAGGGTTTAGATTTGAATAAGATCCTCTTCTTATATAATGGCATACAGAGACGGACCTCATAACTCACTGCACAGTACACAGGAATAAGCCCTTGACCCGCCGAGGTCATTTGAGTGGAATTGCATCAATGTACGATGAAGCTCCTTGGTACGACCCATACGGGTTCGCTGCTCCATTTTTACTGAAAGCGAAGATTTTCGTTGGAGATCTTGCTACTATGAAGCTTTGATGGGATGAACCTGTACCATTTGGTATTCTGTCAGGACAGATGGAATCAATGGCAAATGAGTTGTGCAAGATGTCAGAGTTAGCAGGTGTTACAGATCATATATGACTTGAGACTTATGAAGAAATATCAGCTTCACCACTTTAGTGATGCCTTGGAGAAATTTGTAAGGAAATGAGACAGGGAGAAGTTTCCTGTAATATTGAGACAGCTAGTCCTGCCCCTCTCAGAAGGGGACACTCCTACGGCTGAAAATAATGGCCGCTCGCCTAGCTGTAACTACGCATCTCCAACTACACAAGTCAGTGTCTAGGACTGACAGCTCTATCGTGTATCATTACTTTAACAATGAGGGCATGCAGTTTTGAACCTTTCAAGCAAATAGGGCGACGACTATAAGAGAAATGTCTGATCGGAAACAGAAGCAAAATGTCAGATCCGACCTGAACCCCGCGGATGATGTAACCAGAGGGCTACCCCTAGAAAGATGCAGGGATAGTGGTTGAGGGTACCTGATTTCCTGTATGGATACTGAAATATATGGCCACAAAGTGATCAGGATTACATAAAGGACATTGGTTATGTAGGTCAAGCATTAAAGTGTGCTTGTATAACTCTTTTATAACACATAACTATGCACGCGTTGCTGTAATGGCAACCAATGATAGATGAACTTGAGAGACCTGCATACATAGGCAGCGGTGGGGGACGATCCCCTCCTAAATTTCTTGTTGATAACTTTTTTTTTTTTTTTGCTTGTCAAAAATTTTTGGTGGTCTCCCCTAAATTTTTGGCTTCCGCCGCCAATGCCTGCATATTGCCAATGATGGTTGCACGAGAAGAAATGAAATGGGATGTTACATTCGATGATAGATTTAGCACAATGAGCAATGGATAGAATTCTGTTGCGTGGCAGCGGAGATCGCATTATATACAGTTATTTTTGCAAGTGGGTAAGACACAATATAACTAAGAACTTGTCAATGTTTCGGATATTGACTTATCATTTTTTATCTGGTACAGAATGTATTAAAAAAAATACAGGATATGTACTCCACACCCAATACAGATACTTGACCAGAGCTGCTTTCTTTGAATAACTGTACATTAAATACAATGGCCCGTATTCTAAAGTCAGGTTTAACTTAGACCATGGTCTAACTCTGTGCTAAAATTATGGGAAACCAAAAGTGTCAAAGTTTAATATTAAGTTGTATGTTTCTTATGTTTAATGTGCTCTTTCCTGATTCATCGATGGTAAAGACAATTATCTATTTATTCTTCCTAGGTAATTATGAATGATTTTTTTTTTTTCTTCTTATTCTCATAGTTATTCCATGTTTGAGTAAAATATCTTATGCAGGGGCCCCTGATTACAAGCTGTGCTTCTTTGGGGTCCCAAACATGTCATTTGTTTTAGTTCTTTATAATGTAACCATTTATTTTGTTTGTATTTTGATCTCCTTTGACTGGTTTGAATAAATTCAATTCAATTCAATTCAATTCAATTCAATTTAAGAGCAAAATGAGCTGAAATATGATATCTCTACCGTAAGTGATTTATGTAACAATTGGCTATCCATATTTAGGCCACAACTTTAAACCTGATTTTCAGTTAAACCCGACTTCAGAATACGGGCCAATAACAATATGGTAATGCAATGTATCATGGATGCCTCGATATACATACCATGGACAGATTTCACAAGTCTACCCACTGGATATCTTCCCAAGTAATGGGCATACATGTATCTTTACAAGGAGTAAAAAATAGAGTAGTTTAGGTGGGTGTTTCACAAACTGTTCATAAGTTTCAAGCAGCCTTCCAAATGCTCGATCCTTTCTTGTGCTTCATGGTACACACCAGATTTCCATTGGTGTTGATATATTTCCTAAGAAGGGTCACCAGTCATCCATAAAGTTGCTTGTAAATAACAACCAGCTTTATGAAACACCCACCAGGCTAGTAACACTAATATGATTTCCTGTCATACTTTAAAAAAAATCTGGTTGGGGTAGCAAACAAAGCAATTAATTACCTTGTAAGAAATTAGTGTGACAGCAATTTGAGGTAGGCACTACTGTGAAAAATAAAACTTAAAGAGAATAAAATCCTTGCTAAAAATATATTCCTTAATAGTAAATTTCATTGTATCCTTGGTTTCTTCTTGTCAGGTTCATCTTGAGTTGATCCTTCTGTACACTCTGATTGTTCAGTCTTGTCTCCTACAGGTATACAAATCAAATAAGATAGAGAGAAAAAAAGGACAGACTTAATGAATAAGATTTCTATATATTTGCTGCACAACCTGTTAGAACTCCACGGATCCGTAACACAAAGTTTAGCAATTAATTGTACGCTTGATTTTGACGTTTGATTGTACATTGTAGTTAATGCAGTCAATCGTAGAGAATGTTCTACTATCATTCTTGGCTAAGCTTTGTGTTACGGGTCCCTAGGGGTGTTTCAATAACGTTAAGTGAGACATTGTATCTTGCTTAAACGCCAACACACACATTATCTAAAAGCCCAGTCACATTGTTCCGTGCAAGCCTTGCGTGTGACTTGCGAGTACCTGTTTTTGTTACCCGCAGGTCGCCCGCATTGACAGTATCTCGCACGCAACTCAGATGCAAAAGTGCACGCAGAAAAGTTTTGAACATGCTCAAAACATTATTGCGGGCGAGTTGTGGGCAATCACCCGCAAGGCTAGCACGGAACGATGTGACAGGGCCTTAACACGCAATCTGATGGATGGATATGCAGTAGTGCACACAACCTGTCCAGTGCAGAGATGTCTTATATAACCGCATGCTACTGAAATCTAAATGCGACTAAGTCACACTTAAATCTTTGTGAAAAAAACCCTCAGTTGTGTCATGAAGTCGGGAAAAATCAAACTAATCTTTTAATATGCCAAGTAAACACTGATATGTAATTCAGATGAAGGTATGTGATACAATTTGCTAGAAGAACATTTGTAAAGCATACATTTCTTCATTAATCAGGGATGATTCCATAAATATTTGCCCCCACCAAAATAAATATGTCAGCACACAAAGGAATGTCTCTCTCAATTAAAATTTTCTGATCATTCTCTTTGAATTTGTCGATTTTAAAATGGTTGAAAAATCAAATGAAACTATAGTCTTATCAAATATTTCACCTTTGAAATAAATTGTTTAGCGAGTTTTTTACTTGCAAAGATAGTGACTGAAAGTGTACACTGTACAATGCTTTGCCTTGAAATCTCTCCAAAAAATATGCTCTATGACATTAAATAGTCACTACAAATGTTACGATAAACATATCCCTAACCATAAATGATTATTCATCAAACTTACCTTCACAATCATCTTTATCAGTTGGAGCAAACAAGACAGATGGAGGCACAGAGAAGCTGATACACATCATCTCTTTATTGGGAGCAACGTCTCTGACATCATGGATCAAAGGACAGTTCAACCTACACTTCAAGATGTCTTCCACCCTGTTCTGGATATCCTCAGCAGGGTTCTCTGATTTGGAGAAGCCATGGCAATGGACAATAACTTCTGGGATCTTCTCTTTGAGTTCTGATGGCACAAGGCTGAGAAGGGATGGGAAAATGTCTAGAAATTCCACAGCAATCGCAGGGAGATTCATGATGATGTGTGCTCTGTGATTGAAGCCTTCTTTAGCTTTGACGACCAAGTCTGGTTTAACGACGTCAACGGCAAACTCTCGACCATCCAAGTTTAATGCCCTCAGTCTCCTGGAGAGTTTGTTCTGTTTTGCATTCTCCTGCAACCATCGGAAGGATTCCGGATTCAAGTCATTGGCAAATACTTCACATCCCTTTTTAGCTGCAGGAACAGCAAATGGTCCAACACCGGCAAACATGTCATATACAACGTCACTTGGGTGGAGTTTATCAATGATGCGCTGATGTTCCGTAGATAAGCGGGGGTTCCAGTACACTTTGGCAAAGTCAAAGGAATAGGCTCCATGGTTTTCTTTGACCGTCACCACTGTATCAGGGTCTCCTGCGATGCACTCCATGTTGAAAAACCGGTAGGTGTTGTCAATCTCATTGAGTTTGTTGACGACTGTCTTGATGCCTTGAGTCTTTTCCAACAAAACTTCCCCTGAATTATGGAGAGAAAAAAAGAACATGATTGTAAGAGGGAAACATTTAAAAACTTGATTCTTGTAGAACCCTTGCATTGAATTGCATGTAGTTACATAAAAACATAGAAATGTGACATAAAAAATTAAACAGATAGCTAGTGTGACATTGTGATATCATTGTAATCTAAATATATAACATGAGGTCAACATTCTTTTCAATTCATCGGGGTTTTTTTATGGCAAGGAGGAATCTCCGGGTGTTTTTTTTTCTTCAAATTAATCTATAAATCTTTCCATAAGCAAGTGATACTTATTTGACATTGTGTCATTCAGGACTATCATTTCTATGTAATTCCTACCATGAAATTGGAAGATATGCAGATTATATGGTAATGTCAAAGAAAATGAAAATATTGTCAGTAGGCCTATATTGCTTCATTACATTGTAGGTTTTCAAGACATTTACAACACTTCAAAAAAAAAACTTCCCCAAAACACTCAATAGAAAATAAATAAAAATCCTAAACTGTCTGATAAATCCTTATCCTTAACCCTACGGTCATGTGTCATGAGGTTGTTTACTTCTGCGTTACATGGTTATTTTTCCTCCTGTTGCGTTTCTATCATCAAAAGTCTCTATCTCAACTATACACCCTATGATAGTAAAAGTATATATTTTAAGAAAGGAAATTGCTTAATGAATCCAAAAGTGCACTAAGAAATAGCATTAGGTGTAAGACATAATTGTTATGTTGAATAGAAAAATATTAATAATTTTTTAAATCTCATATTTATGATAATAATAATTTGTATAGTCCCCCTATGACCCAAATAATCATATTTCTGTACAGTGCAGAGTCAGACCTTTCTAACAATGTATAATTTTATTGGGTTTATGGTCAAGAAATTAATTAAAAATCAATCAGAACTTAGTCAATTTTTTCCCCCAAAATATAAAGAAATTGATATATTGTGTGTGCTACTTTTGCCTTCATCTGCTGTGTTCATTTGATTTAAGGTATAAAACAGTTCAAAGGAAATTGTAATAGCATTAGACCGAATAATTCTTTTAAGATTCTTCACATATTGTTGGTCTGAATGTCTCTGACCTGTGTCATTTGACCTTTAAGATCTGTAACAAAATCAAGTATCACTTTCATCCTAAAGAATAGTTGAAATCACATTTTCTGTTTTTTAAACAAAAGCTACATTGAAATTAAGAATAACTGTGAAGAAATAATGTGCACGAACTTCGCTCGAGGTACTGAGACCCTGAAGTCATTGCATTGTACAAGGTGATCTACAACGAGCCATCTCTGATAACTCCACGCCTGGTGCTCCGTCTTTAAAGACATGTAACTCAAGTTCTATTTCTCTTAGAGCAATGAAACTTTCTAGATTATTAGCCAATGAATTCAGCTTCAAAATGATACCAATCTTGCTGGCATAACTCCTTTGATTTTGAAAATATGTAGGAATAACTGTACAAATTAACCCATATATGTAACAGCACCAACCTTTTTGGTGAACGACCCTGATGACACATGGCCCTAAACAAACAGAATGTCTTCAAATAAATCTGTAGCATCATTTTGCTCCAGTGCATAGACTAATATGGATGTTGCATATATTTTTTTCCACATTTCACAAATAAATCTTTCTAATTCAGTGGCTTCAAGATACCTGCTGTAACAAATTAATCATGATAATTCAAAGGACAAACAATAGACTCTGTTGAAGTCGACCTTATGCAAACATGTGTAAGTACCATACATGTATGTAGGGCCTACATCTTCTCAGTCAAATTTGGCCTGCCTAAGTCAATCAGGTTTCAGTGGTCCCAAAAGATTTGACCAAGGCCAAGGCAGATTCACCTAGTATATTCACTGTATCTGCAAAGATGGTAGGATCAAGCTATCAATCCAGTCTTACCTATCAACTTTTTATACTCCAACTGGGACTCTCTGAGATTCAGATGCATGATGTGGCCAATCCTGCTAAAACCAGTGGGAACTTCGACACCATCAGGCAACAATCTCTGAAGCACTTCATGAGCGTGCCAGTCCTTGTAGGTAAGCTCCAAGGTATATTCATGCAATCTTTCCTCTACACCGTTCTCCTTCAAGACGGATCGTTGTTTGTCTGTCATGGCATCCACGTGACATATATTCTGTGGATCAAGGAGCAGGAACTTATCATCCGGGTTCGCCGGGATGTCGCGGATGGGAGCAAAGCGGGGTCGACTGAATGAAGCCAACTTGAATGCCTTGAGGAGTTTATGTATACACCGTTTGTTGATTTTCAGAGCAGGTATGGTGACGGTTTTCCTGAATGCTTCTCTGTCGATGTCATTTGACTGCGTAATGTTAGTTGGTGGTTGGAAGACATCCAGAGTGAATGGATGTATTGAAGCCATTGCTGCTAGTCTGTTGCTTCTACAGTGTATCCGCAGGGCCAGTACCTTGTTAAGGTCTTTAAGTATCAATCTTGGCTTTGCAAAGAACATGGAACAGCCTTGTCAAATCATCCACATCTGCACCTGTATATTGAAAATGAAACAAAGAATGATTGAGATGTACACATATCACAATAGGATCTAAGCCAGTGCGCAACACTGGCACTGGTCTGACAGTCCCAGGTCCGTAAAAATTGCTGTCGGGCCACTATTTAGAAATAGCCAGATTTACTGGTCCGACTTGACCAGTAAAAATTACATCAAACTGATAAAAATGATATTTTATTCTCTTTCATAAATTATAAACATGGCTCCAGCATTTTACAAAAATGACTCTATAAAATTGAGAAATGACTCTCATGAATAGTTTTTTTTTTTTTGGGGGGGGGGGGAGTGGGGTAACAATACGCCATAATAGACAGCAAAATGAAATCAAGTCTTTTTTATGTTTTCTTTATTTTTTGGAACCAGTAAATTTTTTGGACTAGTGAAAAATTGAAAAACTGGGTATCTACTGGTCCGATATGATCATGTCAACCAGTAGAAAAAAAAGGGTTAGTGTGGAGGTAAATTGCCAATTCGTCTACTGCCAACTCGTCCACTCACCACATGGTCTACTTTCATTAAGTCTTATGCCATTCCGTCCATCAACATTTCATCTAACAACCGTTTGGTCCAATAACCATTTGGTCTAATCGTCACTTCGTCTAATCACCATTTTGTCTAGATGGCCATTTCATCTCATAACCAGTCGGTCTAATATCGATTTTATTTTCATCCATTTTGCACAATTAATACTTAGTCCAATTAGACCAAATGGTATATGGACTAAATGGCTATTGCACCAACTGAATATTTATATTAGATGAAATGGTGAGTGGACTAATCGGCAAATAGACCATGTGTATAGTGGACAAACTGAGGGTAGACCAAATGATATTAGACGTCTAGACGAGTTGGCAATTGGATGAATTGGCATTTATAGGAATTGGAAATAAACCAGTGTGGAGCCCTGTCTATTAAGGCAACAACAAAAAATCATCCTAAATGCCTCACATTCCAATACTATCTGGGCCGAATAAGATGTGGTAAGATGATATGCATCGATATCATTGTGCTGCCACTGAGCCGGGCATGATCTGAGAGCCTGAAGTCATTGCATTGTATGATCTACAACGAGCCATCTCTGATAACTCCATAAGTGCGTATTCCTATATCCTCTGAGCGAGGGCGCTATGAGATTATGACATCACATGCATTTAGGTCTATTGGGTGTGTGGTTCAATCATTTTAAAAGTTCTGGTTCAATTGAATGTGATGCATAATGCACCTTGAACCTTGAAGAGTAATCCCTTTCAGCAGCTTCAAAGCTATCCTGGGAGTGGTGCGCTAGTGCCCTTTGGTAAGGCATTTATCCTCATTACCAGGTCCCTCCGAGAGGGTCTTAAGCGGTTGGTCCCCTGGTTGCTTGCTCACAGGCATTCGTGCTTCTTAGCAGTCAGGTAAAAAACCTCGGTATAACGTATGAAAACATTCTGTATATCACTCAGTGCGAGGTGCCATGGTGAAGTAATTTGAAATTTCACTAATGATGGTGGTCCCCAAGTCTGCGCACCAAACGATTTGCGTTCAGATTTAACATGAATTTCTTTTTATTTCAGTTGATAATGTTTCTTACCTCATTATGAGTTAGTGTGCCAAATATCTCATAAAAATTTTAAAGATATATATTTTCTTGGAAAAAACTCCGGGCAGTCATTTTCAGATTGAACAAAAAAATGGTACCCCATGTCTGCGCACCCATTCACTTTGCACACGATTCAGGGATTTTGATGAGAAAGGCTGAAATTTGGGGCCGTCCCAATAAATGCCCCAAATTCATTATTTTTCCACCATTTTGAATCAGACTTTTTGATGAATATCTGTCTACGTATTGACTTGTATGTGTAAAGTTTGTGTTTGTTGCGTATCTCCTTTCAGGGGGACTGCGCAGACTTGGGGGAACTTGCCATATAAACATTTAAAGTGAGTGTGCACCTTGCAAGTAAAAACTTCCTCTTGGTTTACAGCATATTAAAAGAGACACTATTTCTCTTGCTCGATTTTTTAAAGCAGTTTTTTCGTATCATTATTTCTATCATACTTACTTACTGTTGCAAACTTGCCATTTGGTCTCATATATTCCAGATAGCTCTAATCCAAATTCGTCTATGTACAGTTTTTCTACCAACCATTTTGTCTTTTTAGTTTTTACCATTTGTCCATTTAACATTTTTAGTAGGTCCTATTAGTAATTTTTACATAATTTTAAAATCAGTGCAGCAGTGATATATGGACTTAATTCTCATCCCAGATCATCGCCAAATCATCCAATCATTTGCATCAAGATATATCTACACCATTGAGATAAAGGAATTCATTAACGTTAGAATAACTTAGATCTATCGTTAGGCCTGACATTAGACTATTTTAGACACATTTTGAATTGAGAGACAAATTCACAAAACCAAACACAGAAAGAAAGACGTGGGGCTACACACTCACATCTACAATTTAAAACTAAAAGGCCTCGATCAGACATCTCAGTTTCTCAATGAGTCAAATTTTATGATGATATTTAAGTTAGGAAGATCAGGAACGAATTTATGTATTATGGGCATGCCGTATTATGTGGTATGAATTACGTTTACCTGAAACTTACTTGAATTAATGTCCATTAGAGATCTATTCCATTTCGACCGACGGAATAGCTGATTGACACTCAACTCTTGGAAAAATAGACCGCCGCGCCGCAACGTACCGCGGGTACCGTATATTGAGAGAAAATGCGTTTACGGCAAGCCATGCACACTGACATACCACCTTTTAACATTTTTTTTCGAAATTTTATATATATATATATATATATATATATATATATATATATATATATATATATATTCTTCAATTGCCCCTTCCCTTTGGAATAAGCTACCATCTTACATTCATAATGCCAAGTCTGTGAATCAGTTCAAAACCCTACTCAAAACCACTCATTCAATGAACAAGGTTATGATATATAACTTGCTCAAAACCTAACTGTTTATTTAAGATTCACAGTTGTGGGTCGGTCAATTGGAGGTGCACACCAGTTTTTATTTTTGTTTATTTTTTTGTTATTAGTATATAGTTGTATTAGTTGTGTCATTTTCCCCTGCCAATCTTTTTTTTAACCCAAGTACAAACCATAAACAGAACACAGTGCGCTTAGAAACACCAGTAGTATAAGCGCCTTATAAATGTTATATTATTATCATTATATATATATATATATATATATGTATATATATATATATATATATATATATATATATATATATATATATGCACTGTGAGCTTTATTGTTTCACTGAAGAAGACGTCAGTTTACGTCGAAAATTTGGACTGGGAAATAAACTTTGTTGAAACTATGTTACAATGCATTATAGGCCTACCTCTTTGCCTCTTTTATCTCATCTGTGTCCAACACGCGGAATGTAATATATATATATATATATATATATATATATATATATATTTTTTTTTTTTTATATATATATATACGGGCATGCTTTCTGGGTTTATATTACGCCTTCTTCCATGTATATAAATTACATTACATCCATTGTTTTATTACTATATTATTGATTTCTATATATTTTATATGAAATTTGATGGAATGTCAATCGGAAGAAAATAAATGTTTAATTGAACAATGATGATCCATTAGTTAATAGGCCCTGTTCAAATTGAAGGTCATTCGCTCCACTCGCTTGTAGATATACGACAAAGTGATAAAGTAAAGTTTGTTTTGTTTGCTTTTACGACTACGTAGAGTTGCAATCGGTATAGAGGATAGAGAATGAAAATATAGATCAATTTTTCATCAGCTTATATAGTATTTGGATAATGACAAAAACGTTAACGCCGATCGTTTAATTTTCTTCGCTCGCTTTGCTCCCTCGCAATAAAGCTAACAAATTCATCAGACGAGGCACGAACAAAGCATTTTATTCCTATTCTGATTATGATAATAATCCCAAAGAGGTTTTATTTTATTACTTATTCCCTCTTCCTTTTTTTCTTCTCATGGCACTTGGAGGAGGTGCGGGGAGTACCACAATTTCCATCTATGCTGTCGTGTGTAAAACATGTTTCCTAATTCTTTATCGCTAGATGATCCGCTAAATTGAGGCGACTGTAGTTTTTGATAATATAATTTTCCAATTCAATGGCATACGATATTTCAATAATTCCATCGATCAAATTGATTATTTCTATGCAATGCCAATGCAGGGGTTTGGTGCTGTTGTAAATGCTCACTGAACTGTTTTGGGATATACTGACGCGGGGTCATGGTGAACAAAAATATCCACGTTGCTGTGACAACGGACTGGTATATGCCATGGTGTGCCAAAATGAAGGAAGTTGAGTCAATGTGAGAGAAAATGTGATTACATGAATAATCAGTACAAAGATATTTGCAGGAGTGATCTTGTAATAATAAAAAATGCACACTGTCTTGCTCATATCTCTCAGTCAATGCACTTTATTTAGGTCTACAGACAGATTGGAGTATGGCGCATTATTTTATTCATTTAATTGTGATTATCTTGGAGAAATTGATGGTTCTCATTTAATCTCGGATGAATAGTTTTTCAAAGATCGCAGGCTCGATATAATTATTTCAAATCTTTTAAATCATCATAATTATATACTTATATACAGTATAGAATTAAAATACCTCAACATTTCAATGCACAAACAATTTCAGCTAGTAGTCTATTCGGGGAGTGTTTTATCAATATCCTTTGTCCATTAAGTTGTCGGAATAAAAAAAAAATCATTTTCTTAATTGGCTGAGAAGCACTGTTTCTATTTTAACTATCAGATACAAAGTGCTTTGTCGGATGAAACGTTCATAAAATCCTCTCGTGAAACGCTCTTTTGATTTTCTTAAACCCGTATATAAAATGTGCAAAGTTCAAAATCCCCTCAATCGATGACTGTGACCTCGGAGGGATAAATCAATATAAATGCTAAACGGAACTTTGAACGTTCAATGTGTTATTCAATTGGACCCTTTTCATGTTCACAAATCAATTATAGTCATGGCACACCGTATTCATAACAATATATCCGTTCTGTGGCAACTATAATATTCGGGCAATATCATGTATTATACACCCGGCTCCCCGCTGAAAGCTGCAATTGTGAGGTGCTAATAATGTCTGTAAGCAAGACAGATATTACTTGTTATTGACTGGGTGCACTGTGGAGCAAGGCGAAGGAGGACTGTCAATCGATCAATAAGCGGAGAGCCTTGGATGAACCACGGGATGTTCCATTGCTATCTCTGTTTTTAATTAATAACGAGACTGGGACGGTGATGGTATGGTTATAGCCTATACGCAAATCAGTGAGTGTTGGACATATGGAATTATCACTGTGAACAGTATTGATGATTGGTGTAGACTCTTTTAGTTGTGTTGTTTAATTCGACTGTTAAAAACTGTGTTTACAACCGCTACCAAAGGACTCACGGTTTTAAGTTACATATTCTTGGGACTAGTGGCGTGGTTTTTAAGAACCAAGATGATATACTAGTAGACAGTTCAAATCTGAAGCACCTTTCTACTTGATGAATAGACCTATATATATATATACTGAGCATGCCAGTTGGAACACCGTTTGCCAAGAGCTGTATATGCGTAAGTGTAAGACTGAATAATTTTCGTTTTCACAATTCATCTAATCATGACCTTGTTGCATTGAGAAAGAATGTAGGAGTTTTAACTTCCATCTCCATCGTGATTTTGCGAACGGTAATATTTGACATCACAACATATACCAATGGAATATGTATACATATTTACGTTTACGCCATGCGCAATTTCTTTTGGACATCTTTCAGTATTCCCAGTTACTTTACGACCCCGTCAATTGAATTGATTGCGTATTATTTTTTAACCAACATTTGGTCGCGTGCTGTCTATTAAACACTAAAGTGGGCATTAGTTGTCAAACTTTTGTTTATTGAATTTACATAGCATTTGACAAATTTCTTTGTAGGCAACGTTCAATGTTTCCAACCGACCATAATTTATATTTAACGAACTTGACCAGATCGACTGCTGTCCATGAAACTGTTGACATTCATACAGGCATTTACACCCAACTAAGCATTCACTTACTATTTCGTTACAATTTCTCTGACTCATTGAAAAACAGTTTATAGCGTTTCACAGGACATACTTTTATTCTTTCCTATCTGATTGACATACAAGAATGGCAATGTCATCTCCGTAGGTCTGATTATAATTTCGCATGAGCTTTGTAACTTTGTATTCAAGTATAAACCATACGTCAAAATATTCATTTTCCCAATTTTATAGTGCCGGAACATCGTCAAAAGGTTAAGCAATAATTGGAAGAATTAAGTATGCCAAGCAAGAAGTGTTGCATATGACAAACAGTTGGAGCATATTTAGTATACACTGATTGCCCATATCGGCTTGATTATATTTGGGCAACGTTTACACATCTGTGGTTAAAAAGTTTTGAATAGAAAGCAGTGCGTTACTCAAACAAAACTAGTAAACTTTTTTTTAGGAGTTTATAGTTCTTGTAGATATCTCAACTGTTGATGCCGGACCTAGGAATCGACTTCAGTTACAAACTAATTTCACAGTTATCAGTTCTATTCATTTATTTATGCTATGTTTCATTTTCCAGGTGGGAATACACCAAGACAACAAGAGTACAATAAATCAACATGTAGACATCGAAAGCCTTGATCGACAAGGACCACTTTGAACATACTGAAGATCTAGGCGAAAAATTATTTGCCACGCCATTCACGATGTAATTAGATTTCATATGGTATCTCGATCGAAAAAGTGATTTGCTAATTCTTTAAGAACCATAGAGAACGAAACCAAGCATGATGCGAAACGGTCCCAGCAGTGACAAGGTGGAGCTTCTTGGGGATACATCACCCATCAACCACCGATTAGATCCTGCAGTCGAGTTACCCAACCAGATACCCGTCACTTCAGAAATCCCCAAGTCCTCTGCGATATGCAACGCAACTGTGAAATGGAAGTCTCGAATATCGACGACCCAGGCCCCGGACAGGAATCTGCTGGACGCGCCGCCATCTCCTGCAAAACGAGCAGCAGGAGCGGTAGATCATCCAGAGACCAGAGAGAAGAATCCGGAGGTGGTCATCACCGCTGTCGGCTCCGAGTCCAGCGTCCATACCGGAAGTGGGTTGATGAAGAATGACAAGCCAACGGATGTTGACAACCTCAGTCAGAACTCGGTCTGGACCAGGCAATCTAGGAATGGATCCATCCAGGGTTCAGGTTCGAGACCTAGCTCAAGGAACTCACTGGCATCCGGTCGAGTGGCATCTGCTTTCATCGCCATGGGGACGGGGGCATCGTTCACTGAGTTGCCTAAAGGTGGAACGGGTGATGGTCAGCAGCAGGTGTCTCGGGTCAACTCGGTGGACAATCCTCTCCTGGCTGCTATTCCGTATCTTCCAGTCAAATTGGCTTGGATCCTTCTCTTATTCAACATTTTTGTGCCAGGTTTAGGTGAGCATTTTTCAATTGAAAAAAGACCCCAAAAAAGAAAAAGACAAAAAAAACAAGAAAAAGATATATTCCAGCAAACTGACATCAGAAACAAAAATAATAAAAAATACACATATATGAGGCGATTGAAACGGGTTTTCTAAGCGCACTGGTTTCTGTTTTAATTAAAACTTGGTAATACAAAAATACAAATAATACAAAAATCATTGAACAAAATATGAATCAATTAATACTGAAAATCGAAGCTGTTGTGCACCTGATATTGACCGACACACAACTAGCTTGCATGTAATGGTCATTCCAGAGATTCATCTGATAAAATGAGTGTTTTGAACAGTGTCTTAAACTGACCGACATACTTTTCATTATGCACTTGGGTAAATCCGCTTCGAGCAGGGGGGGGGGGGGGTGATGACAATATATTGACATTACAAATTTAGGGGACACCCCGCTCCAAGGGCTATGTACTGTATACGGGGTATATAACCGTGAACAAAATAATTTCATATTTCAGTTTAAAGGGCTCTCACGATTTTTTCAATAGCTATATTGTAGTGGATTTGCTGTGATATAGACTACTGAACTACAGTTAATATCCAAATGCGAGCTAGCAAATTTTCAGTACTTAGAAGACATGACCAAAAACGCCTTTCATGAAGTGTATTTATTGAATAAATGCGGCGAGTGATCATAGCGATCGAACAAATTTTCAGTAGGTGCAAGAAAGAATGGTGTCCAAAGCATCTTCAAGTGGTGTGTAATTATCACACCACGAGCTATATTTTGTAGGGGTATGTAATTGAGTACATAATACTAATATCTTCCACTTGAAGGACAGCTCTCACGATGTTTTTTTTGTAATGGATTTGTTGTGACGTCAACTACTGAATTGCAGTTAATATCCAAATGCGAGCGAGCAAAGCGTGCTAGCAAATTTTCAATAGATGGAAGACAGAATGACCAAATCGTCTTTCAAGGGGGCTATGGGAAAAGTTGCGGCAAGTGAGCGTAGTGAGCGAGCCTTGAAAAATTGGCTTCAGTCGTTTTGAAATGATATGCATTTATTACAGAGGATGATAAGGGTAAATTATCAATAATGTAAACTTTAAAAGAAAAGGAACAAGAAATAAATAAAAAGAGCAAAAAGGGTTTACTGTCTAGAAAATTTCAAATGAGTTTTATTGAAACATTTAATGTTGAAATCAAACTCATTATAATTTGTAAAAAAAAATCGGCATTACTCCTATGTGTTTAAGATCGCATGCTCGATCTGTAATGAAAATCATAAGTCAGAAAAAATTGAAACCAGTGGGATTCGAACCTGCCATCAACTGATTTCCGGGCAGCTATGAGACGCCGAATGTACCAATATTATATAGAACAATTATTTGTTATATAATCATTATTTATTAAATAATAACTATTATTTATATATAATTTACATTTTATTTGTAAATAACTACTATTATATAAAATATCATTTCTAATTATTTATATATAATTCCAAGTAATACTTCATTATTTGTAAATAATAATAGTTCGACATTCCATTATTTATAAATAATGATTATTTATTTTTCATTATTTATAAATAATGATTATTTGTTTTTCATTATTTATAAATAATGATTATTTGTTTTTCATTATTTACAAATAATGATTATTTGTTTTTCATTATTTATAAATAATGATTATTTGTTTTTCATTATTTATAAATAATGATTATTTGTTTTTCATTATTTACAAATAATGATTATTTGTTTTTCATTATTTATAAATAATGATTATTTGTTTTTCATTATTTATAAATAATGATTATTTGTTTTTCATTATTTATAAATAATGATTATTTGTTTTTCATTATTTATAAATAATGATTATTTGTTTTTCATTATTTATAAATAATTTGTTGAGTTTTCCATTATTTATAAATAATGATTATTTGTTAAATAATGAAAACGTCTACTTCATTATTTATAAATAATTTTTTCGAGTGCACCATTATTCTCATTATTTATAAATAATCATTATTTAATGTTCGAGTTTTCCATTATTTATAAATAAAGATTATTTGTTAAATAATGAAATATCTACTTCATTATTTATAAATAATAATTTTGTTTCAATATCCCATTATTTATAAATAATCATTATTTATAAACAATTTTTACAGTTTGCCATTATATAC
This sequence comes from Lytechinus pictus, assembly GCF_037042905.1. Lineage (NCBI taxonomy): Eukaryota > Metazoa > Echinodermata > Echinoidea > Temnopleuroida > Toxopneustidae > Lytechinus > Lytechinus pictus. Next base: position 44,888,322 of record NC_087251.1, on the reverse strand, counting down.
AAATAATCATTATTTATATACAAATAACCATTATTTATTAAATAATGACATTATTTATTAAATAATGCCATTATTTATTAAATAATGGAAAACTCGCTATAACATGCAAATGTGGGACCGCCCATGATATGAATATTCATGATGCGATTTCCTTTTTCGTGATTTTTCTTCACAAATTTTTGTCCATTTCCTCTTCATAATGACATTTCTTGAAGCAATTTTCTAGGGATATGGTCTGATTGTAATATTCTTCATTTTCTATATAACTTCGTCTTCGTAGAAATATCAAAAAGTGTAATTTTATACGATTTTTCCTACAGTTCACAATCCCCATAGGCGCGCGTGTATCGTAGGGACAACTGGTGAATCGACGGAGTGCTCTTCATCGAAATACTACGTTGGTTGGTCCCCGGAAGTGGCGGGCGGAATTTAGCCCGAATCCTCGATGGAAGTCGATCAAGTGCATATGAGCTGAGAGAGTGAAATATCAGTGTACTTGTACAGCCCGGGGGGGGCACTCGACCAAAAAAGTGGTGGGGGTGTGCCGCGGGCGAGACAAAAAACGGGGGCCTTGGAGCGGGCTTATTGTAAAAAGGAGGGTCCTCGGAACGGGCTTCGGAACTACAAATGTTTGTGAAAACGGGGGTCCTTGGAACGGGTCGCCTGCGTGCGAGTGCGTATGCATCCCTATGGAACGTGCATGCAGCGCAGCTGGGCTTCGGCACTACTGCCGGGCGCGCTAGCGCAGAGGCGATGGTCAGACAGCGAGCTGCGGCCGCAAAATTGCAACCGGAACGGCGTAACGGAAAATATGCGAAGCCCTGGAGCGGATTTTTTTCTTCTTTTTTTCTCGTGAAGAAGAAAATGCTATGCTTTGGAGCGGCTTTCTTTGTTCTTTTTCTCAATAAGACACAAATGCTATGCCTCGGAACGGAAATTTGAGTGTAAAAATGGGGGTCCCCTCCGCGGCACATACCCACTATGCATTATATACTGAGTGCCCCCCCTCCCGGGCTTGTACAGGCCCTTCTACTTTTTATAAATATTTCTTGTTGCTTTTTTTGTTAAGTTAATTTTTCCTGGTGTATGGAGATAAGTTTCAGTTCTAATAATGCACTTCAAATACATTTTGGAGTGTCTGTTTGGGGCGATTTCACCCTGGTCCCAAAATGCTCGCAACGACAATACGGGGGCATGATCGATGACCCCTAAATTTTTAAAAACTTATTTTTCTATTGAAAATATCACAAAATTCACCAAAAGTGTGCACGAAAGCCTTCGTATTTTACTTTTAAAACTCCAAAAAGTGCCCAAATGACAAGCTTGGTCGATTTGCTGTGTCGCTTTCAACTTGAGAAAGTTTACGCGTCTGCTTCCCCCCCCCCCCCCTCCTCCGAAAGAAATTCTGTATTCGGCCATGCTCTAAAGAGCCTGGCACATTGATTTATGTATACTTCATTTTCATTATTTTTATCTCATTATCATCATGGCCTTACGCAAAATTTTTTCCGGGGGGGTGGGGGGAGCTGGACGCGCGTAAACTTTCTCATAAAAATCTTGAAAAGGCGAAGCGACCAAGCTTGTCATTTGAGCTTGGTCGCGTCGCTGTCTCGCTTTCAAGATTTTTTTGAGAAACTTTACGCGCGTCCTAGCTGCTCCCCCCCCCCCCCGGTAAAAATTCTGTGTAAGGCCATGATGATAATGTGATAAAAATAATGAAAATGAAAAGTACATATAAATCAATGTGCCATATGCTCTTTTGAGCATGGCCGTTCACAGAATTTCTTTCGGGGGGTGGGGGCAGACGCGTGTAAACGTTCTCAAGTTGAAAGCGAAGCGACCAAGCTTGTCATTTGGGCTTGGTCCCGTGGCTGTCTCGCTTTCAAGATTTTTTTGAGAAAGTTTACGCGTCATGCTCCGGCCCCGGCCCACCTGGAAAAAATTCTGCGTAAGGCCATGTTGATAATGAGATAAAAATAATGAAAATGAAAGTATACATAAATTAATGTGCCAGGCTCTTTAGAGCATGGCCGTATACAGAATTTCTTTCGGAGGAGGGGGGGGGGGGGGAAGCAGACGCGTAAACGTTCTCAAGTTGAAAGCGACACCGTCAGCGAAGCGACCAAGCTTGTCATTTGGGCACTTTTTGGAGTTTTAAAAGTGAAATACGAAGGCTTTCGTGCACACTTTTGGTGAATTTTGTGATAATTTTCAATAGAAAAATAAGTTTTTTAAAATTTAGGGGTCATCATATGCCCCCGTATTGTTGTTGCGAGCATTTTGGGGCCAGGGTGAAATCGCCCCAAACAGACACTCCAAAATGTATTTGAAGTGCATTATTAGAACTGAAACTTATCTCTACACCAGGAAAAATTAACTTAACAAAAAAAGCAACAAGAAATATTTATAAAAAGTAGAAGGGCCTGTACAAGTACACTGATATTTCACTCTCTCAGCTCATATGCACTTGATCGACTTCCATCGAGGATTCGGGCTAAATTCCGCCCGCCACTTCCGGGGACCAACCAACGTAGTATTTCGATGAAGAGCACTCCGTCGATTCACCGGTTGTCCCTACCGTACACGCGCGCCTATGGGGATTGTGAACTGGAGGAAAAATCGAATAAAATTACACTTTTTGATATTTCTACGAAGACGAAGTTATATAGAAAATGAAGAATATTACAATCAGACCATATCCCTAGAAAATTGCTTCAAGAAATGTCATTATGAAGAGGAAATGGACAAAAATTTGTGAAGAAAAATCACGAAAAAGGAAATCGCATCATGAATATTCATATCATGGGCGGTCCCACATTTGCATGTTATAGCGAGTTTTCCATTATTTAATAAATAATGGCATTATTTAATAAATAATGGTTATTTGTATATAAATAATGATTATTTGTATATAATGGCAAACTGTAAAAATTGTTTATAAATAATGATTATTTATAAATAATGGGATATTGAAACAAAATTATTATTTATAAATAATGAAGTAGATATTTCATTATTTAACAAATAATCTTTATTTATAAATAATGGAAAACTCGAACATTAAATAATGATTATTTATAAATAATGAGAATAATGGTGCACTCGAAAAAATTATTTATAAATAATGAAGTAGACGTTTTCATTATTTAACAAATAATCATTATTTATAAATAATGGAAAACTCAACAAATTATTTATAAATAATGAAAAACAAATAATCATTATTTATAAATAATGAAAAACAAATAATCATTATTTATAAATAATGAAAAACAAATAATCATTATTTATAAATAATGAAAAACAAATAATCATTATTTGTAAATAATGAAAAACAAATAATCATTATTTATAAATAATGAAAAACAAATAATCATTATTTATAAATAATGAAAAACAAATAATCATTATTTGTAAATAATGAAAAACAAATAATCATTATTTATAAATAATGAAAAACAAATAATCATTATTTGTAAATAATGAAAAACAAATAATCATTATTTATAAATAATGAAAAACAAATAATCATTATAATGGAATGTCGAACTATTATTATTTACAAATAATGAAGTATTACTTGGAATTATATATAAATAATTAGAAATGATATTTTATATAATAGTAGTTATTTACAAATAAAATGTAAATTATATATAAATAATAGTTATTATTTAATAAATAATGATTATATAACAAATAATTGTTCTATATAATATTGGTACATTCGGCGCCTCATAGGCAGCGACTTAACATAGCGACTGAACATAGGAGTAATGACGAAAATTTGTTTACAAATTATAATTTCGTACTATTAAAGCCTCTTTATTTACAAACTCATTACAGTCGAGAAAATTTTTCAAATGAGTTTTATTCAAACATTTAATGTTTGATCATATGATCACTGGTTTATGGGAATAACAAAAAAATGGATCATGATTATCGGAAAAAAGGTGCTTATTTGGTGTCATATGAAATGATCATAGGCCCTCACAGGCCACAATATAAACTTAAAAAACGTGGAAATAGGACAATGAAGCATAAGGAAAGATTTTGAATAATCTTTAAGAATTATATTGAGATGATACAACATTCAAAATTTTTAGCAAAATAACATTATTGTATCAATTAATATGATTTAAAGTCCCCTATAAATTGATAAATTTGTAAAGATGAGTGTTTCATTAACGGCACTGATTTGATCAATGATGATTGTACAAGCCACCTCCCCTCTCCTAAAGTGGGGGCATATATCCCCCATCCCCGGGATTCACGCCATTATGCTATGTCCAAGGGGCAGAGGTAGTTTGCTGGAGAGTAAAAAAACAAAAAACAAAAGCAACAATACCACATCATCAATGGCTATGATAAATTACTTTCAGAATACAACAGAGAATAATCAAATTTCAGCTTGGCCATAATGATAACAAAAGCAACAACAATAATAATAAATGAATAAATAAATAAATACAATTTCTAAGGTACCATCTCGTAATGCTCAAGGCGCATAGTATGATGGATTTAGAATCTATTTTTTATGAAAATGCTTGCTTTGATTATTTTTAAATCTATTTATTAATGTATCTTTTTATTTATTCATTTACTCATTTTTTCATTTATATATCAATGTCTTCATTTATTCAAGTATTTATTTATTTGTATTTTATTATATTTTGGGATAGTCGGTTTTGCTAGTGTTCATTTTACCTGCTGCTCTACGACCTCCTTTTCATATTTGATATAGGTTTGGTTCGCCATTTTCCATTTTCATCAAAACAAGGCACAAAAAAAGAATTATTATTACACCGGTATTATACCAATAATGTCACAAATTAAAATGACAGTTTTATGGCAAACTTCAAACTTACACAGGACATTAAAAATCTACATAGCGATAGCACTACATATAATTTCGCTTGCACTTTGTTCGTGTTTGAACAGTTGGCAGAACTCGCCTTAATAACATGCATCATCTGATGCATGCGAGAATGCATCGATTAATTCGATACGAGGCCGTCATAACGTTATCAAAAATGAATTACCCACGGATTCAAACAATTTGCGTTGCCCGAGGTATCAATTAAAATGTCAGAGATCAAGGTTTTTTAAATTATATTAATCGCTTATTTGTAAATTCTGACATCTTTCAAACTAAATTGAAACAAACGATGCATATTATAATCATGTTCTAATAATATTCCGTTATTTTCGTTTCATTGCACTTTCCACTCATCTTGTTGCCCAACAACCATAGCTTTCCATCGAAAAAAGGGAAAGCAGGACTTGTACCCCGCCGCACTTGTTAATTTCTTATTTGTATTTAACTTTGTACATTTTTAAAGTTCTATACAGGGGCTGCGGAAGCGGGGGGGGGGGGGGGGGGGCTTCAGCCCCTACTTTTCCAAAAACCTATACAAAAACGTAAAAACGACCATTTATTAATATGATTGTGATTTTTGCATGGTCTGCCCCCCCCCCCCACTTTTGGCTCAGCCCCCAACTTTGAAAACCGTTCCGTGGCCCCTGCCATGCCTATATTCTTTTGAGCACTAAGCATGTTTGGAGAATTTAGAGCAGATACATTTATACGGGGGGGGGGGGGGGGGAGGTAGGGCCAAACACCTGTATATAAGTGATTAAAAACTAAGGACATAAAAAGAGAAGTGAGAATGTATACCTGTATATAGGGGGCTTGGTCAGGCTACCATTTTTCTGTGTTTTTTTTTTATATTTATGACGCAAATAAATCACAAAAAGGGCAATCTTGATCCCTTTTGAATACCCTGCACATCGTCCCTGATACCAAGGACACGAGTATCAAACATCATATTGGATCTTCATCTTCACCATTGCAAAGGAAATAAACATGTGAAATCAAATAGCGGATAGGGCGACGCCGTAGTTTATTGATAGGGGAAAAACTGAAGGCGACGTCATTTTTCTTTCAATGATTATTTGATTTTACTGGTATCAAAAATTAAGTTACATGACCTAAACCTTCTCTTTTTGATAGTCTTTTTCTAAAATACTTTTTCTTTTCTTTTCTTTTCTTTTCTTTTTTTTATTTTATTTTTTTTATTTGGGGGGGGGGGGGGTCTCCCATACCTCTTAAAAACAATATAGGGACGATCGCCCCTCCCCTGTCTCGATCGGTCCAATGCCATGATCGCCCTTGGAAAAAAAATTACGGTTGTTAATCATTTTTATTTTGTAACGTAGGAATATTCCCATTCCAGTCAGTGTTCACAATATTTCTGATAAAGTACAGATAGCAAACCCTCATGAATAATCAAATTGGACTGCAGAATCACGTGATCAGTCTGGTTGGCATGGAGATACCAAACACCTTGCGGGGATACCGTGGAATCTATTTGCCCAGCATTGGTTAGATTGATGCCGAGATGCGACTTTAATAATGAAAAAAGCTGTGAGCATATTTAACAGAATCCTCTTGTCGAATTGTATGCATGCATGTATATCAATCCACTTAATGAAGCACAAATGCTTCAGCAATGATGTTTATTCGCGGTGAATATGAAAAGTGATGCAATCCAATCTTGGAATGAACTTGCTGCCGCCCCTAAAAAAGGATCACGTAATTTATAATGATTGTTATTACAAAGAAAGATTTAGTGGCTTCATAAAATATTTTTACCGGAAAAAAATTACATGAATCTTTTGAAATGCATGCGAAATAGCATGCTTTCATTTAAAAATTACTTACCCTAACATAATTATTTGTCGTGATATTTCATTTCTTTTTAATTCTATTTATTTTCTTACTTTTATTTATTTATTGATTAATTAATTAATTTGTCTATTTATTTGTGTGTATGTATGTATTTATTTATTCATCTATTTATTCATTCATTCATTCATTTATTTAATGAGGGGGGAGGGGTTTTCTGCATGTCTGATAGACTTTTGAAAATTGTGTTTGATTGTAATTACAAAGCAAGATTTAGTGGCTTCACAAAATATGTTTACCGGAAAAAAAAATCAGATTTCATTATGTATTTCAATGCAATTTTGAGCAGTCTAAATTTGATGAAGGCAAAACAGATCAAACAACACCACATCAAACGGGATGTCTTATCATTGCGTTTCTTTAATTTTGATTGCATACATACAGGTACGATACTGGCAGGTATTAGTATGCTATGTTGTGGAACCCGGCAACAGAACAACAAACAAGATGATGAAATAGGTCTGTGTTGTACGAATATCTTCGTGGGCGTGTCACAGCTTTTCACCGTAACCTTCCTCCTGATTGGCTGGATATGGAGCATCACGTGGGGAGTCTACATGGTAGTCTTTGCAAGTAAGCCCAATTACAATACTTTCCCTTTTCACGCTTATGTCGTAAATACATGTCAAACGTACAAACTTCCCATGACTGCCACAATCGTAAGGCCAGACTTTGTTATTTAATCGAAATGCATGCCGTAGTCACACACCGACGAAATCAGTTTTGATAGATAATATCGATCCATAGGAAATAAAATGACGGATTTGATCGGTCTTGAGTCGGTTTCGTTGGTGTGACTGCGACATCAACGAGTAAGAACATTTCATAAGTTCATACAGGAGAATCCATAGTTACATGCTATTGACATGCCCGCTGATTCTTGGTGTTCTGGATGACACGAATAATGTCTTTCCATGAAGGTCTGAGATGAGGGTAGCTGTTGATCATCAATGTAGCAACATGAAATAGATCCGTATTATGGATGACGCGAGAGATATAGTGAATAATCCTCCCTAGAGAGAATATATCCGATTGAATGCTGCTGAACTCTCCATCTAAGATATATTCAGGCGCGAGATGCTGATAGACCACCCCCAATCTGTATCCTTCCATCTCGTGATTGGTCAGGTTACGATTCTTATGTGCCATGGTCACCGTGGTGACATTACCCATGTCAATGATGTAAGCCTTCCATCTGTCATTTCTGTGGAGAAGGATATTGTTCGGTTTTATGTCGTTGTGAAGGAGGTCTCTCTCATGCATGGCGTGGATGCCTTCGGTGATATCAACAACGATGCTCAACCATTCTTGATCCGACAATGTAGGATTCTTGGTCTTGATTGCCTTGCTTAGCGAATACACATCTCTTGTATCTTTGTCACCCAGGAACTCGAGGACGAGTCCTGGAAAACTGGTATACTTGGTGTACCCATGACATCTTGGGAATGCTTGGTGTTCCCCAAGGAGACGCAGTACCGCCACTTCCTTCATAGTCCTGGCGTGGTTCAAGGACATCGCTCTCTTGGCGTCATCTTCGTTGACTTTCTTGCCTTTGTGTATACCTTGAACCTTGACGGCCACTGGATCGCTTTCCAGTCTTTTCAGAAAGACCACTCCGAATGCACCTTTGCCAATTGCCTTGGTGTCGTCTTTGTCCCATTGTTCTAGTTGTGATTCCATCACGGTTGGGATTTCTTCCGGAGGTATCAACGACAAGACAGCTCTGTCTACTGTTGGAACATCACTTGTTTCTAAAGATCCTTTGTTTGACAATGCACTCTGTTGAAACCTTCGAGAGAACAAATTTACAAAGAAGTTAAAAAAGCTTAATTATTCTTCTCTTTATTATTATTATAGTTAATGTATTATTATTATTATTGTTATCATCATCATCATCATCATCATTTTAAGGCTACAATGCATGCTTGACAAGATTTTCCCAAATTATTGACAGATGAAATCAAAAGACTCATGGAAAAAATATATAATAATAAAAAATCATTTTGCATATTCCACGTTGTCTAACAAGAAAGTTTAAATGAACTATGACTGTATATGAAACGTTCCTTTCACATTTTTTTTATTAATCGTTATTGCAACTAGACAATATAATTGTAAAGTAAAGATAATCCGTTATCCAGGCGCTGCGCGCGCCATTTTTTGAGGGGGCTGAAAGGACCCTCTCCTATTGAAGAGAGATTTAAAAATCCAGGGGCACTGAACTATGGTTGTATCATGCGGACAACTCTAATTTTCCTTGAGATGAACTTACGTTGATAAACTGTACCGGAGTTTGGTGATCATAATATCTTGGCAACTTATCTTGAATTTGAGTGCTTCTAATTCAGAGCCGCACTGTCCATCCTATGATGATGTTCAAAAGAGAATAAAATATGAATAAAAACAACGATTACAAAATTATAGTAATTACAGAAACATATTAAAAAACAAAAATGTTATCACCACTAGTGCACTGTTTACTACAGCCAAGAAATATATATACTGCCGCTAAGAAAATATTGCTCACCCCAGCCAGCAACTATAAACATGATTGTTTTCGAGATGTTATCACATTCAGAATAAAGTTTTTCAAGTATCTGTCTCATGGGAAAACTAGATTTTAGGTTAAGATACGATATCACGATTTTATACATTATTTTGATAGTGAATGAAGCATGGGGGAAATAATTGGGGAAATAAAATGCTTGTCTTTTGTCGAAGAAGAAAACTAGACAATTTGAAAGTATTGATTAACATGACCGTATAGCTCCATTTGCCAGTTATGGTCTTAAATTGTGCGAACTAATAATAATAGCATACATTTTATAAAGGGCTTAATACACATTGTTTCTAAGCGCTGGATACATAGACAAATATATGTAAGTTGAAGAGTTATATAGTATTAACGAAATACAAGATAATCTACCGAGAATTAACGAAATACAAGATAATCTGCCGAGAATTAACGAAATACAAGATAATCTACCGAGAATTAACGAAATACAAGATAATCTGCCGAGAATTAAAGGAAAACTGCATAATACCATTGAACTTACCGATGGAGATATAATACTCGAAATCATCCCATCCTCGACCTGTGATTCAAGTTTCGAACACCGTTCCTTTAACTCTTGGTACGATTGAATTATCATTCCAATATCTATCTCTTGTTCGTCTGACGTGATCAATCCAGTGGACATACCAGCTGCTATCATCATCTGATGGAAAGTCTAGACAATAATAGATCATTTCAAACAGTTGAAAAACGAGATATTCACATTCAAAATTAAAATGTATTAGTTAGCCTACAGGTAATCCAAATGTATCGCACACAGATGGGGAGGGGGGGGGGGTCTTCGGAGCCATTGAACCCCAAACTGTTCACGAATAAGAAATGAAAAAAGAAAAGTACAAAGCTTTCATCAAACTGTTATTATTATTTGTTTTAATGGAGCCTTTATCACGTGGGTGCTGTATATATACAAACTTCTGTCAGATGAAAAATCATCGTGACGATATGAACACCAAGACTGCATGGTGATATGGAAAACGTTTATGAAACTTAATTTTCAAAATATTGTTTTTCTCTTTATTTGCTTACTTATATTTCTGCATTGAATTAGTTGTATAATACATGCATATATTATGTTTGCATATATCATGATTCATGTACCTTATTAGGCCTTTGTAATCTTAATAAATATGGAATAAACGATGTAAAGTATAAACCTTTCTTTAAAGAAAATTATTTAATGAATGCAGGAGACCGCCATTATAAGTGGTGAAGCTTGAGATTGCTGGTGGCCTCATATAATATTAGGGATTTTTTTTTTGCACCGTGACGCAGAACAAATTCAAATCACAGTGAACAGCTGGGGTCTTTGTCGAATTGGTAAACTGCAGGGAACAGCGGTTTGGTCCTAATAAAGAGCTGACGAAAAATTGCAAACACGTCCTTTGTCTAGTGTCCCAGACGAAACTTCTGGGAGCCGTTTCATAAAGAGTTGCAACTGTTGTAACTTTGCCATTATGGCAACTACCATAGCAACCTTGATTTTGATTGGCTGCTGAGCCCTGTTGCCATGGTAGTTGCTATAATGGCAAAGTTACAACAGTTGTAACTCTTTATGAAACGGGCCCCTGTTATTGATTCACCAATTTTCGACAAAGACTTCTTGGTTCATCTTTGTCATCGAGGGTATTTGATAATACATTTTCTATGTTCTTGAAAGCGTGCTGCGTCCCAGTGATGGGAAATCTCCCTAATATCGTACAGAATAAAGACTCTTCTCTTTGTGTCCAACTATGATTAGCAATATTTTTCTTGAAAACAAAATCAAGCTTAGTATTTTCCTGAATTCTTACCTTTTGTTTAGAGCAGAGTTTCACATTTTTCTGCTCCAATTCAAAACACTTCCTTTCAAACTCTTGTACACTTTTTGATGTTTCAATCAGCTTATCAGACGAAATCTTCGGAAGTTCGGATAATAGAAGAAATAAAAAGAAAATGCAGTGGGAACTAGAAAACATCTAGTAAAGGCTAATCAACAAAATAGTGTAATCAGAATTAACTTTGGTGTTCACACAACAGCCAGAAAAGTAGTGGAAGGGCATATAATAAATTGGAAATTAGTATCCGTTTAATATCTGTTTAAGTGTTCAATATTAACAATTTATCTATACATAAATATCAATATTCGTGTATAGACCAACCCTATTAGCTTGGAAGTCAAAATAAATAGCCTTGTCAATTTTCAAACTAATAAAGTTCATACAGGTTTATCGGTCAATTTGTATGATTTATAGGATTTGTGTCACTTTACAGATATTCCCCCACGCTTTTTACTATATAGTCTCTATACAAGGGCATCCGCACATCAAAGTACAAAAAAGTAACATGAACAATGAAACCAAATGCAAACTAAAAGCGAAATATGATCGTGAATAAAACATACCTTCAGTTTATTTGACAGTCTTTCATTCTCGTGTGTAATATCAAGACAATGTTTCTGGAGTGAGGTCTGTTCTTCATTTTTCGTTTTGACCTCTCTTTCCATTTCCTATAATACCAGAAAGGATATATAACTTAATTTTCCTTCGATTAAATAAAAGAGAACTTCCACTTGCCCTTGATTCATTATGTGTTAGAAATGACCAAATCCATTCTTACTATACAAGACAAGTTTCTTTTCTCCACTTGCCATTGGTCAAAACTAGTTTTCGGCTAAATACATTTGTTTATACAGGGCCAAAATTATGGAACTCCCTTCCTTCTTCATTGAAGCAATCAGTTAGCCTTAGTGTTTTTAGAAACAAGTTAAAGACCGATTTACTGAAGAAATACTTAGATCAGTAAACAAATGCCTGCTTGTTATATCTCGTCTAACTTTATAAATTGTATTCTTTCCACAATTATCTATGCAAAAATAGAGCTCTGCCTATTTTCTTTATTTTTTCCTCTTTTCTTTCTTCTTTTCGAATTTCAGATTCTTATACTTTAGGTCTAATAGAATGCTTGCATTCTGCATTTCACCTTTTTGTTACTTTTTAGTGTATCTTTTGTAAATATGTATATCTGTACTTTGGTTATTTACTCCAATTTTTTGTTTGCTTGTTCTATGATGTTTTAAAATGATTGCTAATGTAAGTTTTTAACATTCTGGTGGCCTATGGCCCACAAGCTAAGCTTCTTAGTAGGTCACCACGTTTCATTTCCATCTCTTCTCATGGGTGTTACTAATGTTCCATAAAAAGTAGTGCATGTATTATGTATATTATCCTGTAATTATCCTGTAATTATTTACTTTTGTTCTTTGCTATTTACTTGTATCCCAATAATTTACTGTTGTTATTATTGTTGTTTGATATCGGAATTGAAACGAAATAAAGATTCATTCATTCATTCATTCATTCATTCATTCATTCATTCATTCATTCATTCATTCATTCATTCATTCATTGAATTTTTGAATCATTAGTTTATTTAATTTCTCTATCCATCTTTCAACATACAAATAGGAAAATACGTAAATGCAAATAAATTATGAACCAAAAAAAATAATAGCAACGGTCTTTCAGTAGCAATTGCGTTGTATCAATATAAACAAATACAATAAACTCATGTCATTTCCTAAAGAATTCAACATTTTAAAATTAAGAAAAATTAAACATAAAATTATGCTTAAAATGATAGAAATGAAAAAAGAGGCCAGCTAAGAAGCCATGAAAGTAAGTCGCTGTTCTGTTGAGAACAACATCATCTTACAACGTATAAACTTGAGTCAATTAATTTCAATGATAACACAATTATTATAAAAAAATTTGTAATGAATTTTAACGAAGGAATTAATTACTGATACCTGCTGATTGTAAGAAGTAAAGCGGCATTCAACATCTCACACATCTGAGATAATATTGCTATATTGATTTGGAATCCATATATTAAACCGGACACAAACGAATTTAATTTGCCTTATAATCCCTTTTAAGCATGTTTCAAGTGTGCCCCTTTCAAGCATTTAGAGGTGATATTGTGTATTTCTTCTATCCATATTATATTATTGCGGATGATGAGAAATTACCATATCAAAAGATGAAGAAAAACATGAAATCTCGGGGACCTTAAGACTAATCCCCCTTTTTTTAACAAACGATTTTAAACGTACCAAACACTCCTCGTGGGCTGAATCTAACTGGATCATTAGCTCTTTATTTTTCTCTAAAGTTTTTCCAATATTGCCCTTCATTTCTTCCATTTTATCTCCAGTCAGCCGGTTATCTATTTCAAGTTTCTGAAACGGAAAGCATAATAATTATCTTACAATGTAATTGAGAATAGCCATGGTATCATGATGCGTTACTTTTCTTATTATTCAATTGTTACAGAGGTAAATGTTTGATAATAATAATAACGGCATATTTACCCAGGATAGCCACTTCAGTTCCGAAAACTGTTCTCCCAGCGGGTCCTGCTATTATTATTACCCGGTTTTAGCACGGCTACCTTGATCAGGCGCTCGAGCATTCGAGGAATGCTTCCTACCGGGCATGGGTGTCGATCACGGGGGGATGGGGGGGGGGGATATCCCCCCCAATATTTCAATATTTCAAGTGGGGGGATGGCCTGTATTATCACCCCCCCCCCCAATAATTTAGGGTAGAAAAATTATAATAATGATGATGAAAAAATGAAAAGTTTGATCATGATGATTATAGTGATGATTATAGTATGCCATCAATCAGTTTGTTTCCCTCGCAATTTGTGTATATTGTTATTTATGTTATATATGAATGAAAACATTCTTTTTCAGGACTATTAAACAGATGGGTGGAAGTTCAAGATGAAAAAGAATGAAATGTTTATGTATATGATATTTTTTAACACATGACATAAAAGGACCCCAACGAAAAACAACTTTTGTTGATAGGGTGTTCCATCCCACCAGTGGTGAATGAATTAATTTTAATAAATCAATTAATTCAAAAGGGTGGAAAAACAAACGGGAGTAAAAGGGTGGCAAGATAAATCGTCTAAGGAATGACCATATAGCTATTAGAGTAATAGCCCCACCAATGAAAATATTTGGGGGGAACATATCGTTATACCCCCCTCCCAATAATTCCGCATGTGCAACTAAAAATAAAATAAGATTGTAATGCTACACTGAAACCAGCAAGCGAGATTAAGATACCAACTCGATTTTGATCTAAAATCGTGCTCAAAATGTCTGCTTTTCAGATCGGAATATAAAAATTTTCAGCTCGCGCTTCGCGCTCGCATCATTTCTGTACCAAAACCCCATACTTTTCATGATTAAATAGGTGAATAGAATGTCCCGTTTTCAGTTCTATACCTCAAAAGAACTCCCGCTTCGATTTGCAATAATCTTTTGTTGGATATATATCTTGTTCTTTATTAAAAAGCGTCCATTAAATTGTCTTTTTGTCCAGATCGAAATATTAAAATTTTCAGCTGACGCTTTGCGCTCGCATCTATTGTTCTTCTAGATACCCATGTTAATCATTGGTACCAAAAGTGCTTAGAATATCAAGCTTTCACGTCAGAATATAAAGAAATTTTAGCTCGCTCTCTAGTGAGATACATGTATCTATGCTCCTCATGAGTTACTACAAGCAAACCTAAACAGGTACATTTTTCCTGTTTTCATGTCATACTAAAATTTTTCAGCTCGCGCTTCGCGCTCGCATTGTTGGTGAGGTTGAGATATGTGTCTCTTTCTCATGATTCATATATATATATATATATATATAATATAGGCCTATGTGTGGGGGTGTAGGGGTGTGTGGGTGAGTTTGTTCTTTTTATATGATCGAGCGTCTTTGGAACGTTGATTCATGATTTTGCCCCCCCCCAATCTGAAAAATGGATCGATGCCCCTGTGTATACATCATGCTCAATCAACAGATCACTATGTACATGTTCCAGATAATTTTTGTCATTTTTTATTTCGTATGAGTTTAGAATAGGCTTACTTGTAACACAAATTGAATTTAAAAAAAATTATATAAGTACAGTACACTACAACAATGAAGGAATTTCCAAGAACACCATGCGTATCAATCACTCCCAAATGTCCTAACTTGTGATTTTAGTGGGGGTAATGCTGAAAGATCCCCATCCACAAGAAATTTTGTGTCATCATCCCTCCAACCAAGAATACTGATCGACACCCATGCTACCGGGTACCCATTCACCTTACTTGGGTCGAGTGCGGCACAATGTGGATAAATTCATTGCCGAAGGAAATTACGCCATGGCTGGGATTCGAACCCACGACCCTCTGTTTCAAAGTCCGGAGACTAATCCACTGGGCTACAACGCTCCATCACGTTTCCTCAATAAGAGTATAGCCTCCAGCAAGTGATGTGGACATGGTCATGTAATAAATATAATGAATAATGATCATCATCGCCATCAACGACATAAACAAGATCATTATCAGCAGTAGCATCGGTATCATCGTCGCGACAATGGTACTGCATGACGCGTCGTTTCAATCATCATCATCATCATCATCATCATCATCAACATTATCATCTTCTTCATAGCTGCTGTCGTCGCCATTTTAATTAGGTTTCATTTCATAACATTTTGAAACTACATGCTTTATGAATATTTCACATCAAAAGTTTATGAAAAGTAGCGTAAAAGATCAAACTACATAGTATGTACCACAACTATCAGATTTTATTTTCAATTCGTGTATAATAATTATTTTACCAGTATAGCCGTACCTTTTGTATGGAGCGGAGATCTGTATTTTCCTGTTCCATTTCAAAATAAATCTTTTCGAAATCCTGCAGACGCCTAGCTTTTTCAGTCAGTTTTTCAGACGTTATCTGTTTGGAATCAAATAGAAGACACTGAGTGCGAATTGGCGGATTATTATAAAGGCATACGTTTTAAACACGCTCCATATTCCAGTACTTTCCCAATAGACTGTTCAAGTTTTGAAATTCAAGATTATTTCATTTCTCAACAATACTAACAAAGCAAATTATTACACATTAAAGAAGATGACAAAATACCATCAGGACCATTATACTATTTCATATTTCACGCTTAAACGCAAATAGGTTCTAATGTGTAGGTTGAACAGTTGAAACGGGGGTCGTGGATTTGAAAGTATGGGGAAAAGAGGACGGGCTATAACCATGTAAAAAAAATCACAATCAGATGGTCATTTTCACGTTTCAGTGCTCATTTATTGAAAAAAAATGGGGCGGCTGAAGCCCACCCCCTTGCCCTAGGTTCTGCGGCCCCTGTGAAATACAGTCATTGCAGGAGAGGATCATAATGTAAGAACAAAATCCGAGGATACAAGCTTTTCAGGATGGGAGATATCAAATGATTGAAATCATTATAGTTTGATACCTGTAATTTTTGTTGGTATTCGTCTTTTTCTGTCTCCAGAGTTGAAAGAGTTTTCTCAAGTTGATTGACAAGTTTCTCCATTCCATCTGATTTCCGACTCCAATGCTTTAGATTAAACAATATTACAATATTCTAACGGCCTTTTATTCTCTACATGTACAGTATATATTTTCAGTAACGGTAAGCCTATTGCGGGTTTAGCATAATTATTTAATAAATTGAAAACTGATTCATGGACAAGAAATTTATTGTTCACGATGGTTAGAAATCTAGTCAGAATTGGAAAAGTACGAAGAAACTTGAGGCAAAAGTCGAATTACGAAAGGTTGCACAGATTCCTCAATTTGAACCATGATATAATTATTTGCACGTCTGCCAGTCTTCCAGTTACCCGCCATATTTCATGGGGTTAAGATGGTGCACACTAATAATATTGAATGGTGCGTTATAATGCAAATGTGCAATGCGTCGTCTATGGAAAATATACGAGCTGTATATAGTCTGATAGAAGTTTTGAAAAGAGTGTAAATTTCAAATGCACCCCCACTTTATATAGACCTACCTCTATTTTTAATGTCATCTCATTCTTTATTTCATCGGTTTGATTCTTCTCTTCCTTTATTGCATCATCGGCATCACTCTCTGCTTTTGACAATTTTAATTCCATTTCCTGCGAGCAAATTAAGTAAAAATGATAAGAAAAAATGACATATTCCACATTGGGTTTGATTTTTTTTCTACCAATTTAAGTGGGGGTGGGAGATTGATTTCATTCCCCGCCTCATTTAATAAAGCCTATCTTAACCATTATGTAAAGGAAATGTGAAAAAATGCTCTAAAAAAACCCTTCAGTATTAAAATATGAAATCCTTCTCATTATCTTGATCGCTAGATCCCATCAGTGACAGTCGGTGGTATTATTTTGATTGATTTCATCTGATGGAGATGGGGAATAAAATTTGGTAATGACAATGCATCCTTTGAGTACATCTTTTTCTCGTTTTTGGTTTACTTCAGTTCAATCCGTTTTAACTTATGTTATCAAGGTTATCTTTTGTTAACATCATGACCAAAGATGATGATATAAATGATAGTTGCTTTTTAAAACATACCTTTAATTGTGATTCAAACTGCTTTTTCTCCAATTTTAAACGAGCGATTTCATCTTGCATTTCAGCAATTCTACTTGTAGAATTCACGTTTTGGTCCTGACTAGCCTGTCACACAAAAAAGTAATATTGTAACTTCAAATCTTCTTCACATACACGTAAAGAACTAACTTCTTGAAGTGATGTATATAATTGCAATATGTGTTTACCGCCCCCGCCCCCTTTATGTTAAACTAGTATGCTGATGCTGAATTATACTCGTACATCTACGCACTTTTATGTTTGCATTATTAGCTATTACATCATTGTCGGATTACTCTCTCCTGTCATCAGACCGTCACAAGTCAAATTGACCTCAAGTCGACTCATTTTTTCATTCATTCATTCATTCAAATAAATATATATATTCTTTCATTGTCATTGAATATCATTTTTACGGGGTACACAAAATCATTTGTAATAAAAGCATAATATAATCATAAAACTGTGTTCATTAGACATTAGGTCTGATGTCGGTCTGTTCAATTGCAATCATATCTCTAAAAGCGTGAATACGATGATGCCTGCCTATATGTCGTTTTTCAATTATTCAATTTAATATGGTAAAAGATCAATGCGTGTAGATACAATGCCTTGGTTAAAGGCATCTATAGGTGCATGCAGTCGCCGAGGTTCGAACCCCAAACTTTCGTTTTGACTATACATGGCATAGTCAGGCGCCTGATATTTCATTTCGTTCATTTCGTTTATTTCCATTTTCAACAATTACAGTTTATTTTGTACATTTTAACATATAAATAACAAAACATATTTCAAGTATTCCTGTACAAAAATTATATTCAAGATTATTACATATCAGGTTGGAAATGGAGGAGGCTGCTAAAAAGCGGAGCTTGTAGAGTGCAGCCTCCTAATAAATATTCTTGTAGTTGCATAACATATAAAAATCAAAATAACAACTAGAGCATGAACCAGTTAAATTAAAAGGAAATAGGGGAAATTAAAATAGAAAAGGAAATAAGAAAAAGAGAGATTAAAGGTCTCCAGAATCCAGCCCCAGCACTCACAGACGGACCTCGTTGATCGACAGGAAAACGAAAGAGATGTAAAAGCGTACGTGACATGATAATCATGTTTGATTTTAAAAAAAAATACAAGAGTTTGAGTGATGAAGAGTTAAATTCAATGGTTATCTTGGAGAAATGTTTTGAACTTATATTTGAAAGAATTAAGGCTTGGTGATTCTTTGATGTTTTTATTAATAGTTCCCCAGAGTCTAGGGCCTTCAAAAGTAAAAATAGATTTTGCAAGGATGGTCCGGGGTAGTGGTAAATGGAATTCATCTGATTGACGTGTGGGATATTTGTGAAGAGTTTTGTTTTTGTTAAATGAAGAATTAAATATGAATGGTAACATATTATTGTTTAACTGATACATGAATTGACCTAAGTTATATTGGTACAGTGTTTTTATTTTTAGAATGTTGTTGTTAAAAAACAACTCATCTGTGTGAGATCTCCAGGACAAGTTGAAAATAACACGCAATGCCTTCTTTTGTAAAAGTAATATTCTATCAAGGTAGGTTGAGTGTGTATTTCCCCAAACAATTGCTCCATAATTTAAATATGGTAAATTAATGTTGAGTAAAGCATTTTTAGGGAGAAAGTTGGAAGAAAAAATTTGACTTTGTTAATAACACCAATATTGCGTGAAATTGTACGACATATAAAGTCAATGTGTGTTTTCCAAGATAATTTGTTGTCTATTATGAGACCTAAAAATTTTGTTGTAGTAACAACTTCAATGTCTTTATTGTCCAATTTGATATTAGATGGCAATTGTTCTAAAGAATTGCTAAAAAGCATGCATTTCGTTTTTTGTACATTAATTGACAATTTGTTAGCCCTAATCCATTGTACCAATTTATCCAGTTCAGTGTTCAGTACATTTATTAAAATATCGGGGTTAGGATGAGAGTATAGTACATTTGAATCATCTGCAAAAAGGGCATAAGATAATATTTCAGAGGAGTTCTGGATGTCATATCACTCAGCTACGGCACCTCCTAATTTCTTTTATCATTTTATTCTACTTTTCTTTTCCAATATTTTTCGTCATCAATTAAGCAATGATCTCGATACACTGATATACCAATAAAACAATAACTCGGCTTACTTCTAGTTGCGATTTCAAGTCGCCAGCTGATTTGATCGCCCCGAGATACTGTGTCTCTATTTTGTGGATGTTTTTACTCTTTTCTAAAACTTGTTTTTCCACTATCTGTGATAATTAAGAAAAATCTCAAATTATTCACTTGAACGGAGTTTTACTCTGATATTCATTAATTCAGTTAATTTTAGATCTGGATAACACGAGAAAAAATATATTATTTTATCTCCAATTCTGATGAAATTATATAATGAATGTAACACTGAACTTACCGTTTTCATGTAATTCTCAATTTTGTTAATCAGAAACTTACACTTTTCAAAATCAGATCTACAGGCATTGACATTTACGAACAGGTACAGAAGGTTAAATAATACGAAAAAGTACCTTTAGATCTGAAATTAACGAAGTCTCTCTTTCTTTCGATAGCATTAGTTCCTCCTCCATTTTTGGAATAGATTTATCTGCCTCCTCCACTTTCATACGCAATGACTATTTATGAGAAAGATAAAACGTACAGAATATACATGTAGATAGTAAATAGACAGATATGCAGCAGGGGTGGATCCGGGATTTCATAACATAAGGGGAGGGGCACATGTATTAGATCAATTTGCAAATAAAAAAAATGTTAACCTTTCCAAAATGTATATTATCCAACCAAAAATCATTAAAATTAAAAAATAGTACTCAGTCAAAAATCTCACTTTCAAAATGGGGGAGCCAACTTTGAACATGGAGAAGGGGGGGGGGGGGGGGTGGGCTGTGCTACGTCTGTCCCTTGGTAGATAGAGTCGGAAAGAGTATACAAATATACTTGGTTTTGAGTTTGAGAAAGGTGAGGTTGATCTGACGATTTTCTGAGTGGCTTTGCCCCTCGGATTATCGTTTATGGTGAAGCGAGTAGACCATTGGGTTGTATGATCACGTACCTTAATCGTCGTGTTTTGTCGTAGGACTTTTCTCCGCATGTTTTTTAAATCCTTCTTTTGTAAGAGGTAATTGGTTTTTATTTCAACAAACTTTCGTCTGAGTTGGCAGGTTATTGAGTCATCATCATCTATATTTCCAGCGCTTCCAATACCCAAGTCTGTCGCGAGATTCTGTTAGAAAAAAAAGAAGGAATTTGTGAATATTCATCAAGAAAGGCGGTTATATTTGCAGAATTTCAACGATGACAATGGCCCATTCACACTGGAAAAAGAGAAAGTGTCCAATATTGTATGTAAAGGGCAAGACCCATAATAGTTGAGGGCTTTCATCATCTGAATGCATCTTCTTATACGCAATATTTTGCGTTACTGAATCAATCTATTTTTTAAGTAGATGGTGGGGGGGGGGGGGGGTGATACAACAGGGCTCCGTCTTACAAACAGTTACGATTGATCCAATCAATCTCATCTATATGGAAATCCATCAATGTCATAATTTTTTTCTTCAGAAAATTTGCATAATATACTTTGTGAACAAGAGAGTGACATAATTGTCAAGAAAACTGTGATAAATTTATGAATATATATCATATCTAGAAAATAACATGAATAAACATGCATTTAAGATGTTGACGTTGCTGGCCGTCCATAGTTGTGTGATTGATTGATCAATCACAACTCTTTGTAAGACGGGGCCCTGATCACCCCCTCCCCGTAAGATAGAAATTGTACGCCAGAAGAAATACTTTTCAAAATATGTTTTTCAGCATTTTCTCAACTGATTCGAATTGGTTTTATGGAGTATAAAAATGAATATCTTACTTTAAAAAAAACCTAAAAGTGAATAGAAAAAAAAATCGACTATTTATCATTTACATTGTACCTTGATATCGTTGAACTTTGGATCACTATCAGTTATCTTCAGCTGTAGCCTACAAACTATATCAGCCGGGGTGGCGTTGCTTGGGAGACCAAGGGTGTTTAATAAGAGCTCAATCAAAGCATTCACATCCTGTAATCATGGTAATGAAAATTGAATAACGTATGTTGTTTTAAACAAATGTGCAATATTTCGTTGATAACATTATACTGATGATGATGATGATGATGACGACAAGGAGGAGGAGGAGGATGTTGATGGTAATGATTATGAGGATAATGATGATGATGAGAGTAATGATGATGAGGAGGATAATGACAATGATGATGTGATGATAATGATGACTGATGATGATGGTGATGATGATGATGTATGATGTACCGGTATGATGTATGATGATGTATCTAGTATCATTGTTAAAATATCTCGTACGATAGATTGTATAAAGAGAATGAAACAATTCCTTCCGCCTAGGATTCTTCAGAATTTATATTTTGCCATGATTTGACCTTACATTGATTATTGGTGTACATCTTGGGGAAGCTGTGCAAAAACCAACAAAAGTAAGTTTTAAAAAACTACAGAATGAGTATGCCCGAATAATTTTGAATAAAGACTATCTTACTCCCCATATGAATTGTTGTCTACACTCAAATGGCAAACAGTGGAGGAACGTATCAAATATCAATTTTGTGTTCTTGCTTTCAAAATACAAAACGATTTAGCCCCAGTCTGTCTGGGACCACTTATCTGCAAACGTAATGTAACTTATAAAAACGATATTCCGAACAATGTCCCCTTCAAATACACTGCCCAAGGACGGATAAAGAAAATCTTCTGAATAATTATGTTGCTGCCGTCTTATTTAATTCGCTCCCTTGTGATATACTAAAATGCACGTCCCTCCATGCATTAAAAAAACACTGTAAATCATTAAAATTCTGACTGTCATACGTACACTTGATGTAGATGTAATGATTCCATGATAATTGTTGATTTCACTCTATATGTAGTGTATTCTGTTTTTACTTTATTTTTTTGTTACATACATTGAATTGCTATTGATGTAGAGTTATTTGTTAAACTGCAGGGCGCCTTTGAAAGGCAGTTTTGCATGCCTACCGTGCAGTATAAAATAAAGAAAACCAATAAATAAATAAATGATGATGATGAAAACGATGATGATTATGATAAGGAAGAGGATGAATACATCATTAACAATGATACTACTAAAGATTTCATTAAGAATAAATAAATAAAATAATAAACACAAATTATTGTTAGACCAAAACTCTAAATCTATAGACAAATACATATCATTATTGAATAGATTCTTTACATATCATTTTGACTTACATCTGGTTTGAATCTCTGTATACGGCGGTTGATGATGCTATCTCTTGTTACCGTGGCAACTGGTGTCAATGGCTTTAAAATCACCGGACATGGCGTTCTATTAGCCATCTCCGCAGTTTAAGTTGTCAAGCTGCTGGGCAACTTGCTATGGAAAAACTTGGTCAAATGAGGCTTTGAAATGTTCAGAAATCGTTGAAATCACAAAATTATCTTATTTTTCATCATGTTTATATTACATCTAGATCTAATAGATAACAAATTTCGAATAACGCCAATCATTATTTTTCAAAGAATTGATATCATAACAAAGACGGTAGTTTATTTGTTTCAAACAAATAATAATCAACGAAATCACAAAATTATCTTATTTGTATCAACTTTAGATATAATAGATTACAAATAATTTCGACTTATGCTTATTCATTGTAATCATTTTTTTGGTTGAAAAATTGATGACATAACAAAAACGGTAGTTTATGGTTTCAAACAAAATGATAATAAACAGTCAAATTTATTTGTCTTAATATTCAATCACTACAAAATTGTCAAATTTGCTCTGATGCATGATGGATTGGTTGCAACATTTGCTGAACTGTATTATTAATAAGTAAACTAATTGTTTGCTTGATATTTTACCATGATAATAACGGTAAGAATAAGAATTACCTTTTGACGATGATGGTATGCTGCACGTTCAAAATAATTTCATATCGAAAATTCATATCATCAATGCAAAAGGCATTCAGTGTTTATACGATGATCGCGCTTCGTGCGCATGATCGTGACGTCACAATCACCTTTTTCCAGCCGCGTACCCAGGATTTCCCAAAAGGGGGCAATTTTTTTGGAGGATATTTCGTCCGCGAAAAAATTTGACAAGCAAAAAAAAAAAAAGGTCTTCAACCACAAATAAACGATTTCGTACCAGAAAAAAAATTGACAAGCAAAAAAAAAAAAAAAAAAAAAAGGTCTCCAAGTTCAAAAGAGGGGGCACACGTCAGTTTTCTTTGCATATTTACATTACAAATTATTAATTTTGCTTCTCAAAGGGGGGATAGTCCCCTCGGTCAGTTTTGACTCGTCAGGGGGGGGGGGCAGGGGTACGTCCCCTGCATGAGTTGTGACTCGTCAGGGGGGGGGGGCAGTCTGCCCCCCCTTAGGTACGTTAGTGCCTTTATCTGATGTGCACATAAAATATTTCAACATTTTATTGCTTCCTAACCATTATCATTTCACTAAATCTCATTTAAAACTGTATTTTAAAAAAGTCAATTAGAAGTCTCACTATGCCTCTTATTTTTTATTTTTTTTTATTAACAAGTGCACACCTAGTGACCAATAATTTTCATTTATTTGAATGCAGGATAAAAGGGCATAGGTGCCGTGGCCGGGGATCGAACCCCGGACTTCCCATGTATAGCCAGGCGCCTCTAAATTCTCTAACTTCCGATTGGAAATCCGAACAAATCCCAAATTAGATTAAGAAAAGAATGACTTTTATTCGACGGAAATTTTCAAAATTGATTTCGTAATGGTCACTCGTTGTAATCTATAAAGAAATAGAATCTTAATAATAACCTTCCTAAACAATATAGTTCAAGATGTGTTAAAACGTTTTGGAATATATTCGTTTATAAAGATCTACATGAAACATGATATATAAGGAGCATAACAATCAAGTGTCACCATTGTAACCCCCCAATCGTTTTTCGTTTCTCTTTTTTTTTTCAGAGGAGCATAAAAGCTTGATTGACCAGGAGAGACGATTGAAGCGAGTTACGACAGCAGCTAAGGCATTCAAAGCTGGACGTTCTATCCCTGGATCCTACTAGAAAACTGGGTCAAATCGTTTCTGAAGATCTCTTGTGAAGGTTCTTTCCCAGTCACAGCGTCCAACAAAATCGACCACATACAGATCAAACTTATTATACTACTGCAAATCATATGTTCCATGGGTCTATTTTTATTTTCTATTGTTTGTTTCGTTGGTTTGCCAAGTTATCTGGTTGTTTTATTTCTTTTCCATTTTCAACATGTATATCAGAAATAAAGCAATACAGATCATCAATGAGCAAAAACAATAAAATTGTAAATGGGTAATGTAAGTTACGAAGGTCGTGATTCAGAAAAGGCAAGAGAGAAGGGTAAAATATAATATTATTTTCTGAGTATTATGCCAAAATCTATCACATATTTGGAGTTTTGCAATAAAAACGTCGAAATTTATACTCGCTTGCTTCGCTCGCTCACAATTTTTAATAAATATTATGCAATACGCCATATCCAGCCCCCTCACAAATTTTGGCTCATTATGCCACATAATTCAGTAACCATAGTAACTTATATATCAGGAAAACACTGTATAACAGAAAGCATAAAATATTATTCTTATGGTCCTATTATCATTGCTAATCACAAGGATGCATGGTATTTGAATAAATGGAAATTACAACTAAA
This sequence comes from Lytechinus pictus, assembly GCF_037042905.1. Lineage (NCBI taxonomy): Eukaryota > Metazoa > Echinodermata > Echinoidea > Temnopleuroida > Toxopneustidae > Lytechinus > Lytechinus pictus. The sequence goes on along the minus strand of NC_087251.1, from coordinate 44,862,776 downwards.
CATGATTTTTATATTTTAGCTGATATACGTTTTTATACAAATAGGCCTACTGAAGAAACAGCCTGTATATGTATTGTTTTTATTCCTTGTATAAGCTTAATTCATTAACACCTTGACTTTCCTTTATCATGTGCAAAATATTAACTTACACAAAACTTGTATATAAGAGGCGTACTTCTTTGGGCAGATTTATTCTATTCATGAATACCAAAGTCTTGAACTGGCACAAAGGAGGAAATACGAAAAAATGAAAACATATTTTGCTGTATTAAGTTTTGTATGGCTACGTTTCTTGCAGAATCCTCTTTAGATTCGCAATGTATATCGCTTCCTGCATGTAAATGATGATGCAAGGGCAAATCTGTGCACAAACTTTAAAGAGAGATACATTTCGTGACGAGGAAAACGCCAAATTATTTATTCTGAAAGCATATGCATGTCCAGGGCTGATGCTACAGTTGGTAGAGTGTGACCACTCCAATGTTTTTTTTTTCTTCATTTACTGAAAAAGGGAGGGATCCCGGAGTGAAGGAGAAAGGAAAAAGAATGAGATAAGAATGTGAAGAAACTGAAGTAATCCAGGCATGCACTCCCAGTAGGTCCCTTTGTTCTGCAAATCAACATTTCTTAACGGTCAAAAAAGCAAAAACTATACTTTTTGGCGACAGGTCCTTTTCAAGCTCTGCCCCACGTCTTTAGAATACTCTTCCAGCTTCCCTTCATTGTATCCCAAATATCACATCGTTTAGATCAAATTTAAAGGTCAAGTCCACCCCAGAAAAATGTTGATTTGAATGAATAGACAAAAATTAAACTGACATAACGCTGAAAATTTCATCAAAATCGGATGTGAAATAAGAAAGTTATGACATTTTAAAGTTTCGTTTATTTTTCACAAAACAGTGATATGCACAACCAAGTGATATGCAAATGAGAGTCGATGATGTTCCTCACTCACTATTTCTTTTTTTTAATTGTTTGAATTAAACAATATTTCATTTTTTTAATACAAATTTGACAATAAGAACCAACTTCACTGAACCATATAGTATTAAACAATGCTAATTTTACATGTTCAGACAGGAATTAATCGTTGTTTCACTTGACAATGATGAAAAAATAGGATATCTCATATTTCATATAATAAAATACAAATTAAATAGTGAGTGGATGACATCATCAGTCTCCTCATTCGCATACCGACCAGGATGTGCATATAACTGTTTTGTGAAATTAAGCGAAACTTTAAAATTTCATATATTTCTTATTTTACATCCGATTTTGATGAAATTTTCAGTGTTACGCTGGTTAGATTTATCTCTTTTTATTCAAAACAACCATTTGTTGGGGTGGACTTGTCCTTTAAAGCAAGGAGAAAGCATATTCAACATAGCCCCATTTACAGTGTCCTTGATATTTTGATTTTGTTTTAATATATAATTTCTAATTCACTTTTGTTTGTATATTTCTTGTGTTCTACATTGTTATTCACTTTGATATGGATTTCATGAAAAGCGCTATATAAGACTTATTTATTATTATTATTATATAAAAAGAGAGATATTGAACACTACTACCACTGGCGTACAGGTTACTGAGCTTGGGGGCTCTTCCCCCCACAAAGTTTTCATGACCAATAAAAAAAAAGAGAGAGAAAAGGAAAGAAAAGAAGAGGGACATATATTATTTTCTGAATATTATGTCCAAATCTATAACAAAATAGGATTTTTGGAATAAAACTGTTGAAATTTTTGCTCGCTCGCAACTTCTTATTAATTTTAAATGATATGCCAGACCGAGCCCCCTCAAAATTTTTGGCTCATCACCCCCGCTCCAATATCAAAATACCCTAGCATCCCCCTACCAATGTGCATGATCATGTGATTTGAATATCCAACACGACTCTCCGAAGAGATATATAAAGTTGTCCTGATTTTACTGTCTTTCAGTTCATTTATTTAGTGTGTGATAGGCCTATAATTATGTAATTGTCAAATTTATATTCATTTAATGCAGTCTCTACAAATTTGTTGTCATACTAAAATATTACAATGCCATCTGTGATAAAAGAACTTTGTTATATGAAATGTCGTCAAGGATAGTCTAATTAAATAAGACATTGATATCATTTTTCTTGTAGCGTATGCCCATTTCATGATTGATAAAGTTTTGTTGAATGCCAAGTCCATCCGAACAAAAGGTTGTTTTGAATAGTAAGAAAGAAAGAATACGGAGAAACATTACATTGAAGATTTTATCAAACTCACACGAGTTATTATTTTTGTTAATCACAGAACAATTAAATCTTATTCCTATCATGTTTTCAACTTTATGCTTGTGTGATTTTTCTTTATCTATCAAAATCAATGTTTAATTGAGGACTAATATGCAAATTTCATCATCCATCACACAATTCATATAACAAGTAATGATCGAGTTACAATGGAGAAATACACACCCACAGATCCAATTTCACCATAAAAATTGGTGGTTTTGTACGGTTAAAGATTGTATTTGATTTTATTGGCATGTATAATTTTCACTCGATTAAGTTTATCTCAAAATCCAACCAGAATGAAAGTCTGAGTTAACTCTGTATTTCTGCTATAAATATATGCTTCTGCAACTCATGAATGAATCATTTGGCACAGATTCATTATTTATTTTCTTCATTTATAAACTCTTATGCAATTCAATCTTTATTATCTGAAATATTCTGAATAGAAAATGTCTTTCATTATATTTGCTTCTTGTTAGATTTTGATTGTATATAGTAAATAAGTTGTAGGCTTGTCAATAGGGATATATGGATGAGAAGTAAGCAACTCTTGTTTCATGTACTATCTATATTTCATCAAAGTTCAAAACTTGTTTTATGGGAGTTAGAGGTAGTTATGATAGCCTATGCGTCATAAGTAAATAAATATGAAGTCATGTTTTTCTTCTTGTTATAGTGGGTATTCAAATAAAACATATATCACATTTTGATGTTTTGTCTGATTGATCTTATTCCTTTGTTGCATGTAATAAATGTGATATTAACTACAATGAGAATTTCTCATTGGCCCAACCAAACACCTGGATGATAAAAAAAACTTTCCAGTTTCCAAAATACAATGTCATTACAATGAATCAAAAAGCTCTCTCATAATACACAGGACCTCTACACAAATTTCAAATTATAGAAAAAAAACATTAATGTAAAAAGCTCTCTTGTACTACACATGACTTCCACTCATATTTCAAATCATAGACAAAATGATACTGTACAATGATTTGCAGTGATTTATTTCAAATAATATTTTTAACACAGGTACATGAAAATCATAGAAGTGTTTGTGTGGATATGGGACCTTATTTTTCAAAATCCCCATTATAAGTTTATAGTTTAATGAACATCCCATTTAAATGTACGTTAATGTTGAAACATATATTTAGATGGAATGGCCAAGAAATCTGAATTACAACTGCCATTCCTGAAGCCTTACATCCAGAAAACTCTCTTCCAAAAATGATTAACTTTACATACACTATGGGAACTTATAGGATAGAAAACATCACATTTTCATCAAAATAACATGTACTATTTGTCACCCTCTATTTATTGGTAAATCAGTATGAAAGGTTCTTGAAAACAAGATCTGAATGGCCTATGATACAAACAAAATCTTGTTTAGTCAAATAAATATCTTCACTTTTTGAGGGCTTGCTTCTGTATGCAAATGTTACCGTTTCCTGATAAATTGAATCAAAATAATTTCAAAGGATTAAAGGACAAGCTAAGCATTGCAATTAACTTAACATGTTCGGAAGCAGTAAAATAGAAACAGATGATTTGAAATTGGGTCAATATGAACAGGAAATGTACATTTTTAGAATGTGAAATTAATATACAAATCCCTATAGTGGAGCATTGCCCATCTGCATTTGGCGATCTGGCCAGAGTTAAGGGTAATACAGTTAAGAAACCATTCCTATGGAAATGGATCACTGGCGTAAATCCTTGCGCCACACCTTTTTCAGGGGGAGATGATCTATTGTTCCATCCCCCCACTTGAATAGCATGACGTCACGGATTTACGCCCATGAAATGGATTGTGTTTAAGGACTACTTCTTGTAACATATATTTATTATTATTTATGAATAATCAGTAATATCTTTAGTGTTTTTCTGAGATGGAAATATAGTTTAAAAATATAAAAAATCAAGGCTCTTAAGTTTTTCTGATTCTGATAAAGTAACTCTCACAGGAACTCTGTAGCTTTCTGCTGCATCAACACCAAGCTGGCTATAAACAATTACATTGAAAATATTTTACGTAAATCTTCATTTTAGTTAATCGGTCGAAGTGGCTAGCCTTATAGGCAACAGAAATTACTATATGGCCTTTTTTATTATTAAAGTGGAGGTAACCAATGTGACCACCAATGTGTTCTTTTTAATCTTACATTGCATATTATATTCTAATTTTTATCGCTCAAGTTAAATTGTTCAAGCAATCATTGCATGATATATGTATGTTTTATTGGAATCAAATAAATTAATTTAATAGATATATTAATCCACTGATCCACAATGTGCTGCACTCAACCCAGGTGCGATAAATGGGTACCGGTAGGAAGTAATTCCTTAAAAAGCTGTGTGCGCTATGAACGCCTAGCTTAGCCGGGTAATATAGGAGCGTCTTGAGCACCTAACAAGGTGGATATGTGTGCAATATAAATACCCTTTATTATATTATTATTATTAGATGAATTGAATTGAATAATGGCCCAGCAGGAATTTGAACTGACAACCTCACAATCATAAATCCAATGCTCTAACCACTCGACCACATGACCCATTTTAAGTGAATTGGATGAATAACAGAAGGGGCTCGCCAGGAGAAGGGGACCCTGAATGCAAGACGGCCGGTCAGATAAACAAGGTCCGACTTTATGATTCCCTCTACAGGAAGGTCTTTTAGGCTGTGCTGGTGTAAATTTCAATTTCAACACAACTTAAAATCAATATACAAATAGCGAATGAGGCATGAGTGCGATGGTGCGAGATTTCGCATGAGGTGAAAGAAAGATGCTCTATTCAACGAGGCGTGAGCCGAGTTGAATAGTGTTTCTTTCTTTCACCGAATGCGAAATCTCGCACCATTGCACGAATAAGAATATTCGCTATTTGTGTTGTACAACACCTCGGAGTTTAGCGAATTTATGAAAAAAACAAAGAGTTTTCCCTGCAGGAATCTATGAAAAGGGAGCAAAAATATTGAAAGCGAAAGGCAAAATCCAACAAGCGCACATGCCTCGGGCAGCATCGCGCATTTATCCAGCAGGCTATACGCATATTTCACCTTCATTTTTACTGAGCGCAATGAATTAAATCGTATTGTGATGTCACCTCCTAAAGCCGTGCAACGGTACATTTTGGGTGGTACGTCGTGTGTGCAAAAGTACGAATGTTTGACATTCAGTCTCCCATTTGCTCGCATACAACAAGCTAAGTAGGTTTGCGCAACAGGCCCTGGTAGGTCCATTCATAAAATGAAATGATTCATGAAAACTTATAACCATCTCATAATTTCTCCATGGTATAACAGGTCCAGTAACACAAAGGTTAGCAATTGATCATATGATTGATTTTTATGATTGATGCTACATTGTGGTAAATGCAATCAATCATACAAATATTCTTCTACGATGATTGCTAAGCTTTGTGTTATGCACCCCTGGTGGGTGTTTCATAAAGCTGTTCATATTAATAAGTTAAGAGCAACAACTTTAAGAACAACTGGTGAACCTCTCTTAAGTGGTAAATAATCACCAATGAATATTTAATGGTAAATATTTAATGGTAAATATCATTTACCACAAGAAAGGATCACCGGTTGTTCTTAAAGTCGCTCTTAACTTACGAAAAGCTTTATGAAACGGCCCCAGGGCATGAATACTCATAACTTGGATGAATAGAAATTACAGGTTTTTCATTTGCAAAATATAGCAGTTCTTCTCAGCCGTCTGCAAAATACTCATATATTTGAATTGACAGAATGAATACGTTGAGTAGAAACTGAACAACCATTCATTTATCTTTATAGAATAATATATTCATGCAAGTCTTTGCTGTATTTATACACTAGATTTCCATTAGTGTTGGACAGTTTAACTGCTGAAAAACATATTAATAAAACGAGGTACTCGACCATTAGTGTTTAATTCTAATAGCTGTACAAAAATGGAAATATTCACAGGAAAAAAAAAAGGTTGCTATGGTTACAAGTCATCCTCGTCAGAGCTTGATGGTTCTTCTAATGCCTCCTGTTGTACAAAAAGAAAAACAAAACAAAACAAAAACAAGATGAGAAGAGTTAAATTGGAATCTAAAATAAATTGACATTGAAAATTCTGATTATTTTATGAAAAGAATACATGGGGGGCCACTGATACTGAGATATTCCCGCGCAAAAACAAATCTAATTAATCTTCCATTATACTTCTAATACAACGAGCGGATTTAGTAAAGTTTAATTTTCCTGTTTTAAAATGGAATCGATTCTGAAAAGTAGTTCTTTATCACATAATATAAGTAGAGAAAATTGTAATTACCGGGTATGCTTTTACTGAATATCACTATAATTTTTTCAATATTCCATATGTAGTTTTTATTTTTCAATGAACAATTTAAGAGACAAAATTATCAAAGTTTTAGACTTCAATCAAAGCACTTCATTGTGTATTGAAAATTTGTTTGCATGTCCTAGAAGGTGAAACATGTCACATCCACATTCTTGTAATTGCTTGGGAGTTTCGATGTTTGTGTTTATTTCATTTTCATTTCTTCAATTTTCTCTTATATCATCCATATCTTATTTTCATTGCGGGGAGGGGGCATGGAATTTCCACGATTATAAAAAACTTGGATATGACAGTTATTGTACGATATTAGTATTCTAACAATATTTCAAACTATAGGTCCTGCTCTTGCTTTAAATAGTAGCAAATACTTTTAACCCAATGGAGACAGGCTAATTAAGATATAACACAAATTATTCAGACCCCAGCGTGCATATACGTGGGCTCCGTCACCAATATGTTAAAAGAAAAAAAAAAAATTAGCTTACCTTGCCATACTTGATGGCTTCATCGGCGATCTTCTTTGGAACTAATTCATGACGACCATCTGTAACCTTTCCAACCCAGCTAAGCTCTAATTCAAAGGCCTTATCCTTGATCTCGTCATGTACTATGTGAATACTGGAAAAGAAAATAATTATGAACAATATTCAAGAACTGAGCGTTTCTGTGCAGAGCAAGAAAAAGTGTAATCCTTAAGTAATTTCCTACAATAAAATAAAGGAAACTTTGACCAAGTTGAATCTTTGGGACAACAGAAATCTTTTTGACTTGGGAGAAATTTGGAAGAAAAAAAATGAAGAGGTATAAATCACTTTTTGCATAATATGGTAAAAAAAATATGCTTCAACTTGAGCGAATATTCAACTTATGGAAGTTTGACGTATGACAGTTTACCAGTACTACAATTGTCTTTAATCAATTTTTCACTCTGATCATTGCAATTTGTTCTAACAAGATGTTGTTTCATTTAACATTTGAAAGGAAAGATAAGAATCTAGTCTTCGCTGTCAACAGATAACCATTCATGCATTTCTGCTACAAGGTGGCAGCATAGTATGATCTCAACGTGAGTGGGTTCAGGTCCCGCTCATACAGAAAGAAGTCTACCAAAAAAATCATGCTATTGCTCTCTGTGATAGCGTGCCTCAACATTCTGAATGCAGTTGAAAAAAAAAACACTCAGTTCATCGAAAAGTACGCAAATGCTGGTCCTGTGTATAGGAGACCTGCAACCTATGCATGTAAAAACTAGTACAATATTCGTCATACAGTAGGGCGTTAACCCTGTGTATTGCACATGCCGGTTCACGGCAAAAACTCAACAGTACGAAAATACACCAAATAAGGTGGTCTGTACAATAAATGGAAGAAGAAGCTTTTAAAACTTGTTCACCAATCGTGATTTTCAAGAATGGTTCTACCAAAGTGATGAATATGTTTTCACTAATCTCGTGCTTACATCTTGGCGACCTCCTTGAGGGCTTCTTCACACGTGAGGTCCTTGAGCTGTTTACCTCCCGTCAGAAGTTTCTCAATCTCCGTCTTTGCACCTTGCTTTGCTTTTCCTATCGCACATCCATAGTATCCCTATCGGAGACAACCACGGTCAAAAGATTATTTATAAAGCTGTTTGAGATCCATGCCACTAGCACTGGACAGTGTTATCAAGTAATCCAATATTAAACAAGTCTTCGAAAAATAGAAATGACAAGAGAAATTTGTTTTGCTACAATTACAAATTACATGCCGGTAACCAAACAAGGCAATGTTGTGAGACATGTTATATGATGTCAAATAATTCAATGTCATGGCATTAGTCATGTTATTGGCTCTGTCTGTTTTACACTAACTATCCAAAGAATTTTATTGGTCTACGTTTCTGGCCGTCTTGCGATAAAAACAATGCCTCCAACATTCATTGATGGCTTCTATCCCATCGGACAATGGGTGGTATTGTGAATACAAAAATATAGGTTATCCCTAGTCTAAACTAGAATTTTGGACCAAACTTCTATGGAATGCTGGTTTTATTCAGATTTTTTCCATGTTAAAGACAAAGATAATGTACTAATTAAAAGCTTAAAAATCATTGTATTTTCATGTTTTCCTATTCTTTTAATTTCACAAGATAATTAATCTTCGACAATCTTTTGCTTGTATTTTCATGTTTTCCTATTCTTTTAATTTCACAAGATAATTAATTTTTTATTTTTTATTTTTTTTAATTTTTTCACTTTAGGATTAGAATGAGTTGGCGAATGAGTTGACAACTGACACTCCATAAAAGTGGAGGCGCGATAGCTCAGTCGGTAGAGCGGGGGACTCGTATTCCGGTGACCCGGGTTCGATTCCCACTTGGTGCGCTAGTGCCCTTTGGTAAGGCATTAATCCTCAGTACCAGGTCCTTCGGAGGGGACCTTAAGCCGTCGGTCCTCTGGTTGCTTGCTTACAAGCATTCATGCTTTGTTAGCAATCAGGTAAAAAAAAATCACCACCAATCAATCAAAAGTGTGGTCAAAGTTTACCCATGCTTAGCTAAACCACATCTATTAGAATACCACCCATTGACTTAGTACACAGAATTTGCAGTGCTTTGTCATGCCATGTCTGAATGAGCCAATGAAAGAAATAGAGAGACAGAGAGAACTGGGGCCTGTCTTACAAAGAGTTGCGATTGATCCGATCGATCGCAACTATGGAAAGCCAGCAACGTCAACATCTAAAATACATGTTTGTTCAACAATTTTTCTAACTATGATGTATATTCATGCATTCATTGTTTTCTTGACGATTCAGTATGCTTCTCTTTGTTTTCAAAGGACATTGAGCAAATTTCCTAAAGAAAAAATTATGACATTGATGGATTTCCATATACTTGAGATTGGTCCTATCAATCGTAACTCTTTGTAATTGGGGCCCAGGGCCCCCGTCTTACAAAGAGTTACGATTGATCCAATCGATCGTAACTATGGAAATCATCAGTGTCATAATTTTTTTCTATAGGAAATCTGCACAATGTCCTTTGTAAACAATGAGAAGCACAGTGAATTTTCAAGAAAACTATGAATGCATGAATATGCATCATAGACTTCATAGTTAGAAAATATTTTGAACAAACATGAATAATACATGTTGATGTTGCTGGCCGTCCATAGTTGCAATTGATCGGATCAAACGTAACTCTTTGTAATCGGGGTCAAGGATACATACCCATGAGACTCCTGATGGATCTATCATAAATAGGTTGGGTGTGTCCTTCTCATAGGATCCTAATAATACACTGATGACAGATAACAAAAGAGAAGAGATAACCATATAATTATCAATATATGGTTATGTTTAGTTTATGATGATAATAATAATAATAAAAATAACAGTAATAATCATTATTATTCAGACAGTGCTAAATTCAAGAAGTACCATAGTGTGCACAATGCATAGATAATAATTATGATCAATAATAATATAATTTACAATGATAACCGCAATCAGTCATTCAAGAAAAATAAAGAAATAGATTAATGAGGGAAAGCAAAGCTATGTTTTAGGGAAGATCTGAAGCCGACAATACTGGAAAAGCTATGTTTTAGGGAAGATCTGAAGCCGACAATACTGGAAAAGCTATGTTTTAGGGAAGATCTGAAGCCGACAATACTGGAAAAGCTATGTTTTAGGGAAGATCTGAAGCCGATAATACTGGAAAAGCTATGTTTTAGGGAAGATCTGAAGCCGATAATACTGGAAAAGCTATGTTTTAGGGAAGATCTGAAGCCGATAATACTGGAAAAGCTATGTTTTAGGGAAGATCTGAAGCCGATAATACTGGAAAAGCTATGTTTTAGGGAAGATCTGAAGCCGACAATACTGGAAAAGCTATGTTTTAGGGAAGATCTGAAGCCGATAATACTGGAAAAGCTATGTTTTAGGGAAGATCTGAAGCCGACAATACTGGAAAAGCTATGTTTTAGGGAAGATCTGAAGCCGACAATACTGGAAAAGCTATGTTTTAGGGAAGATCTGAAGCCGACAATACTGGAAAAGCTATGTTTTAGGGAAGATCTGAAGCCGACAATACTGGAAGCATTTCAGTCGTTGATGTGGAACATGCATGTTCAACAATATATGACAGTGGATTCTTCAAGTTGCATGAGACAGAATTTTTACATAATGTACTCATATATCATAATACAAAAAAGACTGAAACACCTAAAATGTCAATTGGTTAATCTTTGATCTGTATTGATTTTTAAAAATAATTGTTTCCACATGTATCTAACTTGTTCTGCACCTATTCTATATACGAGAAACAAAAATATTCAATCCTTTTATCACTGATTAAAAAATACATTTCAAAGATTTATGGAATTAACTGAAATAATAGGGGATCTACAATTTGCGCCCAAATTAACTTCAAAACATACCTGAATTTTTAAATGCTATGAATTAAGTTATTGAATTATCCTTGTAAAATTATCCAACTGCCTTCATATATCAAATTTCATTGAATTCACCTGTGGACACTTCCTTAAAAGTGAAGACTAATACATCTTAAGCTCCCAATTGATATTTGTAATACAATTAACCCACGTTCTTTGAGATAGGAATGTTAAGAAACTTTCTCAAGCCTAAATTGAATTGATAAGACTATGGATTGATAAAAAAAATAAGAACACTGTTTACATGAGACAATAAGGTGTAACTGGTTTAAATTCACCTGCCTGTTTCATAAAAATTTACAACTGTGGTAACTTTGCCATTATAGTAACTACCATGGTAACAGGGCTCAGCAGGCAATCAAAATCAAGTTTACCAGGGTAGTTGCCATAATGGCACAGTTACAACGGTTGTAGCTCTTTATGAAACGGGCCCCAGGTCTCTGCGAGCAGTTTGTCTACTTTTCAGATATTCTTTCCCACATGGGCTAAACCCATTTGGCCAACTATTGATTTGCTATAATTGCCGTTTGGTCTACACAAACATTGGTCTGACACCCACCTGGTCTAATTGTCATTTAGTCTAATATGCTCAGATGGTCTAAATCCCACTTTTTTTTTCCAATAATTACTTTTCACTTGAACAAATTAGAAATTTGGTCAATAAAAAAATTAATCTACCCATATACACTAAGTGGTCTTAGATCAAGCAGATATTATATTATAAATGTGTCTAGCCTAACTAGAATGTAGAGAAAATGATAAATGGGCTAAATGGTAATGAGATCGAATGGCTAGTAAACCAACCTGTTGTATACGAATTAGGATTAGACCATGTGGGAGGGGACCAAATGATAATTAGACCAAGTGGCAATGGACCAAGTTTATCTTACCTGCTTCCAAACGGTCTGATTGCACTGTAGAGGGTATAGGCATGTGCATACATGGCGACTCGATCTGTCAGGTGCTGTGGAAGACAATCAAAGTCATTATTTTTTTTCACATAAGCAATTATATGGATAGATATAAATTACACTCACAATTTAATCACATATATTATATCATATCATTATCCATGAGCCATATCAAAGGAACCAACAGCAATGTCATCTTTTGAGATAACTCCAACATTATTTGAAATTATCAGAAAAAGAAATATGTGTATACAATTGGCAAAGTTAGAATCTTTTTGAAAGCATCTCTTTGAAAACATGCAATCCATTATAGCAATTTCAATATCCATTTGAATTAATATCAATTATCACAATTCATTGCTTGATCAACAAGAAAACTAATAAGAATAGATATTGTCAAGAAAATGTGTTGTTTAAAATGACTAAAAATGCTGAAACTTTGACAGATATCTAGACGGAGGGCATGAAGTATTTTACACGACATTGTGGGCGTTTCATAAAGCCGTTGGTAGTACATTAAAGGAGAATGAAACCCTTGAAACCAGGAGAATCCATATCAAAGAGAACAAGTGGAATGCCTCTGGCCGTCTCACCTGCATCACGCGATTCAATATAGCAGCAGTGCTGATTTTGAAAACTACTATAACTCGCACAAGATGTTCAGTGATACTTGGTTACTCTTATTTCCACGTTTTATGAACTAGACCAATACACTTATAGAGATATGATGGCAATTCAACAAATACCCCCAACGTGGCCAAAGTTCTTTGACCTTACATGACCTTTGACCTTGATCATGTGACCTGAAACTCGCACAGGATGTTCAGTGATACTTGATTACTATTATGTCCAAGTTTTATGAACTAGACCAACACACTTTCAAATTTATGGCTGTAATTCAACAAATACCCCAATTTGGCCAAAGTTCATTGACCCTAAATGACCTTTGACCTTGATCATGTGACCTGAAACTTGCACAGGATGTTCAGTAATACTTGATTACTATTATGTCCAAGTTTCATGAATCAGATCCATAAACTTTCAAAGTTATGATGGTAATTCAACAGATACCCCCAATTCGGCCAAAGTTCATTGACCCTAAATGACCTTTGACCTTGGTCATGTGATGTGAAACTCATGCAGGATGTTCAGTGATACTTGATTAACCTTATGTATAAGTTTCATGAACTAGGTCCATATATTTTCTAAGTTATGATGACATTTCAAAAACTTAACCTTAGGTTAAAGACCCTGACCGGTGTAAAAACAATCATATATCAAAATAAAGGTAATGATTCATACAATACGAATATACCAAAAATATAACATATATCTCTTTCCAATAGTTAAAAATATTAAATAAAAATCAAAGAAACTGCTCCTCCAAAGTACGCTTCGATTGAGCACCCCCACGTCGCCTGGAAATGATGACGTCACGTTGTGTCAGGAGGGTTGTGATTGCATAGGTTTGTGTACAAAAGCATTGGGTATTTTCTTCCATTTCCATGTTATGAATCCATTTTTTTTTTCGTTTTCAGATGAAAATGGCACTCAAAATTATTCACTGTTCAAATTGTTGTAAACCTACAACTATTCACTACCTTTTTTGTGATTTCTTTGTTTGGCTCTTATTGGGCCTAAATTGCTATGTCAGGAAAAGTTGTTATACATAATCTAAATGCAGATAGAATTGAAATCTGCGCCAAATAAGCAGGAAATAAAATATGGCAAAAACTAGTTCAAAACTGCAGATTTCATAAATTCAAGCTTGTGGGTAAAAATATATGTGATATCCCTCTGTGATAGAAGTGAAGAGAATGAAATGCGTTATCTGGAAAGCAAAAAAATCACCCAGTATTTCTGTGTACAAACCTATGGAATCACGACGCTTCTTACACAACGTGACGTCACGGTCTCGAGGCAGGTGAAAAGCACAATAAAGCCTATTTTCTAAGCGGGGTTCGAAACCCGATAATTGGAATATTCTTAAGCAAAATACTCAGCTGGGAAGCGGTGAAAATGCATAAAGCATACCTTGGTGTATTTAGTAGCTTATAAGCTTTCGATTGGTATATGATTTATCAATTTCATTTTCGGGTCCGGTCTGGATCTTTAAGATTTTGATGTTGATTCCCCAACATGGTCTAAGTTCATTGACCCTAAATGACCTTTGACCTTGGTCATGTGACATGAAACTCAGGCAGGATGTTCAGTAATACTTGATTAACCTTATGGCCAAGTTTCATGAACTAGGTCCATATACTTTCTAAGTTATGCTGTCATTTCAAAAACTTAACCTCAGGTTAAGATTTGGTGTTGACGCCGCCGCCGCCGTCGCCGTCGGAAAAGAATATTGAGATCACTAATGCCATGTAGATCCTCCCATTGGCAATGCGACCAAGATCTGTGATGTCACACACGTACAACTCCCTCATTACTTTAGTACTTATTTCACTTATATTCTCACTTTTATAGAGTCTATCACAAGGTGAGGTGTTCTCTTTATGAGAGGGCAAGTACAGAGGTTTCACAACATTATATCATTGATGAATCGTTTGTCATATGATTAGAATGAGCAAAAAGAGATGTTTTGGGGTATATTTTCAGTGTCCAAAAGGGGAGAGTTGTTCATCTGTGACATCATAGATCTTGGTCGCATTGCCAATGGGAGGATCTCCATAGCATTAGTGATCTCGACATTCAAATGCTCATAACTCTTCTATAGCTAGTCCTTTTTTACTCAAACTTTTGTTGATCTTATTCTTTGTTTTTCTGCTTTCACAAAAGCTAACTTGTTCCAAGAGTTTCATTCTCCTTTAAGAGCAAAGTTACAAACGACTGGTGGTAAGGTTAACTGATGGTTCTTTCTTAAGAGCTCAATCAGCACCAATGAAAATTTGGTGGACATAATTTCTCGAAAGATACATGAAGGATCACCAGTCGTTCGTGAAGTCGCTTGTAACTCATCAACAGCTTTATGAAAGACCCCCCTGAATTGAAGCGAGAGCAGGACATGGGTAACTCATATTTGTTGTGGCTCAGTCGATAAGTCTGCTGACTTTGAACCAGAAGGTCTGGAACCTGTTCTTAGGTCATAACTCAATTGCATAGGGATATCGCATAGCACAAGAGAGGATCACCAGTCGTGCGTAAAGTCATTCGTATCTTACGAACAGCTTTATGAAACACCCACCGGGGTTCAATCCCACCCAGCACTAACGTCCTTTGGAAAGGCATCTATCTACATTTGCCACTCTTCACCCAGGTGTAGTAAATGGGTACCAGGTTGGAAGGAATTCCATGAATGCTCGAGCGCCCGATCAGGGTAGCCATGCCAAAACCATGGTAAGAGTATGCAGTGCTTAGAAACATTTGTATTAAGCACTACATAAATGTTGCATACTATTATTATTGTTGTTGTTGTTATCATCATCATCATCATCATTATTATCATTATCATTTTTAAAGGGGAATGAAACCCTTGGAACAAAGAATAAGATCAAAGAAAGTTTGAGAAAAATCGGACAAATAATGAGAAAGTTATGAGCATTTGAATATTGCGATCACTAATGCTATAGAGATCCTCATATTGGCAATGCGACAGATATGTGTGATGTCACATGTGAACAACTTTTCCTTTGATGGACTCTAATATACTCCCAAAATGTATCCTTTTGCTCTTTCTTATGATGATACAAACTATTTATCCACAATATATTCTTTGAAAATCTGTATTACAAGCCCTTCTATAGTAAGAATTAATGATCTACTGATAGATGTGATAAAAGAGCATTGTGGCCCAGTGGATTAGTCTTCGGACTTTGAAACAGAGGGTCGTGGGTTCGAATCCCAGCCATGGCGTAATTTCCTTCGGCAAGAAATTTATCCACATTGTGCTGCACTCGACCCAGGTGAGGTGAATGGGTACCCGGTAGGATTTATTCCTTGAACGCTTTAGCGCCTATTAATATGGCGGCTCAGCTACAGCCGGGGTAATAATATGATACCAAGTATCAAAAGCGCAGTTGAGTATATGCACATAGTAACTGCGCTATATAAATGGACATATTATTATTATTATTAAGAGGCATTTTAAGTGAAATATATAAAAAAGCAATGGGAAAGTTGTTCACATGTGATATCACACATCTTTGTCGCATTGTAGAAATTATAATAATGATCTAAACTTCAAATGCTCATAACTTTTTTATTATTCATTCAATTTTTCTCAAACTTTTGTTGATCTGTTTTTTTAATTTTTCTGTTTTCACACAAGCTATCTTGTTCCAAACGTTTCATTTAATCTTAATCAATTGAAACTTACTTTAACAGGAATAGGAGTACCATAGGATGCCCTGTAATCTGATGCCTCATCTCTTGCAATCTCAACAACCTGAAAAAAAAGAAAAGAAACGTAGATATCATTGTGTGGACTGCTCATTGAAATTCTTCTGGGAAGTGTTTAATGACGCATCTTGTTAGCAGTTTTCACTGACTAATTTGCTCTCAGCCAATCAGATGCAGGATTTCAGTAGCTTATAACAGTTATCAGTGAAAATCACCATTTGTTTCATTGAATGCTCCCAGAATCTTGCAGTTCAAAAGAAATAATCAAAAGAATAATCATAATTTTATCAGTTGATTTAAAAAACACAGTGAAAGCATTTCCAACTTTACAGTTTATAAAAAAAGGGTCAAACTTGAGTTTTAATAGTCAGTTATTTAATTTCTAAATATTACTTTTTTCCTTGTATATTTCATTGTTTTTATGACTGAATGTGATACAGAATTTTTAATATCACTGAATTTGTAGGAGTAAATATATACTTCAAATGGCTTAATATGTCAAATTAGCAATATTTTGTTACATAAATTGCAATATATGCAAATTTTGTGCAAAGAAAGGGTCAAATTGGCATACCCTATTGGTTTAATTAACAAGTAGCAGCAATTTACTCACCTGCCTTGCATCAGCAATGAGACCAGCAACAGCCTGTCAAATAAAGTAAAGAGGAGACATGTAATCATACTTTTCAAAGTTGACTTAAAATCTATAAAAAAGAAACACCCTTTCAAATATACATAAGTAGCGAATTCCAATTTCAAGGGTGTATATAAGGCATAGCATACATATTCTATATAAAGAATAGCTCAGATGGAATCTATTGCTGGCAGCAAAAGGCAATTCTTGCTTTTAAAAAATGTCAAAAATTACAAATTGCTAATTAACCATAGAAAATAGAGATTGCTTTCGATAAAATATGTCATTAGAATGGGAAGATGTTGGAAAAAAGCCCCCATTCAGAAATATTATTTGTTTCTCTTGATCAGTGTTGGTAGTTTCGTTTTGCTTAGTTGTATTTTCTTAGCTCAAATATCAAAAGAATCAATTATACAAAAGCCTCGGATTGGACTAAAGCTTGATTGATCTGTATTCAATAAAGGCCAGATGTAGCTTACCATTCCAACATGCCTGTCGACTGTAAATATTCTCTTGTTGGAGCCCTGCTCATAAAGTTTTGATGTGACTAACTTTTCGACGCCAAAGACAATGCCATCTTTGCATCGTAGACCTACGGCCGTGCCACTGTTCTCGACAGCTTTGATGGCATACTCCACCTGGAACACCCTCCCATCTGGAGAGAACTGTGAAGCTGATAAATCATACTGAGGACAAAAGAATGAAAATACGGAGAAACATTTAAAAACTAAAATTGTAATTTAACGTAGGATCAGGGGCCCGTTGCAGAAAGCGTTGCACCGATCGCAACTCTAAAAATCATGCGCAACTTGATTTTCAACCAATCAACAGCGCGCATTTGGGACTTGCGATTTATTTTTTAACTTGTGTTTAAATGCAACTCTTCTGCAACGGACCCCAGCTCAGCTTGTTGAATTCATGTACAAGAAACCGAAGAATAGTAAGAGTCCATGATATGAATTAGATCTATAACATTGATACAAGCATGCAAATTAAATTCCAAAAATCAAAGTAACTTGTTAGATCTACATGTGTACTAAATTTAAAAAGTCATCATAAATAAGTTGCAGGAAGTTGTGGAAATCAGGAGGTAAAAAAATTGGTGAGTTAAAAATCTTGTCATTGAAAGTATCATTAGACTCCACACATAACGAAGTTAGTAGTATTTGAATGTATACGAAGTATACATTCAAATAGAGAAAAGCCCCCCAAAAAGCAATTTCAAGCAAAAGTAGGCCCTAAATTATTTTTAAGCAAAAGTAAATTATTTTAAAAAAAATTCAGTATTTTTTATTGCCCATGTTGCATCTCTTTTCGTTGAGAAATCAGTGAATTGTATTGTGAGTAAGCTTGTAACCGATTTTGCAATCGGCAACCGATTCCATTCGATTTCACCACAATCGGCAATCACTTGCCGATCTTCGATCATGCCCCTTGAAGGAAAAAATCGAAAATAAAAAATCGGCGTAGATCTGGTTACAGTGCGTGATCGCTCAGAACATATTTCAAGATTGTTTTTGAGGTGCTAGCTATTTAGAGGTCGCATTATTCAGGGAGAAAGACGCGGTATTATCTATGGCGATGTTTAAGAGGATAGATATCTTCTCTTCCGCAGTTCCGCTTCTCTTCCAACTCGTGGTGATAGCGGATGCCGCCGTGAACTTTGAAAGGTCGTATTACCGACGGAGCTCACTGCGTTACTCTCTTACATCGTTTATGATTATATACATTTCATTTTCAACCTCGTGGTGATAGCGGATGCCGCCGTGAACTTTGAAAGGTCGTATTACCGACGGAGCTCACTGCGTTACTCTCTTACATCGTTTATGATTATATACATTTCATTTTCAACCTCGTGGTGATAGCGGATGCCGCCGTGAACTTTGAAAGGTCGTATTACCGACGGAGCTCACTGCGCTACTCTCTTACCCCCTTTATAATGATATAAATCTTCTCTTCAACCTCGTGGTGATAGCGGACCCCGCCATAAACTTTCAAAGACTGTACTATTGACGGAGCTTATTGCGTTGCTCTCTTACATCGTTTATGATGATATTCATTTTATTTTCAACCTCGTGGTGATAGCGGAAGCCGCCGTGAACTTTGAAAGGTCGTATTACCGACGGAGCTCACTGCGCTACTCTCTTACCCCCTTTATAATGATATAAATCTTCTCTTCAACCTCGTGGTGATAGCGGACCCCGCCATAAACTTTTAAAGACTGTACGATTGACGGAGCTTATTGCGTTACTCTCTTACATCGTTTATGATGATATACATTTTATTTTCAACCTCGTGGTGATAGCGGAAGCCGCCGTGAACTGTGAAAGGTCGTATTACCGACGGAGCTCACTGCGTTACTCTCTTACATCGTTTATGATGATATACATTTTATTTTCAACCTCGTGGTGATAGCGGATGCCGCCGTGAACTTTGAAAGGTCGTATTACCGACGGAGCTCACTGCGCTACTCTCTTACCCCCTTTATAATGATATAAATCTTCTCTTCAACCTCGTGGTGATAGCGGACCCCGCCATAAACTTTTAAAGACTGTACTATTGACGGAGCTTATTGCGTTACTCTCTTACATCGTTTATGATGATATACATTTTTTTTTCAACCTCGTGGTGATAGCGGATGCCGCCGTGAACTTTGAAAGGTCGTACTATTGACGGAGCTCATTGCGTTACTCTCTTACATCGTTTATGATGATTTACATTTTATTTTCAACCTCGTGGTGATAGCGGACCCCGCCATAAACTTTTAAAGATCGTGCTACTGACGGAGCTTATTGTGTTACTCTCTTACATCGTTTAAGATGATATACATTTTATTTTCAACCTCGTGGTGATAGCGGATGCCGCCGTGAACTTTGAAAGGTCGTATTACCGACGGAGCTCACTGCGTTACTCTCTTACATCGTTTATGATGATTTACATTTTATTTTCAACCTCGTGGTGATAGCGGACCCCGCCGTGAACTTTTAAAGATCGTGCTACTGACGGAGCTTATTGCGTTACTCTCTTACATCGTTTAAGATGATATACATTTTATTTTCAACCTCGTGGTGATAGCGGATGCCGCCGTGAACTTTGAAAGGTCGTATTACCGACGGAGCTCACTGCGTTACTCTCTTACATCGTTTATGATGATTTACATTTTATTTTCAACCTCGTGGTGATAGCGGACCCCGCCGTGAACTTTTAAAGATCGTGCTACTGACGGAGCTTATTGCGTTACTCTCTTACATCGTTTATGATGATATACATTTTATTTTCAACCTCGTGGTGATAGCGGATGCCGCCGTGAAATTTGAAAGGTCGTATTACCGACGGAGCTCACTGCGTTACTCTCTTACATCGTTTATGATGATATACATTTTATTTTCAACCTCGTGGTGATAGCGGACCCCGCCATAAACTTTTAAAAACTGTACTATTGACGGAGCTTATTGCGTTACTCTCTTACATCGTTTATGATGATATTCATTTTATTTTCAACCTCGTGGTGATAGCGGACACCGCCGTGAACTTCAAATTGATTTGAAAACGCTAGCTACCCAAAACATTTTAATAACATATTTCAAATCATCGTGCGTGCTTGCGTCTTCTACTTCATTTTAATTGCACTTGCGACTAGATGATGCGTCGTAAGAGATCATTCCAATAATTCTAAATCGCTAGCACCTAAAAATACTTCTAAAAGATGTCCCGCCGATCGTTCATTAACCTGTGATCTATGAGAAATATTTTCATTTTATTTTCCTTTGCGCCTTTGCTCGGAAGATGCGTCTTTCGTTTATCTTTCTAATAAAAATCACTCGGTTTATTTTAAAGCAATAACACCTCAAAACCCCTGGCTTTAAAACGATCGCGCATGTTGGCGACTTCCATCCCAATGCATTCGTCTTTGTGACTTTGTCAGGAAGATGCGCGCGACCGCGAACAACATTTTGATGTATTCCTTTGTTTTTAAACATCGCCGATTCGATTTTCGATTCGATTTCGATTTTAGAAGCTTAACTGCCGATCCGATTTTCGATCTGATTTTTGATCCGATTTACAACATTAATTGTGAGGATAATACCACCTATTTATTTTCTCGTAGGATCAGGGCCCTTATTAATTTCAGTGATAAAAAACTGATATTATCACTGAAATTAATAAGGGCCCTGATCCTACGAGAAAATAAACAGGTGGGACCGAAATAAGGAGACACTGAATACATCGTGCACTAGTTCAAGGTCGATTCTTGCTTCTTTGTTTATTCTAGGTGATGAAAACATTAATTAACTTTTAAAATCATATATAGATCGACTCACCCCTGCTCCTATCGAGCTCATAGTGATGTTAGTGCTACAAAATCTGGATAAAACGACGTCAGTTTTGTTCGCAGAATGTAGAATCGGCTCAGAAAATGCTAGTCACGTTACAACAGATCGACAGAGGGCGCAAGGCCAGTGGGCGAGATACGGTACCGGTATATCTAGGCGACTTTTTTGCTCGAAACGGGCTCGAAATGAGTGCATTTTTCCCAGTTTATGAATAATTTTCTGTCTGACATGCACTTAAAAATGTTACGTAACTTCGAAACCGCGTCCCAGAGACTTGAAAAACAGTCATGCAAGACTTGAAAAATAGTCATGAGGTGTCTTGGGACGATATTTCGCGCTACAGATTTACAGTGAAAAAAATTAGGGGGGCTATAGGTTTAGGCAAAATTCACTTAGTTTTTATTTTTATGAAATTTCCCCGAATTTGAATTAAAAAATGTTTTGCTCATGTAACTAAGAAAACTGGGATTATAATTTACACCAAGTCCACAAAGCTCAACTATATGTCTCATCTCATACTTTTGTTTCATCTCTTTCCAACCATCGTTTCATTGTCAAATCTTATCTCACAATCTGCGTCATCCCTGTGGCTCGTTCCTCGTTTCTCATTATTCCAAACTCGCATCTCAAAGCTCGTCTTGTACCGTCCGTGATTACACCCTCTTTTGAAAGAAAAAAAAAAACCCGGACTGTAAGGCATTGGAATAGAGGAAACCTATAATGGAAATTGGACTTGAGAGTAAAAAAAAATCACGACTAAGAAAAAAGGGGGATATAGGGATATATATATTCCCCCTTACTCCGTGTCTGGCCCCTCAAAAAAAAATTTGACTTATTTTTGGGCGCCATTTATATACACAAAGCTCACCTAAATATGGTCCGGTCCGGGCTAAAATATGTATAGCTTAATAAGTAGAATTTACTAAGCAAAATGCCGAAAATTTCATCCGCAAAATCGGATAACAAAGTTATTGAATTTTAAGTTTAGCAATATTTTGTGAAAACAGTCGTCATGAATATTCATTAGGTGGGCTGATGATGTCACATCCCCACTTGTTCTTTTGTATTTTATTATATGAAATTAGGTTTATTGAATTGTTTTCCTCCAAGAACTAGAAAAATTGGATTGACAACTGATTTAGTGCATTAGATATTTATTGCTGCAACTTATTTCATTATAAGGGAAACATATTATTCACAAAAGTATGAAATAATGAAAAAATTATGATTTTATGTAATAACATAAGAAAACGGAAAGTGGGGATGTGACATCATCAGCCCACCTAATGAATATTCATGACGACTGTTTTCACAAAATATTGCTAAAGTTTAAACTTCAATAACTTTATTATTTTTTATCCGATTTTGATGAAACTTTCGGCATTTTGCTCAGTGAATTATACTCTATGTATTAAGATATAAATATTTTCAGCCCGGACCATCCCTTTAAGAAGTCCACTATGACGTATCCTTGATTTTCATTTAAAAAAAAAATTCATTTATCCATCATAACAACAGGGCTAAAATCATGTATCAGAACATAATTATGAGGGAGCACAATTCGCAGTGCCGTCAAAAACTAAACAAGTGGAACGCCTCTGGCAGTCTCGCCTGCATTACGCGATTTAATATAGCAGCGGTGCTACAGAAAACTACTATAAAATAATCATTCACTAAAACACCATTCATATAATGACATAATAACCACGTTCATTGACCATAGATGACATTTGAACGGTGACTTAAGACTTGTCAACTACACCCATGTCCACATTTCATTCACTCTGTCCATAAACTTTCAATTAACTGACCTTTGACCTTGGTTTTGTGACCTGAAAACTCAGGAAGGATGTTCACTAATACTTGATTAACCTTATGTCCAAGTTTCATGAACTAGATCCATAAATTTTCAAAGTTATGATAGTAATTCAACAAATACCCCCAACTTGACCAAAGTTCATTGACCCTAGATGACCTTTGACCTTGGTCATGTGACCTGAAACTCGTGCAGGATGTTCACTAATACTTGATTAACCTTATGTCAAAGTTTCATGAACTAGGTCCATATACTTTCTCAGTTATGATGTCATTTCAAAACCAGAACCTTGGGTGAAGATTTGATGTTGTTGACGCCGCCGCCGCCGTCGGAAAAGCGGCGCCTATAGTCTCGCTCTGCTATGCAGGCGAGACAAAAACTACACTGTCCTGAAAAAAATATTTAAATACAAGACATTTTTCTCAAGCCACTTCATAAACTGACCAAGTCCGGGACCAAGTCATTGTCCTTTGAGAACATTACCGACCGTCAAAAGAACCAGAAATCGGAGAAAGAAATGCAAGACAATTCTTCTTTGTTACCTAGTCAGTTTACAAGTACCGGTAATTAAATATTTATTTATTTCCGTTTTATTTCAGCAGGGTAGCCCTTTCAGTTACAAAACTGCTCTACCAAGGGGCCCTGCACGATAAAAAACAAATACATATAAATAACAATTTACACACAAAAAACTTAAAACTATATACTTAACTACAAATATTTACTTAAGTAAAATCACATTAAATTAAAATTCAAAAACTAAAATCACATTCAAGCAGAGTATAAGACATAAAAACAAGCAGGATTTTAACAATGTGGTAAAAAGCTAATGCCAAACACTCTACAAGTTTCTCTCGTTTTACTTAGGTCAGAACCAACCAAAAATCGGGAGGATTTCTCCCTTTGATGAAAATGCAAGGTCTTTACACGGGATGGTTTTCCAACTCTTCACCAAGTGATCTAAACATAATTTAAATGAGAGAGAGAGAGAAGGGGGAGGGGACACATGATCTCATTAGCATTTTAAGTTACCAATTAAAGAGAGGGGGGTGGGAATGGATGGAGGGAGGGGAGAAGGCAGAAAGACAGGGGGAGAGAGACAGATAACGATGGGAAAGGAGAAGGGAGACCGAGTACACATACATTTTTTTTAATACTGTTTTTATTATGATTTCATGAACAAATAGTTACATAACATTTCAATTTAACATTTCAAATCACATATAATACTTTACATTTTATATTTTTACTTTTTTTTCACTAACTTAATATAAAAATGAATCATATATATCTTAAAAGAAAACAATGAAATCAGTTACACATACACCCTCACACACACACACAACAAGAGTGGAATACATGATAAGAAAAAAAAACATTTTTTTAATAGATACATTTATTTAAAAAATCAATATCTGGATGTAATTTAAGAAACAACAAAAAAGAAACAAACAAGATATTTTCCTTGTCATATGAAAATTTATTATAAATACACATTCAAGTATCTCATAAATCAATTATAACCAGTACCCAAACATAATGAAAAACTTCATTGACAACAACAAAAATATACTATTTTGTATTATTACATGTAGCTGACATCCGTCTTTCAAATGCAAGAAATTTGAGAAATAAAAAAGAAAATGTTTCCATATGTATTTCAGATGTCATTAATCCAAATGAATTATTGTTCATCAATTAATAATAAATGCATGATACGATACATTTACAATTAAATCTCGTACAAGGGCATTATGAATTTGCATTCAATTCTTTTTGTTTGCATCGCATCCTGAAGATTTACACTACACGTTGACAAGTTTAATTTAACATAAGACCTTGTTAAAATTTACATTCTACACGCCTGAAGATACCATTTTAAGAGTGAGAATACCAGTACTTAAATACCTTGATCCTTGTAGAAGAAATCCCTAAAGAAGCTCTTGCAACGAGCTAAACTGGGATATTAAGTTAAAAGGATATCACTTTGCATGCGTTATGTGTTGCTCCGTGTATGACCCAGAGACCTCTAAAAGCTTTCAAGATGGAAGAATGTCTTTGCTACTGAGTCAGTTGACAGGTACCAGTATTTAGACATAAAAGAGTAGGAGTTTAACAGTGTGGCAAATAGCTGTTAATGAATTCTTAAAAAAAAAAATATTTCCACTGTTTCCAGATGAAAATCAGAAAAGCACGAGTCCCTTTTCTAAGAATATCAATCTGCAAGTTGAAACTTTTATATTGATATACCGATAGCCGTTCACCTTGTAAGCAATATGGAACTTAGAACTAAAAATCCCTCGCTGTGTATTATAATTTCTTATAATGATTTCTCAATCTGTTTACAGCAATTTGCCATAGTATGCAAATTACAAAAAAAAAATAATTTAAATAAATTTGCTAGTCAGAGAAATGAGGCCCAAAATATCTCCTGAACATAAAAAGCCCTGTCGAATCACAAAGCAATATAAGAAATGTCTTGCGTTACCATTACCATAAAAAGGAACAAGAAATAAAACAGAATTATAACTATAAGATCTCAACATCCTGCAAATGACCTTCATTCACATACAACTGTACTTGTATGCATCATGGATTCATTACACTTCATACGGCATAGAGACTTGGAAGAAAACATTCTATTCACTGTGAAAGTCCAAATGGACAACCACAGTCACTTTGTAAAAAAAAAACCATTCACCTCTCACTCTCTTCAACAAGGACATATATTTTGGAATATCCAAATATGTACCCATAATTTACCCCTTATTTTATATAAAAAGATGTATCGCACTAGAATCCAAATTGCACTTTTCATCAGACCTAGTACAATTTTCATTCTA
Organism: Lytechinus pictus; assembly: GCF_037042905.1. Taxonomy (NCBI): domain Eukaryota; kingdom Metazoa; phylum Echinodermata; class Echinoidea; order Temnopleuroida; family Toxopneustidae; genus Lytechinus; species Lytechinus pictus. Next base: position 44,836,825 of record NC_087251.1, on the reverse strand, counting down.
TTAAAACTCGCTAACTTTTGAAAGATATTTCATGTAATCATCAATATCTAGGTCTTCACATGGTCAAATGGATATCATTGAGAAAACTAAAAGGTACCGTACAGGTACATGTTCACGGGCGCATTGCAGAAAGAGTTGCAATCAATCGCAACTATAAAAATCATGCGCAACTTGATTTTCAACCAGCGTGCATTTGGAACTTGCGATTGATTTTTTGGCTTACGTAACGTTTAAACGCAACTGTTTCTGCATCGGGCCCCAGTATTGTTTAAACAAAGGAAAATTTTTGTTTTAAAGGAAGAATTAGCAGTACTACAATTTATAGTCGGTGCTGTGTTTCAGTCTGCACTCTCCATTATTACTACATGTAGAACTGTTGCTAGGATAGCACCGTGAGCATCCAGGGAGGACTGCATGTGCACTACTGACCTCAGAGCCAGGCCTCCATTCTGAAGCATATTTATAACTATAAGGCTGAAGCCCTATTTAAAACTATTTTAATTAAGCAAGACACTGAGTAAAATATTTAAAATTATGGCGGAGGTATCAAATTGAATACCAGCCCAGGGCCCTGTTGCATAAAACTTACTACAAATATGGTAAAATTGCCCTCCAATGGTAACTACATGTACCATGGTAACACTGATCAGCAGCTAATCAAAATCAATGATTCTACATGTATGATGCAAGTTAAAATCGCATGGCCAAGTTACCATAATGATTACTGCGGCAGCCCGAACACGTACTGTGTACAGTGTACTCGACACTGTCTTAAGACGTGTCGAGGTCCCCGGGGCAACCATAATGAAGACTTTTATGCAATGAGCCCCTGGTCAATACGTTTACACAATTATAATAATATCATGACATTCATTACAGGAGAGGCCTGAAAGGTAAATTACATTCATAACTAAGAATAAGGAAGCATCTTGGAATTTTATTAGAAAGACAGCCCATTCTAGCCTAGAGCCCTACAAAAAAATTTCTTGGAAAAGAACTTGATATTTATACTGGAAAACAAACAGTTCAAAGCAAGCAAAGGGGGATGGTGAAAGAAAGACGGCTATCTTCTAAAATTGTACATTGCGAGGAAAGAAGAGGAAGTACCTTTTGGAATTTTGTTTCTTTCTTTTCGTTTGAAAATATTGAATTCTAAAAAAGAGTTGACACAATAAGCGTTAAGCAATGCATTTTCCGATCCGGTGAGTGAGGCTATGAAACATATTTCATTGGAGATTCAGTAAGCTATTTCTTGGAGAACACAGTCGCACTTGAGAGCAGCTGCTGATTTCATCAACACTTTCCGCCCGACCAAGTTGTCAGATCTGCCAACTTCCCTTGATAATGATTGGCTGAGAAGCACAGTTCCTATGGCAACTGTCGGACATAACGGATAGAACATTTCGACAAGTCCTTTCATGAAACACTAACGTCATCCATCAGCATTAAGCCTCTTCATGACATAATAAACCCCTCAGAGTCTGTAATCAAATGCATCTCATCCTCGGCCATCTTGTTACCAGTCCCACATATCCAATCTTCTGTCATGTTGTTGGAGAGGCGGCATCAAGCAACCCAAGGTATCCAAGTACCATGGTACAGTGAGATGGCAGGTAGATGTAGGTGGTGTAGGCAGCAGTTAGAATTGTCAGCACGATGATTGAATCTGAGGTTCCATCGTTAAGGAAAACAATCAGTCTTGTGGGAATCAGGAAATTTAATGAAAACAGGCATCAAATTTAATTATTTTTAGGGTAATTAAAGCCTCTCCGTGCACCGAGATCTTCTTTAGTATGCCACCCCTCTTATTTTGATAACAACTATCACCCCTTCTTTCAAAATGGTAGGCCTATGATATGTAATTTAAACTCCAATTTGATACTGGTCAACTATTGGTAACTTGCATCAAACAGCAGATTGGAACACTTTGATTGCAGAGTAGGGGCTTCTCAAACCGTCATCCAAGCAAACTTGGCTGCTAATATTCGGACAGTAAGGACCAAATGAGAAGCAAGCAAGTCAAACTATGACTGCACTAAAGTCCTTCTTTTGCTGGATCTTTTTCCAAATGCTGTAACATTCAAGGATTAATATCAAATGTCACAAGACATCCTTCTTTAACACTGCCAATAATTCAAAAAACCAATACGGTCAGAGTAACAGATGAGCGATACAGCAATTGATTTGCTGATGGCGAACTAACAGACTGGTTGCATATTAAACTTACAGGATGGGGGTCTGATATCCAGACACTTATAAGCAGATAAATACATCATCTTTGCTCAAGACTTTTTTCAAAATTCATATCTCATGCATTTAAATAACAAAAATAATTGTGAAATTCGAGCTCTTTAATAATTGTTGTGTATTTTATAAATAATTTGATGAAATATTGATCGCAAAGTTCCTGAATTTGCCATTTTGTCTGGACAAACAAATACAATCAGGTATATGCCGTAAAACAGTTAGATCAACTAACAAAGTACTAACGACTAAGTATTAGGTTAAAAACAATCTTTTTTTTTTTAGAATTAAAAATAGTTGCCGATGTATGTTTGTTCCGCCAAGTAAAATATCATCTCTGGTAATTACTGGCCTTTAAAGTCTATTTAATCAATAAAAGAAATTAAACTTAATACTGACAGCCTTAACTCTTAAGTCAAGTTCAAGTTAAGTTATTAACCCAGCCATGCCAACTGTGCACCACATACCGTGGCGCCCGCGTGAGAGACCGGCAGTGGCAGACTGGATTTCCAGTGCAGTGAGAGTTGCAAATTTCCCACCACCACATAATTATAAATGTGTGGGACAATGCATTTTTTATGCTTGTTGAAAAGGATACTGAAAGTATATCTTTCTGCTGGTTCGAGCATATAAACAGCAGTCACAAGGGTGTATTGAGTATATAACCAACAAATGTACTCTTTCAAACGACGAAACACTTCCATTATAGACTTCTTGTAAATTTAGTGCCGGTAAATTACTTCTCTCCAAAACGGCGCGTTGCTTGCTAGTTGTTTACGTTGTTTGTTTTGTTTTATTCTATTTCAGAACCACGCCCTTGCAAGCATGCTGCGCGTGCGCCACAGTATGATTGAATGGATGTATTCTATTTCCACCCCCCCCCCAAAAAAAAAAGGGGACATAAAACATACCGGGGGAAAAAAGCCTCGGGGGAAAAATCTAGGAGTGGCTTTTATATAAGGGAGGGGCAATTAAGTAACAACACGAGCGCTTCTAGTTTCTACTCATGTAGATCGACCTAAATAGTGTCAACTTGATTTAAGTGCCAATATTATATAGACACTATTTTGAGGATCGTGCCACATCTCAGACCTCGTTTGTTCTAAATTATTCATGTAAGAACTTTATTTGATGAAAGATCGGATGTTAATAAATCCTCCCCGGCTCTGGATATATTTTATTTATAATACTGATAATAAGTTTACTATGCATATCAAATGTTGGGAATTTATTATAAAAATATTTTTCCCCCTTTTTTTTTTGTCTTCTTCCTGACATATCTCCTCTAGGTTCATCTTTTCTTCTTCTTCTCTCCTACCCTTCCTTCTATTTCTCTTTGGTCGATCTCTTCTTCTCTCCTCCTCCTTCTCTCTCTCCCCTCCCTTTTCTCCTCCTTTTGTCTCTAATCTCCTTAATTTTTTTCATCTTAACTCTTCTACTTCTTCTTTTCCTGACTTCCCCCTTTTAAGAAATCAAGTTTTATCGCAATACTCACTCTTCCCAACACCTCGTTTGCATGGAAATACATGTATTATACACATATACATGTATTTCACAATAAAATTCAAACATATGACACCACTGCAAATCAACCAATCCATCCATCATATCAATCAATCAATCAATCTATCGATACAAGCTATGCTTTTGAGTGAATCTCCCATTTCCACTGATACCCTTTTTTCTATTTAGATTATATCTTATAATTTGTCTACAAAATGCACCATATTTTGTATATATCTTTATATGTTAATTATCATTGATATGTTTTTGAATATAATTGTAATGACAATGATTTGTATCGTAAATATTTGTTATAAATGTATGAAAATGATTTGTATCAATATTTATGCCATTTCTGTTGGAAATAAAATCTGAATCTGAATCAATCAATCAATTATTCCATCTATCAATCAAAGTATTACGACACTGCAACAGAGAACAGCTGCCATCCCTTTGCACTTTCTAGTTTATCGATCATATTTTCTCTTTTTTATCTACCACTCCAATTCTATTGCTCAAAGATGACAAAGAACACAATTCTCTTCATCTACTACTAGTTTCACATTCAAGAAGTGAATATTACATGAACAGTACATGAAAGAGGCAAACACCTTTAAAAACGAAAAAGTACTAATGTTTTTAACCCACATAAAATGACAAAGATAAACCAAAGACAAACAACTTAGCTTTTAAGTATTAATATTTCATATACTATGGACTATTGCTTTAAGCTAAAAACAAAACAATAGTCGTACAATTAAAACCAAAACCCCATGATGAAAACTAAAATATCGGTACAAAGAACAGTACAAGACCACCAGGCTAAATGTACCGGTAATTGCCAATTGCTCCAAGTCAAGATTTTTATTTCACACACAAATAAAGGCTTCTTATATTGGTGAAAGTAAGATATGAATATCATTTTTATTGAGCGCAATGAAAACTCCTGACATTGCGCGCAGCGGCGCATGTCCGTGCATCATGCGGCATTTCATATCAAACTTCCATTGATACCCAACAACAATATACGATACACCTCTGTGATTGATGACGGTTTAGATCTTGTGAATTGCCGATTCTTTAGACTCATACAAAAAAAAAGATTTTATAGGTTCCGTTACAGGTACATCCGTACATGTATACGAATGCAGGTTCCTCTAGTTTCTCCAGCTCCTGGTGGTATAAAGTGACATCTGAATAGTCCACAGAATATCTTATGAGCAAATTTCAATTCTACACTATGAAATCGTAATTTTTTTTATTGTATAACATCCTTAGAATACAAACAATCTCAGGAAGACTTTTCCATACCTGCCATCCCTGAGAGCCAAGAAATAGGAACATCCTTAGATTTCCTATGCAATACTACATACAAGTTTTCTTGAAAACAGAAACAGAAAAGTTAAAAACAGATTTTTTTTCTTTCCCAAATAAGGAAGATTCCTATTTAATAATAACAGTGAGCGGGTACACTATTCCATAAATCACAGATCCTCAAAGTAAAGAGTTGATTCTTGTGAATATTCTTATTAGCTCTCATCTTACACAGTTGTTCTCAACAGTTAGTGAACCTCCATCACAAAATACACTCCTTCATTTCAATTGTTGAATGTAGATGAAAAGACTACAATGTACAGCGTGCCCAGAGAAACAAAGTTCATTGAATGTAATATTTTATCACCTGAATTCACAATTAAATATCTAAACAATGTCAGAACTTGAAACACTTTAAATATGTTCATATTCGAGTGGGGTTCACTAACTGTTGAGCACCACTGTAAAGCTTGTGTGCATGACCTCTTGTGTTGGTTCGAGTATGAAGCTGCAGAGGGTCAACACCAAACACTTATTTCTTTCTTAATATTCATTATGAAAACTGAATAAGAATTCATTCCACTTATTTATCCATGATAGAAATTCATGATAAAAAGTAATTTAAAATCATTTCACACTCACTTCTTTCTTCAATTCAATAATGAAAAATAAACAAGAATTTATTCCCCACTTATTTCTTTTTAATCTTTTGTGGAACCATTAAAGGCACAAACAACTTCATCTATTATTGATTAAAAGCCACAAGATAGCTTGGTAAGGAACAATGTCTACCTGCCCTTAAATTAGTAAATAATATAAATACACAAAGAAACACCACTAGACTTTATACTTTAAAAACAAAAAACAAACATGATGCGCAGTTTAATGAAAAGAATATACATGTAAAAACAATGACTGAACTGAATAATGAATGTATAAATTATTATTCTAAGAAAGGGATATGAATGAGTAACACATTTATACATCATCAAATATATTTCAGTGTTGAAAGCAAAAACAAGAAATGTAGTACTGTTTTAATTTTTTAATTACTTGCTACACCAAAATAACTGTCTGTTTAAAAGGCGAGAGTCAGAACCAGTAGACTACAACGCGCCCACGTAGTGAAAACAAATGAAGAATCTTCACACTACATCTCTCCATACAAGAAAAAAAAATGTGGAAAAAACTCGTCCAGACGGATTTCAGCTGTCTATGAAGTACCCTGCTTACAGTACACAATAAAATACTGGTAGTTGAATTGTTATTCCAGCAGAATAAATTGTAAGGCAGTCATGTGAGGTTTACACAGTGAGACTACTATCCATTCCAAATCCATAAGTTCTAAAAAAAGAGTCAACTTAAAAACACATAATATATTTTAGGAAATCAGTAGATGCAGTCTTTTACACTGTTCTCCCACTACTAAATAAGCACTTCTTGTTGCCTCAGTTCACATAAGTCTTGATCATGTTTACTGAGCTGTAACCCTTTCATAATATTTCACGACAGAAGACCTGTAATTTGATATCAAGTCATATTCATCAAGGAGTCTCCTTTCTAAGAATGAGTTTTACCCACATCAGCTGTGAGAAAGAAAAATAGCAAACTATGCAGCATCAGTCAAAAAACATCCCTTTCATACAAGTGTTAACATAATTTGAACAGATACATCAAGAAATCTGGCACGTATTCTCGAAAGAAATTTCAATTATAACATGGTACATTACCATGTACTGCAGATTTTTGTACATAATTACGCTTATTTCACCTCAAACACTACGAATAATTCAACTTAATGTGCGCTTTTCGCAAAGGGCGCTAAAAGGGAAGCGCGACAATACAAGAAATCTGCATAATCCATGATTTTGTACCACGGTATAATTGAAACCTTTTTTGTGAAAACGGGCCTTTATGTTCAGCCTCATATCATCAATACTTTTTCAAATTACTTTCTTGGAAATTGATCAATCGTCATCTTTATCCTCCCAATCCGGCCAGAGTTCTTTAAATGATTCGAGTAGATCAAACTCCTTCTTCTCTTCATCTGTCAAAGCCTTGTTTCCAGGACGAACTAAAATAGCCGATTTAAGCCCCGCCTCCTTGGCTGGTCTGGCCTCTGCAGATGAAAAGAAAATCACCATAGCACATGAAATGGTTAAACATCAACAAAAAGAACAAATAAAAAAAATTGATAGAGCAAGAACTATTAAGAAGGATATACTGAGATTTGACTGCACACAGTCAAAATGTATGCCACCTGGGTCCCGTAACACAAAGGTTAGCGATTAATCGTACGCTTGATTTTTAAGATTGATTGTACATTATAGTCAATGGAATCAATCATAGAAAAATGATCTACAATCATTGCTAAGCTTTGTGTTACGGGCCCCAGTTGCCAGATCAGAAACATATTACACACCTAAATAAGCTCAAAGAAATTAATATTATATCGTGCCATATGTCCATATCAATATTTTCTTGATCAGATAAATTGAATCCTTTGCCAAGGCCTTTTCGCATTAAGTGTCATGTGCTTGCTGTCATAATAGTAATAACAATTGGATTTATACAGTGCTTTTTCCAGAGGATACAAAGCAATGTTAATGGCAGTGTTAAGGTTTATAAAATATAATGGTGTTTTTTAAGATGCTTTTAGAAGAGGTAAGAAGAAGAGATATTTCAGAGAGTTGGAGGAAGTTTGTTCCAAAGATAGGGGGCAAGAGATTGAAAAGAATTGAAGCGAACCCGTTTTCTGGATTTAGGAATGACACAGGAATGAGCTGATGTATATGTCAAACAGCCCCTTAAAAAACGTGGAAAAGTTTATTTACACAAATCATGTTGTTATTTTTTCAACAGACCATCTGAAACATATCATCAGGAAGATATAAATTTAGAACAAAGTTAATGCATTCATGCCATCGACATACAGAAGAAAATAGAAAATGAGAAAGACTCATTGTCATCATCATACCTCGAGTAACATCAGTAAGAAAAAGTATCTCTCCTGGTTCCACCTTTAAATCATCAGCAATCCGAGTATAACTTTCTTTCTCCACCTTGGCTCCTATCTTGGTGTCATAGTGGCCAGATAAAAGCTATTAAAAAACAAATTAATAGACAACTCATAATATTGGAATTTCCTTGTTTTTTAATTTTTATTAAAAAACATAAAATGCTCTTCCAATAACTACAATTAATGATTTGCTTATTGCAAAGTTCAAAATATCAAATTTTCGAAAAGGCAGTTAAAATGATTTTTTTTCTTGTTGGAAAAATCAGTTCACATCCTTATTCCAACAATGAAATTGAAGTTCCACTTCAACGACAAGGTTATTTCAATAGAGACAAATCTTACATGATCAATGTTGGAAATATCATCTAAATCGAATGTAAAATAAGAGAATTCAAGATATTTAAGGTATATTCCATGGCATTTCTTTGCATAATATCTCATTTCATCCACTTGAACATAATATTAGGTGACTTGGGCTTTTAATAAATGAACTCAACATTTCATTGCAAATTAAAGGTTTTCTGTAACAGATAAAACATGTTCTAAAATGTGCCATTACTGGAACAGCCTATATCAATACATACGTGCTTGGGATAACCTTTGCATTTGTACCAGTAATGTACACAGCAGAACTTACATTACTAATGTAAGAAACAGACAAACTGAAGGGGAAAATAGGTCAATGAGTCAAAACAGCTTTTATGTAAATGGTGCCACAAGGAGCTCAACTACTGCAGACTAAACAAGAGTGTCGCTAAGGCGAGCACATAATACGCCCGTCTGTAACACAGAAAATGGAGTTATTGGTCAAGCAAGAAAAGTGGAAGATGGCGACTTCACCTTGCACCCTCTGACCTCAAAATCTACAGAATTGCTAGGATCTATGCTAGTATCATACACACCAAATTATATGAGCCTAGGTTAAGTTAAACTAAAGTTATCACGTTTACAAGGACTTCAGAAGGGTAAGATGAAAACACGTCAGTGTGACCTTGACTATTGACCTCAAAATCAATAGGCTTCCTGGGATCCATGCTAGTATAGCCTAGGTTAAGTAAACTGAAGTTATCTCGTTTACAAGGACTGCAGAAGGGTAAGATGAAACATGTCACTGTGACCTTGACCTTTTGACCTCAAAATCAATGGGCCTCCTGGGATCCATGCTAGTATCATATACACTAAATCATATAAGCCTAGGTTAAGTTAAACTGAAGTTATCGCGTTTACAAGGACTTCAGAAGGGTAAGATGAAAACATGTCAGTGTGACCTTGACCTTTGACCTCAAACTCAAGAGGCTTCCAGAGATCCATGCTAGTATCATACACACCAAATTATATGAGCCTAGGTTAAGTTAAACTGAAGTTATCACGTTTACAAGGACTTCAGAAGGGTAAGATGAAAACATGTCAGTGTGACCTTGACCTTTTGACCTCAAACTCAAGAGGCTTCCAGAGATCCATGCTAGTATCATACACACCAAATTATATGAGCCTAGGTTAGGTTAAACTGAAGTTATCGCATTTACAAGGAATGCAGAAGGGTAAGATGAAAATATGTCACTGTGAGCTTGACCTTTGACTTTTTTACCTTAAAAATCAACAGGCTTCCTGTGATCTAAGCTAGTATCACGCACACTAAATTATATGAGCCTAGATTAGTCAAACTGAAGTTATCGCGTTTAAAAGGAAAAGTTAACGGACGGACACCGAGCGTGATACCATAATACCTGAAATGAACCATGAAACCTTGAATTTTATACTGAAAATTTTTGTATAGGCTCTTGATCCTTGCAACCACAATAACATTTTTGCAAATAAAAATCCAGGTTTGTTTTTACTTACTGGTAAAATGTCTCCTTCCACACTATTGCCAAAGAGAAGCTTTTGAGCCTGAACGCTGCCAGATGAGTAGATGTAAACATCTTTCTCTTCTTCTTTCCATCTTTTAATGCACGGCACAACATCTTTAAACAATCTACAACGTAATCACAAGAAATACATTCAAATTGATTTTAGCCAGCTGTAATGTTAAATGGATATTTCCCAGCGCAACGATATCATTCTAAACAAGTCCGGAATTCGCAGTAGGCTTCATGAATAAATTTACTTCAAGTTCATGCACAGATCATTTGCACGCAATCATTTATGAAATAGATGGCTGTTTACGGTGACCATCAATTAAATCACATTTAAAATGGTATGGGACCAAAGACCTTCCAACAACTTTATGCAATCTACAACATAATCACAAGAAATACATTCAAATTGATTTTAGCCAGCTGTAATGTTAAATAGATATTTCCCAGCGCAACGAAATAATTCGAAACAAGTCCGGAATTTGCAGTAGGTTTCATGAATAAATTTACTTCAAGTTCATGCACAGATCATTTGCACACAATCATTTATGAAATAGATGGCTGTTTACGGTGACCATCAATTAAATCACATTTAAAATGGTATGGGACCAAAGACCTTCCAACAACTTTATGCAATCTACAACATAATCACAAGAAATACGTTCAAATTGATTTTAGCCAGCTGTAATGTTAAATGGATATTTCCCAGCGCAACGAAATCTTTCGAAACAAGTCCAGAATTTGCAGTAGGCTTCATGAATAAATTTACTTCAAGTTCATGCACAGATCATTTGCACACAGTCATTTATGAAATAGACGCTTGTTTGGGGTGACCATCAATTAAATAACATTTAAAATGGTATGAGACCAAAGACCTTCTCGAGCTGGGTTATTACTTGCACTTTTACAAATTTATCATGTTGCCTACTAGATCCAAGAAGTCTTTGGAGAAGGCTAATAGCATCATGAATTCAGTATTCAAGAGGTTTCACCTTCTGAAGTACACCATTACCAACTAACCTGGGTTCCAAAAGAAACTTATCAAAATTCACAAGCTCACTACACAAATTCCACTCAGCAAAATGAACAAAACTTGGACACAGGCTAGCTTCAATTATCTTTACTAAGCACTTGTCAATAATCAAGAGATTGGTTTTATCACAAAGAGGCTATTGCCACTGAATCAATTGGTTCTGGAATCCAAAGTCACAAAATGGCAAAAGAAACCCAATTAAAATGAGATGGGATTACACAAACTTACCAGTTTATTAAAGTTCACAGTAAGATCATCGGCATGTTTAAGTTTACAGGAAGTTAAAATTAACATTTTAAACACACCTTTTGAGGTGAAAGAAGCATAATGTCTGAATGGACTCAATAGCAGTCAAGCAAATAATGACCATTTGGTTTCATCCCATCTAATTTCCATTGGTCTTTCTTTCGCCATTTTGTGACTTTGGATTCTGGGACCAATTGATTTGAGGAGCTACAGCCTCTTTGTTATTAAACCAATCTCTTAATTGTGCTTTAATAGTAAAGAATATTAAAGCTAGCCTGTGTCAAAATTTTGTTCATTTTGACTGAGTGGAATTGTGTAGTGCGCTTGTGAAGTTTGAGAAGTTTCTTTTGGAATCCAGTAAAGTCTGCAGTGCAAACCCTTTACTCAAAGAAAATGGTCCATGTACTACCTGCAAATGACTGGAGTACAGAAGGTCCCTCTCATTTGTGCTAGTCTTGTGTGTCGACCCACTTGCTGATAAAAGTTTCAATCAGGGTCTATGTCTGCACCCTGCAAACTACTTACTAACAGACATGTCATTATTACAGACTGCCTTGGATTAACATTATGAATATTCCACTTACTCTCCCTTTATCTTGGACCCATACGCATCTTGCCACATATGACCCTGTAGCTGCTTAAGAGCGGTCACCTTACGATCAGCATCCATCAGCCACAGAACATTCTTCGCTACAGCCTCTTTGATAGTCTCCTCATCAGACTCTTTATCAGATGCATCTGGAATGGAGACTACTCCATCAGCCTCTTTGTCTGATTCAGCCTATATTGAAATAGTCATTAGAGAGAAGACAAAACATGATGATTTCGCAGGTTATAATTTTGATGCAAATCTTATCTCACTGTCATAATGTATCTCATTTGGCTTCTGAGGTCATTTCCAATTTTAGGTTATCCCTATTATAGGAGTTTTTTCCTTGTTGGGTCCTGTCTAAAACTGTTGGAAAGGTTGAATCAATATATCATATAGGACTAGGGCTTTATCAATCTAATCTAAAGGTTTAGGGAACATTACATAATTTCCCATTGACTTTTTTTTTTGACAATTGGCCTGATTTATGTGCCATTTTAAGTAATGCTATAAAAAAAAATGTCCTATAAAAGACCTTCAACTTATGCACTTTCTTATAGATTTATTTATGGCACATAAACAAACATGAATATTCTATCCTGAAATTTCCATCCCTATTGACACTCAAGAAGTTGTTTCATACCACAATGTTTCTAATGAACTTTTGTTGAAGCTCTGCTTTGCACAATTAGACATTCTGATTGAAAATTACATCAATAATTGTAATGGTAAGATTGCATCTTTATCCTTTAGCTTTACAAAAAATTGATACATGTTTTGATGTCACCTATCTCTCTTCCATGTGCATGAATCTATTTCATTGTTGTTTTTTAAACCACTAATACAGAAATCACTGTCTTTACTTAGCCTTCATATGATCATCTTTTCGCCAATGAAAGGGAAGCGATCATTAAAGAAATATTACCTGTAACCTAAGTGCCTCAATATCTTGTTGACATTGTTCTTCGTCCCAATGAGCGTCTAAATATTCTGCTACATTCTCTCGGATGTATGGAAACAAAACATCCTAGATGGACGAAATTAATAGGGGGAGATAAAGGAGTTCAAAATGCTACAAATGTAATGTAGTACCATGATACAAATATTGTACCATAAAAGCTCAAACAAAACTTAGTTAATGCAATTTGGAGATATTCTCAACTCACCAATGCATATGATCATTACAATAACACAAAAGTTCTTAAGAATTGGTTTGGTAATTCTTATATAATTTCCTTTGAAAATTTGCACATATAAAAAATTACCGCAAATTTCTTTATATTTTTTTTATTAAAAAGGCAAATTGTGTACACTTGTACGAAGCCCCAAACCGGACATTTTTGACAACCAAAAAAAAAAAAATTATCACGTACGTACGTAGTATTATTACGTACGTACGTAATATTATTACGTACGTACGCAGTATTATTACGTATGTACGTGATAATTATTACGTACGTACGCAGTATTATCACGTACGTACGCAGTATTATTACGTACGTACGTGATAATTATTACGTACCTACGCAATATTATCACGTACATACGCAGTATTATTACGTACGTACGTGATAATTATTACGTACGTACGCAGTATTATCACGTACGTACGCAGTATTATTACGTACGTACGTGATAATTATTACGTACGTACGCAGTATTATCACGTACGTACGCAGTATTTATTACGTACGTACGTAATGTTATCTCCCAAAAGGTCATACATGAATTCAAATACCGGTAGTTACTGAAATCTGATCACGCTAGCGCGAAGCCCGCAGGCTTTAAATTTTTATGTGGGCCTACAATAGCTAGCCTTCTGCTTTGATTGTTCCCGCATAGAATTTCCCTTTAAATACCAGCCTCTTCAAATAGTTTTTCTTTTTTTAAACACCTATACATCTTCACTTAATTTACATCAATTAATACCATATCATATATAGAGAACGAAGCAATTTCAAAAGGGTGGTAAAATAATAGTGGCTCATCCCAGTGTCGCGTGTGGGTACATTTTTGAAAAAAACTGTCTCGCCAAAACACTAACATTTATAGGCCTTTAATTGTCCTTTCCCCCATGTGTTTCTAGCAGTTTCTGAAAGGAATTGTTTAATTGAAAACACAGCCTGATGACGAGAACAAATGAAATGGTTATCATATGAATATTGTGGGTTATATAGCAGGGACCCGGGAACTCGCGGGGGTGCTGAAGCACCCCCAAAATTTTTCCTGGGGGTGCTGCGTGTATTATTTTCCATAGGCAGCACCCCCACGAAATCAGGTTCCCTTTGTATTTTTTTTATATATGTTATAATGTACATAATTATCACATCCGACAATCGCAAATCATACAACGTCTTTCACATATTCCAATCCTATAACATGTAACGCGACTCAATCAAGCTCCGGCACGCCGATACAGACGTAGTCGCGCGCGATACGTGATAACCATAGTTTACACACTACCATGACTACTCGATAGCAGGGAGGGACAAGGGTGTGGTTGGACTTGAAACTTAGAGGGTTTTATGTCGAATCAAGTGTGGCCTCACTAGAGGGGGGGTATGGGGGGGTGTGACACCCCCCCAACATTCGTGGCAGTCGGCAAAATCATGTACCAGTTGGCAAAATGGAGGATAGGGGAGAAAAAGAAAGAAAGAAAGAGAGAGAGAGGGGGAGAGAGAGAAAGAAAGAAAGAAAGAAAGAAAGAAAGAAAGAAAGAAAGAAAGAAAGAAAGAAAGAAAGAAAGAAAGAAAGAAAGAAAGAAAGAAAGAAAGAAAGAAAGAAAGAAAGAAAGAAAGAAAGAAAGAAAGAAAGAAAGAAAGAAAGAAAGAAAGAAAGAAAAGGAAAGAAAAATAGGGGTACTAACTTCGAAGAAGGTTACGACTTTTAGAGTAAAGACAACCAATTGGCAAATCCAAGTCCATGTAGCCAGGCTTAGAGCCCTACTAGTCAGCAAAATACTAAGTACAAAACAGATGGAGCTATAATAACACACAAAGTAAGCCCCCAGTCCTCCCCCAATATGAACAAGCTTGTTAGTTTGCAAATTATACCACAATTATTGACGATTTAACAAACACATTAGTTTTGTAAAATTAGAGGCAATACTAGGTACATAAATATTGGGTGGGATGAATTTCCAAGGTTTAAGTTGAATAATCAAAGCCAAAGTATAGTTGGCAAATTATAAAGTGGGCCTATTAAAGTGGCAGAACACTATACGCTCTACCAGTCAGCAAAGTGATGTACAAGTACTGCCCCGTTTCAGATTTGAAAAGAACAGAACACAAGACTTACAAAACTGGTAACTCTGCAGTTGGCAAATTCATGAAGACAAGTCTACAACTTGTAGACTTGTCTACAAGTTTGCAGTTGGCAAAAAACACAAAAAATGTTCTAAGTTATTTTTACTAAACTTTTTTTTTAATTTATGGTGTCAGAAGGTGCTTAGGGTGGGGATGGGGGCAGGTTGGGGTTGCATCATTCCTGGTGCTCGCATTGTCTGACTAATGAGATATATAGTCCTGTTGTATTTTAAGTCCACAAAGATTATGCACCAAACTATCTTCTCGCACTTCAAGTTATCATTGTTTTATGTAGTGACATATGCTTTTTTCATGACTATATACTTAAAGTGATTGCCCCCTTTTAAGGCCTTAATAAAACATTTCCAGTATGTGCTTACGTTCGCATTGGTGTGGACCGATATAGATACCAGGCTGGTGTTAAATCAACACCGGCGTTTTTGCAGTGCACGAATTCCTAAAGACAGTCCTTAAAATGTCCCTTTTTCGGATCTAATTATAACAAATTTTCAGCTCGCGCTTCGCGCTCGCATCACTTAATTAGTGAAATAGTAAATTCCTACAAACAAGCCATATAGAATGCCCCTCTTCAGGTCTGAATTTCAAAAATTGTCAGCTCGCGCTTCTCGCCCGCAATATTTCATTAGTGAAATACGTATCATGTTCATCACAATGACCACAAATAGTGCTTCATGTGCCAGTGTAATTCTAACAAAATCAGCAAGCGCTTGGCGCTCGCATTAGATGACTATGATGAGATACGTACGCACTTCATAAATTCCAAAAGATAGTCCTGAAAATGTCCCTTTTTAGGGTTAAGTTATACAAAAAATTTCAGCTCGCGCTTCGCGCTCGCATTGTTTGTTTTGTAAGACAGGTACCAGGGCTCGACTTTAGCGGGAGCCCGGTGGCAATTGGCTCCCTAAAACCTTGGCGGGCTCCTTAGAAAGTAAATCAAAAAGCCCGGCTTGCTCCTTAAGTTTTTCTAGTATCAGCCAATAAAGTTCATTCATAAAAACAGTGAGTGACCTCGTAACTGTCAACATTGAGCCTGTGTTGCTTGGTTACAATGGTATGTCCATGGGGGGGAGGGTCATTGTATGAGCCCCTTGGGCATTCCTAGTGCCTGTGGCTGAGTTTAATGTAAACAAAGATGTCAGTTCTGAAATAATGGATGAGATGAATGTCCATTTTAGTGGAAATTGAATATGCAATGAAACAGATTGAGCAAAGGATGAAAATATCATATTTTGGGAAAGTTCTGAAAGAAAAGTGTATTCCTAGTGGTTAAACGCATTTTCAATAGTTTTTGTCATTTATTTTCCTCTCTGCAAATTATATTAATTATTGCTTGCTCAATCTGTTGAGCAATATTGACGATTGAATGAATATAAATTTGAACAGACGAAGCAAGGAAGAGTGACTTATCCAGTGCTATATCTCATTCTGATAAAACCTGAAGTCCAATGTTAGACTGTTACTGTAACAAAAGGGCTTCACAAAAGTCAATTGCTGTAAGATTAATTCTTCAGTTCAGTTAATCCTCACATTTACTTAATAATAGTACACCTGGTATTGATGATTATAAAAACAAGGAATTTTGTTGGTGTGTTTTAATACTGACCATTGTTATGACCAAAAAAAAAATGTGATAAACTTGGGCTCCCTGAACCCCTTGCGGGCTCCCTAAAAAAGTGGTTGAGGAGCCCGGCTGGCTCCCTAAAAAAAAAGTAAAGGTCAGGCCCTGGGTACGTATCATGATTACAAAACTTTGCTTATAATGTCCCTTTTTAGGACTGAATATCAAACATTTTCAGCTCGCGCTTCGCACTCGCATTATTTGATCACTAAGATACATATCCGTTTAATGGCACAGTCCTTAAAATGTCTCTATCAGGTCAGTATACCTGGCGATTGAGCGCGCTTCGCGCGCCCACTTAATGACTCTAAATTTTTGCTGGTGCCCCCCCCCATGCCGTGACCCACGGTACGCCACTGTTAGCAGTAGCACTTGAAATTTTAGTTGAGACATCTTGCACAGAAGGTCAATTAAAAATTAACAAATCTTTGATTTTGATATTATTAATGCATAGGGTATATCATTATACTGCAAGTTAGCAACTACGGCACACTAGCCTTTCTATTTTGATCCAAAATGTTTATTTTTAAAGTGCAAATATCTTTGTATATCTTTGTATAATTTACCTTAAAGTATTCACCAAATGCCACTAATTCAATTTTAAAAATTCAAAATCTTTTAGCATGTGATTATTGTAGGGGGGGGGGCACATCCCCCATCAGACTCCCCCTGTGCTCACGTTGGCGCTGTCACGCCAAATTTAGTTGGCAAATTTAGCTGGTACACCCCCCCAACAAAATGCTTCTGGCTACGGCCCTGAGTGTGGGCGAGCCCGACCGCCCGTGTTTTGTATAAACAATTACAATTCAGACAATAAAAATCAAATTTCAGTCTTTTTCGCCCTGCCCCATGGCCCTGGGAAGCGGGGGTGCTGGGGGTGAAGCACCCCAAAATTTGGGGGTGCTGCATGTGTTATTTTCCATAGGCAACACCTCCTGGAAATCTAGTGGTAAGTTGATGAATGACAGAAATGTAATGAAAATGAACGACGTTTTGTAGACCCCCACCCCCTTAAGAATTTTCCGACACAGTACTTAAAATAGTGTTTAAATTCACCCTTTTTCAAATCGGAATATCAAATATTTTCTGCTCGTGCTTCGCGCTCGCATTATTGATTTTTATAATAAAAACAAAGTATTTACAACGCCCAGATACTAAAGGGCTAACTCTAAACACGCGCACGCATAGTTATTCAGATACGCAGCTTGTTTTGGGGCTACTCCGGGCTGAAAATATTTATATCAAATACAATTTTATGAAAATCTGATAACAAATAGTTAAGTTATTTAATTCTAAAGTAAAGCAATAGTTTATGAAAATGGTGATATGCATGTCGTCATGAATATTAAATAGGTGGGTTGACATGTGCGGAAATCTCTCCCCAAAGGTAGAGGGACCAGGGCCTGCATGGAAAATTTGACAAGCATAAAAAAAGAAAAAAAAGTTTTTCACCCAAAATGTAAGGTCATTTAGTCCAAAAGCTATTATTTCGATTGTGAAGTGATGTATTTTTCTCCATGAAAGACCCAAAATAGTAGGGGGCATTTGATATTGTGTCCCCCTACTATTTTTGGTAGGGGGGACACGTCCCCCTGTCCCCTGTCCCCTCTGGGATTTCCGCCCTTGCGGGTTGAAGATATCACATCCCCACTATCCTGTTTCTTGTGTTATTACATGGAATCAAAATTGTTTAATTTTTTCATACCAGTGTGAATGATATGTCTCCCTTATAATGAAATAAGTTGCAGCAAAGAATATCTAATAGACTAAATCAGTTGTCAATTCAACTGTTTTTTGGTTCTTGAAGGGAAAATATAAAATAAACCTAATTTTATATAATAAAATACAAAAGAACAATTGGGGATATGACATCATCAGTTTGCTCACTGAATATTAAAGGACAAGTCCACCCCAACAAAAACTTGATTTGAATAAAAAGAGAAAAATTCAACGAGCATAACACTGAAAATTTCATCAAAATCGGCTGTAAAATAAGAAAGTTATGACATTTTAAAGTTTCGCTTCATTTCACAAAACAGTTATATGCGCATCCCGGTCGGTATGCAAATGAGGGAACCGATGACATCACTCACTCACTATTTCTTTTGTATTTTATTATATGAAATATGA
This sequence comes from Lytechinus pictus, assembly GCF_037042905.1. Lineage (NCBI taxonomy): Eukaryota > Metazoa > Echinodermata > Echinoidea > Temnopleuroida > Toxopneustidae > Lytechinus > Lytechinus pictus. Next base: position 44,817,947 of record NC_087251.1, on the reverse strand, counting down.
AATATTTTGATTTTCTCGTCATTGTCATGTGAAATGAAGTTTCATTCCTCCCTGAACACGTAGAATTCCACTATTTTAACATTTTGTGGTTCAGGCAATGAGGTCCTAATCGTCAAATTCGTAAAAATTGAAATATTGTATAATTCAAACAATAAAAAACAAAAGAAGTAGTGAGTGAGTGACATCATCGACTCTCTAATTTGGATGTAACTGGCTCGTTCATATAACTATTTTGTTAAAAATAAGCGAAACTTTGAAATGTCATAACTTTCTTATTTTACATCCGATTTTGATGAAATTTTTAGCATTGTGCTTGTCTGATTTTTCTCTATTGATTCAAATCAACATTTTTCTGAGGTGGACTTGACCTTTAATGAAGACATGCTTAAAACTGTTTCACCGGAATAATGCTAATCTTTAAAATGCAATAACTTTGATATTCCTTGTCGGATTTTGATCAAATCTTTATTCTTATGTTCGCCTGATTTCTCTTTATCTGTTCAAACCACATTACATTCAGTGTGGAGTTTCAGATCAGAATATCAAAAATTTTCTGCTCGCGCTTTGCGCTCACATTATTAATGTAAGAATATATCCAATTACCCATCATTTTCTTGATTTTCAAAACATGAATAGAATGTCCCAATTATAGGTCTGAAATCTCAATTTTGTTTCCGCTCGCTCTTTGCGCTCGCATCAATTGTATATTTATATACCTATCCTGTTCTTGATTAGAAAAGTGCTTAGAATGTCTCGTTTTTTGGTCTGAAATCTCATTTTTAATTCCGCTCGCGCTTCGCGCTCGCATCTTATCCTGTTCATGATTGCAAAAAGTGCTTAGAATGTTCAGTATTTATGTCGGAATGTCAATTTTTTCAGCTCGCGCTTCGCGCTCGCATTATTTGATTGGTGATATATGAATCGTCTTAATGAGTAACTGCAAACATTCCTTATAACACTTCCCTTTCGCTCAGACCAGAGCGTATATAAAAAATATCTGCTCGCACTGATCACGTTCGCAGTTATTATTTGTTACATACGCATCTTGTTTCAGGACCACAAACATTGCTCAAAATATTCAATTTTTCAGGACAAAATACATGAATTTCCCCCCCAAAAAATAGCTCGTGTTTCGATCGCGCTCGACTTATCTCATTATATATCTATGTTCTTTTATAATAAGAAAGCTAAGAAGTGACTGTCATATATATGTATATATATATATATATATGTGTGTGGGGGGAGGATTGGTTGGTGTGTGTGTGGTGCCCTTAGAGGTGTGTGTGTGTGTGTAATTATGGAAAATTCAATTGTGTCCCCCCCCCCACCTTTAAGGAGAGATTTCAGCACCCCCACTGAAAAAAATTGTTCCCAGGTCCCTGTTATATAGGCCCTATAATCGATGAAAAGTCATGATCATCACCAGCATGACTATGGTCCAACCATGGTCCCAGCTAGCAAGCTGACGTTGGTTGGGCCAATGCGGGGTGCCGATGTCGGCCACATTCGGCGAATATCGGATTCCATAGACCAATGAAAATTAGAATACTACGTACGTACGTAATAATACTGCGTACGTACGTGATAATACTGCGTACGTACGTAATAATTATCACGTACGTACGTAATAATACTGCGTACGTACGTAATAATACTGCGTACGTACGTAATAATTATCACGTACGTACGTAATAATACTGCGTACGTACGTAATAATACTGTGTACGTACGTAATAATACTGCGTACGTACGTAATAATTATCACGTACGTACGAAATAATTATCACGTACGTACGTAATAATACTGCGTACGTACGTAATAATTATCACGTACGTACGTAATAATACTACGTACGTACGTGATATATTTTTTTTTTGGTTGACAAAAATGTCCGGTTTGGGGCTTCGTACACTTGGTGTTCCTTTACTTATAAAAAGTGTGATCTAGATCATGTCATCGTTTCCGGACCACCCACAGAGGGAATCGGATTTGAGCTCGCCACCGATAACCATGGATCCTCTGCAAGCACGGGAACAATTCTTTCTCAATCCATGTTTTTGAGATGATGCAAACTACATCTAGATTGCACTGTGTTTTGTTCAGAGAACATAGTCACTAATTAAGAAATTATGGAGGAAGGATCTTTACTTTTGTACTTAGAGAGCTACTTACTGCAACAAATGTGATAGGAGTAGTAGTTCCTTCTATATCCAACAGTATTATCTTTGCATCGTTTTGAAGAGATGACACGGCCGATTTGGTTTCTTTATGCCTCTTTGTAGGTGGTGATGAAGACATCTTGGATCTAAAAAGATGAAAAAAAATGAAGATTGGATACTAATTAATCTAAAACACACCATGTTTAGAATACTGATACATGGCATTTGACCCATAGATCTACAGAGGCGGATCCAGCCTTCGCCAACTAGGGGGGGGGATTTTTTCAGCAACATTTTCCCTGATCGGCCGCTCCTTTGAAGGGGTAATCCTAATAGTCACTTTTAAGCTTTATTCTTATAAATCAACATAAATAGATTCCGGCTCGTATTCTGAAGTCAGGTTTAACTTAGACCACGGTCTAAGTCTGTGCTAAAATTATGGGGAGCCTAAAATTCTGTTTATATTGGATATTTGATATGTTTACTATTTTTCTTCCTTTTGCTTGCATAATGATGAAAAATACTTTAAAATACATCAGTTGTCATTCCCAGACAATTCGGGTGTCATATGAGTTAGTAAATTTGATGTGTACTGTTAGGGATTTGTGCCCCAATTGGCTCTCCATAGTTAAACCACAACTTTAAACCATGGTTTAATTTAAACCCGAGTTCAGAATACGGGCCTATATAATAATCTCATAAGCCTTATTTAAATAATGCGAAGCGCAAGCTATTTTTTTAAATTTATGTATTTTGTCCTAAAATTTTAACATTCTGGGCAAAATTTGTGATCCTAAACGAGATGTGTATCCAACGAAATAATTACTTTCCCGCTCGCATAAATTTTTAATATACGTTTTGATCTGATAAAAAAGGATCTGTTAACGGCTGCTTGCAGTTAGCCATAAAGTCGTTACATATTTTAATAATCAAATAATGTGAGTGTGAAGCGCAAGCTGAAAATTTTGACATTTCTACCTAAAGAATGGAAATTCTGAGCACTTTTTGTAAACATGAAAAAAATAAGTATATAATTAAACATTTGATGCGAGCAAGAGCGGAAAATTTAAGATTTACACCTAAAAATGGGACAGTCTATTCATGTTTTGTAAATCATGAAAAGGATGAGTAATTGGAAATCTGTTTCAGATTTCGAGCTAGAATCTGGGCATTCTAAATACCTTTTTTTATCCTGAAAATCATATTAAAAGCAAGTACCGGTACATAAAATATTCCGATTTGAAAAAGGGTCAGTTTAAGCTCTGTATTTCATATACTTTGTAGGAAAATTGTGAGGAGGATATGGATCACAGTTAAAAAGAGCTGATATGTTTCATCATTATTACTCTGAGTTTTAACATAGGACCTGGACATTCTAACTCTAAGAACATTATGTCATCATATGAAAATGATGACTATATCTTCCTATTCCTTTTCCTAAGCACCAGATGAAACTTGTTGATATTCCATTCTGAAAAAAGGAAAAATTTAGTATCTTATTTATTAATCTAATAAGCCTAATAAGAGCGCAAAATATGTTAATATTATGGCCTGAAAACTAGACATTTAAAGCACTTTTGTAATTATGAATAAGATACATAAGTATATATATTTTCAACAATCAATGCGCGCGCAAATCGCGAGCTGAAATTTTTGATAAACTGTCATGAATGGGGATTTTAAGTAGTTTAATAAGTATAACTCAACAATCAAAATGTGAGCATGCAGCGCTAGCTGATATGTTTTGACAATCTGACCTGTATAGGGATATTTTGAGAACTTTATGGAATACAGGAAAATAATAGGTACCTGACAAATCAAATTTTGCGAGCGCGCAGCACGACAGAAAATGTTAATATTCAGACCATAAAACATAATTTTTTACAGAGCACTTTAAAAAAATCAATTTGTAAATCAATTCCTCTTATGTTCCTCAAAACAGTTACGAAGTAATGACAAACTCTTTATGGTTTAATGATAGAGTTAAAATTGGTGGTGATGTGATTGTATATTTTATCATCATTGGGCAAAGAAGGGAGTGAGATTTATGAATGAAATTTTGGATGATTCAGGGAAATATCTTTCGCTAAATAAATTTAGAGGAAGATTCAATGTTCGTACAAACTTTATAGAGTACGGGGTATAGTGAGTGCTATTAAAGTCTTTTGGTTCTTTTCTGAAAAATATATCGAATGTCATTACTCAACTTTTTGAAACTTTCAACTTTAATTTTCATTTAAAAGACAAAAAAGGATCAAGGAATATCTATGACAAGCTAGTTTCTGTTAAAAAGGTTGCAAGGAAGTTTGTAGATAAATGGACCACAAAATTAAATGTTCATTACAGTCAAGATAACTGGGCTGCAGTTTACAACTTTCCACAGAAATGTACAACAGACACTAAATTGAGATGGTTTCAGTTTCGGCTCATTCACAGAATTTTGGGAGTTAATTCATTTCTTTTAAAAATAAATAAAATTGATTAAGGATTATGTTCTTTTTGTAAAATTGAAGAAGAAACATTAATTCATTTGTTCTCTGAATGTCTGATAACTTTATTATTTTGGAACAAAATTATACAATGGTTAAGAGAACTTTCAAATATTAATTTACAGTTTGATCAAGAATTAAATTTATTTGGAATTAGATCATTTTATTTTTGTGCTTTTAATACCATTTTATCAATTTCTCCCTTTCATATATATGAAAAAGAAAGATAAATTACTTAATTTTAATCTACTTAAAAGTGAAATTCAGACTTCAGAGATATTTTTTTTTTGGAAAGTGCATTTTTATGAAAAACAATCAATATTAGTAAAATTATTTCCCCTCAAAACTAAAAAAAAAAGGCCTCATATTTTTTGTTATTCTGACTATTCATCTAATATTCTATTCACTTGTCTTCCTCCTAACTTACTCCTCTTATGAATATGACATTATGTTTCCCCTCCTTTTTTTTCTCCTCTCCAGCTCTTTTCCCCTTTTTTGTTTTGCTCCGCCAATAGGGGGGGGGGGGGGGGGACCTGGCCCAAAAGGGTCTTTCCAAGGACCGTCTTTCGGATCGCCCAACTTTTATGATGCGCTGTATGCGGGATATTTCTGAAATGTATGATAAACAAATAGAATTTGTTAGCTTGTGTAACATGACCGTTTGTACACTCCAAAATCATAAACTCTTGCACTTCAGTCTCCTATGCTCTCCTGTAAATTCAATCTCCAAAGCTCTCCTTACTTTAATTAAACTAAAATTATTAAACTGAAGATAGGGTGAACGCAGAATAAATTAGAACTTAACACGAAGTCCAGATCAGCACTGACTTTACTTTCCAATCTAATCTTCTGGGAAGTTCTGCCAATGTACCCACATTGGATAATCATAGAAATCAACCAATCAAATACAAGGAAAATGGTATGAACTATAAAATGAACTAACCCTATTTAAAAATAAGAACCAATCAGAGAATAGAGAAGGGTGATCATGAGTTAAACCGAATCCTAATGAGAATTAAACAATAGGACCATGTGGAGTGGAAAGCTAATGGAAAACCAGGAAGCATGACTGAGGGGAAACTGAATGAAAGATTGAAATGCAATGATCCTGTGTTGCTATGTGAGATGTATTGTGGAGATGGAATGAAAGATGAGATCATGACAATGTATGTGGATTGTGAGGATGGAAAGGAGGATGAGATGAGTTAGAATGGAAATAAACAAGTTGAACGTAGACAATAAAGTATGGAAAGCCAAATGTAAGAGTACAGATTAAATAAATAAACCTAGCAAAATTTACTGTTACACTAGCATTTAAATCAATTTGTAAACAATTTCATCAGTATTATCACATCATTTTATAAACAAAGAATAAATATTTTGTTTACTTAAAGATAAATTCCAGTTTTGGTAACGATCTCAAAATGACTTTTTACAGAATCTAATATAATGACCACCCAAGTGTCTGTTTGTATGAATAAAAAATATGTGCCAAAGGATTCTGGAAGAAATTGTGTTATTGCTGAGAAATAAGCAAAATAAGCGCAGATTCGGTCACTTCCGTCGGGTCTTTATTCCAGCAATAATAATACACTGTCCCACGTGTGCCTATCTGTGTTGGTGATCTTCAGTGTGAACATTTTTTCAGCGTAGATTTCAAGATTTCACAAAGTTCAGTTTATATAACTGTACCAGATCTAGATCCTCGATGATATACTGACAATTAATCCTGGTTTTACAGACTTTCTCATGAAATCAGTGTTTACTGCAATTACTGGCATTTCTCTTTAAGTTAAGTTTAAACTTTAACAGATGAATAAGATCTTAAGTCTAGATACGCCATACGGTATGTTTGCAGGTAATTTATTTAAAATGCTTTTTCACTTGGCACATTATAATAAATGGGCGACACGAAAGACGAAAATGCAAAGACCCTTTCGTGCAATCGGCCCCTGGACCCGTCTGATCTGGATCCGCGGGCCGGAGCTCTCCGAGTACCTACCGGCTAGCCCGATGACGACGCCGTCGGAGTCCCGTGGCGTGGGCCTGGGTGGGTGGCCAGCGCCAGCCTCCCACTCCCAGGCCCAGCTCTCGCTGCTAGTTGCGAGTGTCATAGATGAAATTTCACCATCATCATCATGACCATTCAAAAATAAATTTGCCATTAACAAACTTACTAATTACTTGGATTAGAGCTCAGAGCAACCCAATCAATGATCGATCCGTCAGCATCTACTCGCAAAGGGCCAATATTCTACGTTATTTACACACTCCACACAGTGCTGTCTGCTTGCGCTTGTACAAAAGGTAAACAGCATGTGGTTGTATAATACCGTAAACGTAGAGGGCTTTTTCATCAACATCATGCATGCCATTTGGGTTACATGTAGACCCCCATTCACTCACGTGTTAAATCATAGCTCATCAAAAATCAATCCTTCGATAGATTTTGCTTTAATTCACTGACATTAGTCACAATTAACAGTACATTAGGACTTGATATGTCAATCGGGTACTTGTCCAGCTCAATCAAAAGTTAAATGGCCTGAAATAAGACTAACCATAATTTCGGCCAGTTCATTGCCACTGAACTAGAAATATTTCTAGTTCAGTGTTCATCGCCAGAAAAACCCGAACTGCATTGTGGGTAGTACTAATTAAAATGAAATACAAAAATGCAGTCTAGCCTCCCCAAAGGCCTTAATTATAAAAGAGTATGAACAACAACCTCGGTATAACATGACATTGTTTCTATCATTTATATTTTGATATACAAACATTTTGTCTATTTTTAATGAATTATTTTAATCAAAACTTAAAACTTATCAATATAACAACAAATTTGCGATAATAGTTGAAATTGAAATAGTTGAAATTAAAATTATTCAATTTGATTGGCTGCTAGTAAATTTTTATTATTATTATTATCATTATTTATTTCGGCAATGAAAAGTATAAGAAATTGGTACAGTAGTACACAGGGCCGTAGCCAGAAGCATTTTGTTGGGGGGGTGTACCAGCTAAATTTGCCAACTAAATTTGGCGTGACAGCGCCAACGTGAGCACAGGGGGAGTCTGATGGGGGATGTGCCCCCCCCCTACAATAATCACATGCTAAAAGATTTTGAATTTTTAAAATTGAATTAGTGGCATTTGGTGAATACTTTAAGGTAAATTATACAAAGATATACAAAGATATTTGCACTTTAAAAATAAACATTTTGGATCAAAATAGAAAGGCTAGTGTGCCGTAGTTGCTAACTTGCAGTATAATGATATACCCTATGCATTAATAATATCAAAATCAAAGATTTGTTAATTTTTAATTGACCTTCTGTGCAAGATGTCTCAACTAAAATTTCAAGTGCTACTGCTAACAGTGGCGTACCGTGGGTCACGGCATGGGGGGGGGGGCACCAGCAAAAATTTAGAGTCATTAAGTGGGCGCGCGAAGCGCGCTCAATCGCCAGGTATACTGACCTGATAGAGACATTTTAAGGACTGTGCCATTAAACGGATATGTATCTTAGTGATCAAATAATGCGAGTGCGAAGCGCGAGCTGAAAATGTTTGATATTCAGTCCTAAAAAGGGACATTATAAGCAAAGTTTTGTAATCATGATACGTACTACCTGTCTTACAAAACAAACAATGCGAGCGCGAAGCGCGAGCTGAAATTTTTTGTATAACTTAACCCTAAAAAGGGACATTTTCAGGACTATCTTTTGGAATTTATGAAGTGCGTACGTATCTCATCATAGTCATCTAATGCGAGCGCCAAGCGCTTGCTGATTTTGTTAGAATTACACTGGCACATGAAGCACTATTTGTGGTCATTGTGATGAACATGATACGTATTTCACTAATGAAATATTGCGGGCGAGAAGCGCGAGCTGACAATTTTTGAAATTCAGACCTGAAGAGGGGCATTCTATATGGCTTGTTTGTAGGAATTTACTATTTCACTAATTAAGTGATGCGAGCGCGAAGCGCGAGCTGAAAATTTGTTATAATTAGATCCGAAAAAGGGACATTTTAAGGACTGTCTTTAGGAATTCGTGCACTGCAAAAACGCCGGTGTTGATTTAACACCAGCCTGGTATCTATATCGGTCCACACCAATGCGAACGTAAGCACATACTGGAAATGTTTTATTAAGGCCTTAAAAGGGGGCAATCACTTTAAGTATATAGTCATGAAAAAAGCATATGTCACTACATAAAACAATGATAACTTGAAGTGCGAGAAGATAGTTTGGTGCATAATCTTTGTGGACTTAAAATACAACAGGACTATATATCTCATTAGTCAGACAATGCGAGCACCAGGAATGATGCAACCCCAACCTGCCCCCATCCCCACCCTAAGCACCTTCTGACACCATAAATTAAAAAAAAAGTTTAGTAAAAATAACTTAGAACATTTTTTGTGTTTTTTGCCAACTGCAAACTTGTAGACAAGTCTACAAGTTGTAGACTTGTCTTCATGAATTTGCCAACTGCAGAGTTACCAGTTTTGTAAGTCTTGTGTTCTGTTCTTTTCAAATCTGAAACGGGGCAGTACTTGTACATCACTTTGCTGACTGGTAGAGCGTATAGTGTTCTGCCACTTTAATAGGCCCACTTTATAATTTGCCAACTATACTTTGGCTTTGATTATTCAACTTAAACCTTGGAAATTCATCCCACCCAATATTTATGTACCTAGTATTGCCTCTAATTTTACAAAACTAATGTGTTTGTTAAATCGTCAATAATTGTGGTATAATTTGCAAACTAACAAGCTTGTTCATATTGGGGGAGGACTGGGGGCTTACTTTGTGTGTTATTATAGCTCCATCTGTTTTGTACTTAGTATTTTGCTGACTAGTAGGGCTCTAAGCCTGGCTACATGGACTTGGATTTGCCAATTGGTTGTCTTTACTCTAAAAGTCGTAACCTTCTTCGAAGTTAGTACCCCTATTTTTCTTTCCTTTTCTTTCTTTCTTTCTTTCTTTCTTTCTTTCTTTCTTTCTTTCTTTCTTTCTTTCTTTCTTTCTTTCTTTCTTTCTTTCTTTCTTTCTTTCTTTCTTTCTTTCTTTCTTTCTTTCTTTCTTTCTTTCTTTCTTTCTTTCTTTATTTCTTTCTTTCTTTCTTTCTTTCTTTCTTTCTTTCTCTCTCTCCCCCTCTCTCTCTCTTTCTTTCTTTCTTTTTCTCCCCTATCCTCCATTTTGCCAACTGGTACATGATTTTGCCGACTGCCACGAATGTTGGGGGGGTGTCACACCCCCCCCCCCCCCCATACCCCCCCTCTAGCTACGGCCCTGGTAGTACAACACATAATAAACATAACAGAGTATAGATTGAGCACTTACTGGACTGCCAGGGTCAAATAAAGTTAACTGGCTGAATTACTGTAGTCAATAAAGGCCATTTGACCCTATCCAGTGGGTGCTTACATAAAACAGAAGCGGATAAAAGAGTGAGTATGAACAAAAAGGTTTAAGATCAATTATAATAGAATAACATATAGGTCTACTATATATTTAACTATATTTATAAAAAGTGTGTATTAGTTATTGTAACAATTCTTCATGATACGAGAAACTGATTTCCAACGTAAATAATTGGGGCCTGATTTGCCAATTTATATATGTGTGTGATTATTCTAACCAAGATCGAGGTTTTTTTTCTTCTTTCTTTATGATTAAAATTACGGAGCCTTCAAAGTGCCATCGACTTGACGAGTTGGCGAGATATGTTATATATATTGACAAGTAACTATTGTCTTCGTGTATTCCATCAAGTCCTTAAAATCTCCCTTTTTTATGACAGTTTATTAAAAATTACGGCTCACGGTTTGCACTCGCATTAATGTTTAACAATATATTAAATAATCCATGCATCCTATTCAAAATTACATAAGTGTTTAAAATGTCCAGTTGCAGATGGTCACTTTTGATCAAACCTTACATACACAACACATAACTTCAAAGCAGTTGCGGATAATAAGCGAAATATTTTGAGGCAAAAGTAACATAGCAAATGTGGTAAAATTTGTAAAAAAAATTGGCCTTTAAAAATTTTGACATTTCTAATTATGTAATAGTAGCTTTGTAAATTTAGACAAAGTTTTTTTTTGGTAAATCTAGCAGGCGTAACGCTTTACTTTTAGGTTATGACATAGGGGGATAGTACTATACTGAGCCCTTGTATATTTGTTGTCCTGATTGCGACCATTATAAATTTAGCAAGCTTATAATAGACGCCTTCCACCTTTCTTCCCGTTCTTTATTTTATTTTTCATTCCTCGGCGGCCCGATCGTATAAATTCTTTTCTTTCTTTTCCTGTCCCTTTTCTTCATAATTTTATTTTTGATTTTTCAATTTAGCTTTTGGCTCTACCTTCATTTCCGGCGTTTCTTAATTCTTGCCTCTTTCTCCCATTTTCCCGCCATTCTTCCCCATGCCGGCCATTATTTAGTCATATCTTTTGATTTTATATCCCTCTCTTAATTGCTAATCATGCTAATGTATTAGTATCTCAGGATATTTTGTACTTTCTCAATTGTTCTTTCGTTCCTTTCCCCGCTTTCCTTCCACAGCATTCTCTGTGTATGTTCTTTCTTTCTGTCCCTTTCTTTTCACTTTTTCCCTTTCCCTTTCCTCTTTTTCTTTCTTTCTTTCTTTCCCTTTTCCTTTCTCTCTTTCTCCCTCTTCTCTTTTTCCCGTTTTTTATTTTTCCCGGTGTAATCCGCCGGGAGGGGGGGGGGGGGGTTCCCCCTGCCTGTTACGCCACTGCCTTTCCCATCCTCCCCCCCGGGGGGGCCACTTACATTGACGAGTGGATACCATGCGCGACCAAAAAAACACGTAAAAAGGATGTCCTTTTCACGATAGGGCACGTTACGTACGTAACGTGATAAGGGTGTCAAAAACACAAAAATAATGAAAAAAGGGTGTCTATTTCGCTAGGAAAATTACGTGTTTAGGGTCGAATTTGCGGGAATGATAAAACAAAATTAAAATGTTTTATAAAGGATGTCCATTTTGCCCCAACACTTCGTGTTTAGAGTCCGATTTGCGCGAGGTGTAGAATTAAAGTGGGGTCGTACTAAACCAAATGAGGTAAAGCCGACGACCGAAGGACCCATAACAATAAAACATTCCTGTACTTGTTTAGGGGTTCATTTCAGGGAATATTTGCCAAGAGTATCGTTTTGTTTCCAATACTTGTTAAGGGTAGGGTTTCACGCGCCAATACTTGTTAAGGGGTGCATTTTCAGAATATGGAAATTACGTGTTTAGGGTGCTTTTCGAGACCCCATGGTCGCGCATGGTATCCACTCGTGAATGGAAGTGACCCCCCGGGTCGCGAAATTATTTTTCCCACCGAGTTCTGGACCAACATATGAATATTCATGACTTGCGTCTTCGGATTAAGAGTACGCATGCGCGTGGACTCTGCCTCGACCAGTGATGGTCGTAAGCATTCACGTTCAGTTGCTCAGAATGAATATTAGCATCGTCAAATTACCGGTACTCTTATATATATACAATTCTTAAACACTTTTCAAACTAGCTGCCATTAATGGCAAGACATGTGCTAGGCTAGGGCTCGCTTAGGCTAGCGCATTAACTTTACCTCAAATCTGGACCTGTCTAATGCCTAGTACTAATCAGTGTTGTAGTGCCTTGGCCTTGAACATTCAAGCCTTGGCCTTGGCCTTGAGGATTTTGAGCCTTGAAATTTCAAGGCATTTTCAAGGCATTTTCAAGGCATTTTCAAGGCATTTTGTATTATGTACTTTCATTTGTTTTATAAGTAATTATAAATGTTTCAGTTGTTTTTTTTAATATTTAATGACACTATAATGGTCAATACTACCAGTCAGCAGTAACATTAGCAGCAGCAGCAGTAGTAAGTGTACTAGCAGTGTCATCGATTGTAATTGTCACCATTATCAAGAATTTTCAAACAAAGAATACATCAGTTATGAAAATTAGCATTATGTATTGGTAATGTGTTGTAATCATGACTAATGATGATAATGACAGTAAATAATAATGATCAAGATCAAGATAATAGTGCTTTGATGACAAGAATAAATTTGACATCTGACTGCAATTTTGACAACAATTTTCGTACTTTAAACATAGCTAACTCTAAAGCACGATAACAAGGTTGATTTCTATTCCATTAGGATTTTCCTTGTATTATTTTCTTTGGCCAACAAGAATGTTTTAAGTCTTAATGATATTCTGAAAAGATTTGGTAAACTTGAACACAGTCTTCAATTTTGTCATATCCAAATGGGTTATGTCAATGGCATGATGAGCCAGAAACTTTGAGGGGCCAAGCATGGCATATAGAGCAAAATTTCTGTCAAAAAAAAAGAAGAAAGCGATTGAAGCGAGCGAGTGAACAAAATTTGTCCCCCTCTTTCTATAGGAAAAGCTAATTTTGCGATAGATTGTTTAAAAAATAATATCACATTTACTCCATCTTTTCCTTTCCCTTCCCCCCTTATCTAAGTGTATTCTTGGTGGTGGAACTTCTTCTTCTCTCTATCTCTTTTCTAAATTGTATATTTGTTTTGGGTCAGATTGACAAAACAAAGGGGGGAAAATGTTTACTTCTTTTTAATCATATATCGTTCAACAGTGAATTTCATTTCTCTACAGTTTCAAGGAAATAAACAACGTATTTGTTTTTGTGTCAATATGGTTTCAAGAAATAATGATTAATAAAAAAATAGTAATTGAATAATTAATTATTATTAATATTATCAACAAGTATTAATGATGGCAAGACATGTCCTAGGCCGCATACATTCGTAATTCCGAAGCTTCGTTATTCCGAAGGTTCGGATATTCCGAAGGTTCGTTATTCCGAAGGTTCGTATTTCCGAAGGTTCGTAATTCCGAAGGTTCGTTAGTCCGAAAAAGAAATGAGGTTCGTAATTCCGAAGGTTCCTTAGTCCGAAAACGAAGTGAGGTTCGTAATTCCGAAGGTTCGTTAATCCGAAAACGAAATGAGATTCGTAATTCCGAAGGTTTGTTAGTCCGAAAACGAAATGATTAACGAACCTTATTTCGTTTTCGGACTAACAAACCTTCGGAACAACGAACCTTATTTCGTTTTCGGATTAACGAACCTTATTTCGTTTTTGGATTAACGAACCTTCGGTACATCGAACCTTATTTCGTTTTCGGATTATCGAACCTTCGGGCTCGCTTAGGCTAGCGCATTAACTTTACCTCAAATCTGGACCTGTCTAATGCCTAGTACTAATCAGTGTTGTAGTGCCTTGGCCTTGAACATTCAAGCCTTGGCCTTGGCCTTGAGGATTTTGAGCCTTGAAATTTCAAGGCATTTTCAAGGCATTTTCAAGGCATTTTCAAGGCATTTTGTATTATGTACTTTCATTTGTTTTATAAGTAATTATAAATGTTTCAGTTGTTTTTTTTAATATTTAATGACACTATAATGGTCAATACTACCAGTCAGCAGTAACATTAGCAGCAGCAGCAGTAGTAAGTGTACTAGCAGTGTCATCGATTGTAATTGTCACCATTATCAAGAATTTTCAAACAAAGAATACATCAGTTATGAAAATTAGCATTATGTATTGGTAATGTGTTGTAATCATGACTAATGATGATAATGACAGTAAATAATAATGATCAAGATCAAGATAATAGTGCTTTGATGACAAGAATAAATTTGACATCTGACTGCAATTTTGACAACAATTTTCGTACTTTAAACATAGCTAACTCTAAAGCACGATAACAAGGTTGATTTCTATTCCATTAGGATTTTCCTTGTATTATTTTCTTTGGCCAACAAGAATGTTTTAAGTCTTAATGATATTCTGAAAAGATTTGGTAAACTTGAACACAGTCTTCAATTTTGTCATATCCAAATGGGTTATGTCAATGGCATGATGAGCCAGAAACTTTGAGGGGCCAAGCATGGCATATAGAGCAAAATTTCTGTCAAAAAAAAAGAAGAAAGCGATTGAAGCGAGCGAGTGAACAAAATTTGTCCCCCTCTTTCTATAGGAAAAGCTAATTTTGCGATAGATTGTTTAAAAAATAATATCACATTTACTCCATCTTTTCCTTTCCCTTCCCCCCTTATCTAAGTGTATTCTTGGTGGTGGAACTTCTTCTTCTCTCTATCTCTTTTCTAAATTGTATATTTGTTTTGGGTCAGATTGACAAAACAAAGGGGGGAAAATGTTTACTTCTTTTTAATCATATATCGTTCAACAGTGAATTTCATTTCTCTACAGTTTCAAGGAAATAAACAACGTATTTGTTTTTGTGTCAATATGGTTTCAAGAAATAATGATTAATAAAAAAATAGTAATTGAATAATTAATTATTATTAATATTATCAACAAGTATTAATGATGGCAAGACATGTCCTAGGCCGCATACATTCGTAATTCCGAAGCTTCGTTATTCCGAAGGTTCGGATATTCCGAAGGTTCGTTATTCCGAAGGTTCGTATTTCCGAAGGTTCGTAATTCCGAAGGTTCGTTAGTCCGAAAAAGAAATGAGGTTCGTAATTCCGAAGGTTCCTTAGTCCGAAAACGAAGTGAGGTTCGTAATTCCGAAGGTTCGTTAATCCGAAAACGAAATGAGATTCGTAATTCCGAAGGTTTGTTAGTCCGAAAACGAAATGATTAACGAACCTTATTTCGTTTTCGGACTAACAAACCTTCGGAACAACGAACCTTATTTCGTTTTCGGATTAACGAACCTTCGGAACAACGAACCTTATTTCGTTTTTGGATTAACGAACCTTCGGTACATCGAACCTTATTTCGTTTTCGGATTATCGAACCTTCGGAATAACGAACCTTCGGAATAACGCCACAAATGTTCGGATTAACGAACCCTTCTACGTTTTCGGATTAACGAGCATCGAGGTAAAGGCAATTTTCGTGTTTCGGAATTACGAACCTTCGGAATAAAGAACCTTCGGAATTACGAAGTGTAACCGTGCTAGGCTAGGGCTAGCTTAGGCTAACGCATTAACTTTACCTCAAATCTGGACCTGTCTAATGCCTAATACTAATAGTAATAGCCGACTAATGCCATGGTTTAAAACTTCGAACCAAATTCCGAACTTTACGTTTGATTTTATTTAACATGGTTTAATATTTCTAGTCCGTATACAGAACCAGTCCTAGATCTAAAAGATATCTTAGTTCTAGTCTAGTCTCTAGATCTAGACTCTGATCTACGCTGTATCAGCATGGAACAACTAGTGTACCAAGGGGGGGGGGGGGGCGCAGACTGCCCCCTGACAATTTACAACTGATCCAGGGGACGTGCCCTCCCCCCTTTGAGAAGCCAAATCAATAATTTGTAATGTCAAAATGCAACAAAAAAAGACTTATGTCCCCTCTTTTGAACGTGAAGATTTTTTTTTTTGCTTGTCAATTTTTTTTCAGCTAAGAAATCCTTAATTTGGGGGGGGGGGAAGACGGGGATCAAGATCACTGATCAAGTGCCTGACGTTATAATACGTTCCATGCAATGCAGTGGCGTAGCTAGGATTTTTTTATGGGGGGGGGGCACTGGGGGGTCCTTGCTTTTTTGTGATATTCCAACCATTAAGCAACATTCTATACATTTTTGTAACCATGAGCAGGATTAGTACTGTACTAAACAATAATTGATGCAAGCACGATTCAAAATCTGTGATTTTCGAACCTAAAATGTATTATGTTTTATTATTAAAGAAGGTATATTTCTTTTTTAAAAAGGGCATATTTCATTTGGAAATAAAAATCCTACAGGGATTTTTTTTTTTTGGGGGGGGGCTAGAGAGCACAAAACGCAAGTTAAAATTTTTAAATGCTTAAACTAAAAATGAGTCATTTTTAGGACTCTTGTCAGCTTTCTTTTTTTTTTCTGCTTACAACCACTTTTAAATTTCAATTCTCATTTCTTGTATCTTCTACACTTATTTTACCTTAAAAAAAAAAACAGAATAAAGAATACTAACAAAATAAAGTTATATTCAAAAGGATATAAAGTAAACAGGGCGCACCCCATACCCTTAGTTGGGAGAGGGTAAATCTTAATTATTTCTTTAAACAGTTAATCAATCATTAATTATTAATACTTGTTGATAATATTAATAATAATTAATTATTAAATTACTTTTTTTTAATTAATCATTATTTCTTGAAACCATATTGACACAAAAACAAATACGTTGTTTATTTCCTTGAAACTGTAAAGAAATGAAATTCACTGTTGAACGATATATGATTAAAAAGAAGTAAACATTTTCCCCCTTTGTTTTGTCAATCTGACCCAAAACAAATATACAATTTAGAAAAGAGATAGAGAGAAGAAGAAGTTCCACCACCAAGAATACACTTAGATAAGGGGGAAGGGAAATGAAAAGATAGAGTAAATGTGATATTATTTTTTAAACAATCTATCGCAAAATTAGCTTTTCCTATAGAAAGAGGGGGACAAATTTTGTTCACTCGCTCGCTTCAATCGCTTTCTTCTTTTTTTTTACAGAAGTTTTGCTCTATATGCCATACTTGGCCCCTCAAAGTTTCTGGCTCATCATGCCATTGACATAACCCATTTGGATATGACAAAATTGAAGACTGTGTTCAAGTTTACCAAATCTTTTCATTCTTGTTGGCCAAAGAAAATAATACAAGGAAAATCCTAATGGAATAGAAATCAACCTTGTTATCGTGCGTTAGAGTTAGCTATGTTTAAAGTATGAATATTGTTGTCAAAATTGCAGTCAGATGTCAAATTTATTCTTGTCATCAAAGCACTATTATCTTGATCTTGATCATTATTATTTACTGTCATTAACATCATTAGTCATGATTACAACACATTACCAATACATAATGCTATTTTTCATAACTGATGTATTCTTTGTTTGAAAATTCTTGATAATGGTGACAATTACAATTGATGACACTGCTAGTACACATACTACTGCTGCTGCTGATGTTACTGGTGACTGGTAGTATTGACCATTAGTGTCATTAACTATTAAAAAAAAAACTGAAACATTTATAATTACTTATAAAACAAATGAAAGTACATAATACAAAATGCCTTGAAAATGCCTTGAAATTTCAAGGCTCAAAATCCTCAAGGCCAAGGCCAAGGCTTGAATGTTCAAGGCCAAGGCACTACAACACTGATTAGTACTAGGCATTAGACAGGTCCAGATTTGAGGTAAAGTTAATGCGCTAGCCTAAGCGATCGAGCCCTAGCCTAGCACATGTCTTGCCATTAATGGCAGCTAGTTTGAAAAGTGTTTAAGAATTGGATATATATAAGGCATATGTAACTATGTAAGAGTACCGGTAATTTGACGATGCTAATATTCATTCTGAGCAACTGAACGTGAATGCTTACGACCATCACTGGTCGAGGCAGAGTCCACGCGCATGCGTACTCTTAATCCGAAGACGCAAGTAATGAATATTCATATGTTGGTCCAGAACTCGGTGGGAAAAATAATTTCGCCCCCGGGTCCTCCCCCCACCATTCGATCTATTCTCCTCTCTTCTCTCCTTTTCTCTCTTCTCCCTGTCTCTTCTCCATTATCCCATCTCGGGTCCCATCTTTCTCCCTCTCTCGTATTCTCTTTTTATCTTATAAAATCTTATCATAAATCATTTTATCTTATCTAATCATGTTATATTATAATACAATTTAGATCTATGCAAAAAAAAGGCATCATAAATTGTGTTCAATCGTCGCCAAAGCAACTCTAATGAGGTGAAATATATGTCCTCGAGAAAAATGGGAAAATGGTAAAACAGGTGGAGTGCTCCATTATTATTATCATGTTCATGATATACAAAATCTAATCAAATTTTCCAAATGACTCACACAAAACAGTCGAAAACTAAGCGAGATAATTTTGATTATTGGCAATTATATGTGATCTTTATTTTCCCAAATGTATTTTGAACGTTCAATCTCAGTTCATAATATGATATTGTATTACTTGTGACAGCCAGGCTGATTCCCCCATGCACATAATCGATTCGTCCAATTAATTAATTCTGTCATCAACCCGAAAACCAGCGACGAGATACGATCCGATTTACGCTGGAGCGCCGTATAGCAGGTGTTTGTTTGTTGCCTAGCAAAGGTTGTAATGTGTACACGCAATGTGTATGTACAATTTCATTCGCATTCCAGTGATTTTCGCAAAATTGTTGTTGATCTCGCCAATTCATAAGTGAAAATAAAGTTGTATGTACCTCATAATAAATCTTGGAAATGGCATATTACAGTAGAGATCGTATCGAGGATGGTCTCCCAAGATTATCGGGAGGAGGAGGAGGAAGAGCAGCGGATTTGCGACTTTTAGACGATGAAATTCAACGACTTGTCCACAATCGCTCTGCTCCCCCATCTGGGTCGCCTAACGCTTCGGCGTATGCAAGCCCGATGCAGTCGAGAAAACTGGTGCAAGATGTAAGTAGTCACGGAATGGCAGATATGGTGATGAAATAATGTGTAAATGATTAAGAGTAGGCTTTCTACTACGTTATTCTACAATACACCAGTTGGCTTGAACTTGAAGAAGAAATTTGGGATAGAATTTAACTTAAGTTAGCTGAATAATAAAGTCTTTGTTTGAGTTTGACTATATTAGTTAAACTCTTATTAACCGGAATGACCAGACAGGTGAGACAGTGTCCCGGGGGGGGGGGGGGGGGGGGCAGTCAAATATATTGCTGTACACACGCATGACCAGAAAAACATGTTTAAAGGGGTGTTTTTTCAGTTTTGGAAGCGGGCCGTGCGTGCACTCGTTTAACAAAAACACCAATTTCAAAAGGGTATTTCGAAAGACTGGTCAATGGTCAATCGCTAGGTCAAACGTATTTAGGGTATGTTTTTCTTCCAAAGCTTTTTTTTTTTTTAAGACTAGCTAAACGTGTTTAGGGTATGTTTTTTCCCCCAAGCTTTTTCCCCGAGGTCATATTCTGGCGACAACTTAAGGGGCCAAAATGTGTAGCCCGCGAAAACTTGTTTAGGGGGTTATTTTGCACAAAGAGAACTGTTTGGAAATAATTTTGCCACCCGTGTGTACAGCAATACATTTGACTGGCTCTCCCGGGGACAGCGGAGCCAGACATTTGGTCTATTTACATTAGATGGTGGGTTTGAATCAAGAAAGTCAACAAGACATCACTTTATTGCTATGCTATATAAATTATTTTTATGGATTTAAATGAAAAAAAACAACAACCTTAATTTAAACATCAGCCACCCTTCACCAAGGTAATGCAACTGTATAAAATGTATTGACTAAACTTGGTCAAGTAATGAAATTGCCATGGTTTTATAATTTATTTCATAACAATTACATTTGTTTGTTTGCTCCTGCATGCTCTATGTACAGTACATGTATAATTTTAGTCTTCTTCTTTTCTTTTTTTATGCAGCTACATGAACAAGTCAAATTGTACAGAACAGAAGCAGAAAAGAAAGACAAACTCATACAAGACTTATCCAGGTAAGATGGGAAGAATCTTTTAGAATTATCCAAGTGGGTGACCAATTTGGGTCTGAAAATAGATTGAAATCACCCTTTTTATGTTGGATGTAGATATTCAAATCCAGAGTTGATGTTTGATATCAAATATAGGAAAATTCTCAGGAAGGATGGACAATTGGATTTCCGGTAGTTTGGAAAAGTATTTGCGACCTCTGAATGTCAGACATTTTTTTTCTCAGAAAGATGCCTGGTTTTTGTCTCACCTGCATAGCAGAGTGAGACTATAGGCGCCGCTTTTCCGACGGCGGCGACGGCGGCGTCAACACCAAATCTTAACCTGAGGTTAAGTTTTTGAAATGACAGCATAACTTAGAAAGTATATGGACCTAGTTCATGAAACTTGGCCATAAGGTTAATCAAGTATTACTGAACATCCTGTGCAAGTTTCAGGTCACATGATCAAGGTCAAAGGTCATTTAGGGTCAATGAACTTTGGCCAAATTGGGGTATTTGTTGAATTACAGCCATAAATTTGAAAGTGTGTTGGTCTAGTTCATAAAACTTGGACATAATAGTAATCAAGTATCACTGAACATCCTGTGCGAGTTTCAGGTCACATGATCAAGGTCAAAGGTCATGTAAGGTCAAAGAACTTTGGCCACGTTGGGGGTATTTGTTGAATTGCCATCATATCTCTATAAGTGTATTGGTCTAGTTCATAAAACGTGGAAATAAGAGTAACCAAGTATCACTGAACATCTTGTGCGAGTTATAGTAGTTTTCAAAATCAGCACTGCTGCTATATTGAATCGCGTGATGCAGGTGAGACGGCCAGAGGCATTCCACTTGTTTTTTTATGAATTCATAACTGAAGGTGCATCTATTGTTAATAGTTGGATTCAAATTGATGTTCCTTTGATTTAAATGTCAATCATGATCTAATGTAATGAGTGTGGTAGCATGTAGAATATATACATGTATTGGAAATATTAGGCCTAATTCAATTGTCTCATATTGCTTTTCAGAGGGGATATCTTGGCTCACAGGAAACATGTTGCATTTGAAGACAAGGTAAGGATGGTTTATAACTGTATTTGATCATTATCATTGTTTATTTATTATTATCAAACTTCAGGACAAAGTAGAGATAGTGATAGGACAGTGATAAATTATTTAAAGTGATGAAATATAGTGCTCAGCAATCATACAGATTTCTATAAGTATTAGTCTCTGTGTTCTGTGTGTTAAATATACAAGGTACTTAGAACATTCAAATTGAATCTTTCACTAGCAGTCATAAATTGGTAAAGAAGTGAGGTATAAAAAAAAAATCCTGTTTAAGTAATCCAGTGTAACATTTTATATCAGATAATAATCGCAAGAAGATTAACAAGAACAGAAAGCTTGATATATTATTCATTCTTCCCATCCCAACAGTCCAGCCGTATGTACTCTGATGCGGTGCTATCTTCTAAACTCTCACAACTCAAGATGCAAGCGGAATCAGCACCCAAGAGAGACCTGGCTCTTCTGCATCTAAAAAATGAACAACTCGAAACTGAGGTAATGATACCGACTCTCCTACTACATGTAGGAGCTATGCTTACAATCTTTTACAAACACTAATTGTTCCATGGGTAAGGAGTTAACAATCTGTCAAAAATAAATATATTTTATGGAAACAGACCATATGTGTTTCACTGTTAAATAATTTGTTAAAAAATTATTACCGACATGAAATCAAATTGTGTTATTTGTGTTTTTATGATATATGCGTAATGTATTTGCAAGTTATTGGTAAACATAGAAAGTTATACACCAAACAGAATATCAAAATAAAAAATGCAGTGTGTCAGTGCGACTTTGTTTATTGAGACAATATTGTCATGAGCTTGGAATTATCAAGGTAATTCTTGATTGAATTTTCTTTGTTTTTCCTTTTTATTTGTAGCTTGCTGAAGCCCAGGCCAAAGTTGCTGCTCGTGAACTCCAGCTGAAAGAAGTCAACTCCCAGCTGGAGCACCAGCAATCCGATGCGGCCCAGCACCTCACCATCATCCAGTCCCTGCGAGATCGCATCGGGGAGCTCAACAACCAGAGCGGGGTGCTGGAGGGCGCGCACGCCCGGGGCGAGTACACCATCGAGGCGCTCCAGAAGGAGTCCGGTGTCCAGGCGGAGAGGATCCTGGAGCTGGAGTCCAGGATCCGAGACCTGACCACGGAGAGGGAGGACTCGGAGCAGAAGGCCCAGACGCTGCAGAGGAAGTTTGATGAGGTGTTCCTGCAGCTTCGAGGAGCCATGAAGCTGGAGAGTTCTTCTCCTGAGAGGATGCTAGATAAGGTTAGTCAAGAATGAGATCTACAGGAACCTCTTTACATTGAAATAGCCTAAGTGTTTAGAGACGGAAAGCCAAAAACCAAAATTAGTAATAAAGGTAGATGAGAAAATGATGGCATATTGAATTCACAAGCTATGATTAGCCCTCTAAAGGTAACAGGAGGAAATTATGCTTTCTAGACAAATGTAGACAGCCAAACATAACTTTTTTCTAGACTGCTCATTTGCTTTATGTTCATTGATTCTATCGTTTCTAGCATTACTAGTTAAGTCCACTATGACACTCGTCCAAACATTGCTGGTTTTTCTAATTTTGTTTTTGCAACTTGGAATACTACATTTTTTAGATATATGACACTATTAATATTTCCATTTTCTATTATTTTTTCCATTGTTGTATGTCTATCATTCTCATTTGTCCTAAATTCTTTTACTTGATAAAAAAAAATTAAAAAGCCCTTTTTAGAATCAAGCCATTGGTAATCTAAATTTATTTAGTAATCATTTTATTTTTGATAGGTGAATGACCTTGCCCAGGAGAATATCATGCTTCGAGGGAGGTTGTCCTCTCTCACTGAAGCCCACAACAGCAGCGAGCTGGAGTCCAAGGCAAGCCGAGAAACCATCCAGAGACTGGTGGGAGAGATCGAAAGAGAACAGAAGACCTACGTCGAGAAGGCTACCTCAGTGGAGAAACTGAAAATGGTGAGTATCTTTTGAAGCTGCCTAAGGATGTAGGTTATTGCTTGGTCCGAATTTGAGGTAGCTGACATTATGGGCAGTCACATAATGTAGTTCATACTGTCTTTTACACAGCTCATCATCATTGGCATTTTGATTGAAATACCTATCTACATGATGTAGAATTGATTGAGTTGTATTGTGTAATTCACAATAATAACTGTATGCATACACAGCTATGTCTGCATAAGCTGACCTCCAAGTTGAATAATGGTCAAAGTTCAAGCAATTTCTAATACCAAATGCAAAATCATGTGATTTACCTCTTCTGTAAATTCAAATAGATTTCTTTCATTCAAATTAGGCAAGTTTGATACTGTTATAACTATATATCTCCATTAAACATTTGTTTGGGAGTTGTGAAACACAAAGTCTATTTAGAAACTTGTAACAGCAAAGAATCAGTCCTAGCATGCTGAAAATTTATTGGCATTTCTGTCTCCATTGTATTCCAGGAACGTGACATTGCTTTCCGAGATCGCAGCCACCTCGAGGCAGAGAACCGTTCTCTCCGTGAGCGTCTTGATGCCAGCCAGGGCATGTGGGCCAATCGCCAGAAGGAGCTGGAAGAGAGAGAGGTGAGGGTAGCGAACCTCGGCAAGGAGTTCAAGACCATCGAGTTTGATTCTCAGGTAGCTAAGACAGAGCTGAAGTCTTTCAAGGAGTCCCTTGCTCTTCTGCTTTCCGAAGGTACCTCCAACTGCCAGCCACATGATGATGTCATCAAGGAGAGAATCAAAGCTCTACAGGTTGCTTCCAGGGAAAACAATGTGGTAAGTAATGGTCATAAATTGAAGATTTAATGCTGTGCTCTAATACTAGATGATGACAAATGATAAATATGGCCGTTCTTGCTTGCTATATTTCTAAGTTTATTTGTCATATTATTCTCTTTGTGTGTTTCATTCTTTAAGATATCAAATTATTTGTGTCTTTTCCTTGTTGCAATCTCACATGGACCTGAGGCAGGCTGTATCCATCAGATTGTCAACAACAGTCAAAATGTACGATTGTGTTGTTTTCTGTGCAGATTTTAGTGTGTTGGTTCTCAATAGTCCCTTGCCTCATTAATGCACCAACATTTACAGTGAAGCTTTAATCTTTATGCATGTAGATGAAAATTCTTTTTTAAACATGAATAAATAGCAAGCTATTGCAATTCTTCATTTTTGTTGGATGAATATTTCAAATAATATATATTTTTAATTTATGCAAGAGTTCACTTTCAAATGTTGATTTTTTTGGGGGTTGTCTTTTCAACCACCAGCATGTGGATGCAATGGAAAGCAAGGTGAGACAGCTCTCCGATCAGCTTGAAAGTCAAGCCAACCTTCACCAGGCAGCCATCCGACGCGCCAGGGAGGCGGAGGGCTACTATGAGGACCACAAGGATAGGATCCGGACTCTGGAAGGCGGTCTGGCCTCGAGCGATGCTCTTAGAGACAGCCTCAGAGGGGAGAGGCAGAAAGTAAGTTTATTTTAAAGAAACACAAAGATGCTTTTTACAACCATCAGTTCAACCTGTGATTTATGCAGATTTTGACTTTTACATTTACTTTCAAATCTACTTGTAACATTTCTATGGTGATAATTTTCTTTTTTTAACCACTTGCACATAGTCTTAATGGGTTAATTCAAAGGTTTGAGGGGGCATAACTCTCTGCCCACGAGAAATAATTTGGCCAGAATTAAAAAAGGCAGTTCTTAAAACCATTGGTTGAACCCATGGTGTATGAAGATTTCCTGTATAAATTACGCTTATTTACTGCGCATAATAAAAAATGTCCAATGCTGATGGGCGCTTTTGTCACAGTGTGCCAAATTGACACCTGTTGCCAAGGTTATCCATGCTATTTTATTCACGTGGCTACTGTTTTGAATTGATGAGTCCACTCTTTAAACAGTGGACTCATGAGTAAAATAGCGTGGATAACCATGGCAAAAGGCGTCAATTTGCGTCACTGAGACAAAGCGCGCATCAGCATTGGACATTTTTTATTATACGCAGTAAATACGCGTAATTTATACAGGAAATCTGCATATACCATGGGTTCAACTGATGGTTTTAAAAACCACCTTTTTTAATTCTGGCCAAATTATCTCATGTGGCCAGAGAGAGTTATGCCCCCTCAAACCTTTGAATGAACACATGAAGACTATCTACAAGTGGTTAAAAAGAAAATTATCACCATAGAAATTTTACAAGTAGATTTAAGAAGAAAGTTAGTGAGGTTATCTTATTTTCATGCAGATTAAGGGATATATTCTACCTGTCTGTGACCCCAGAAATTTGCAGTGACATGAGAATCCCTTTAACTAGTGGGTTGGCATGCGGATTTTGTTTAAAGAAAAGACACGGCTCAATAAACCAACACACAACCACCCTTCTTTTTTTTAATGATTTCATTGAAATTATTTTGTAAATAATCTTGGAATTCTCTGTGTTTGAATTATTCTTTGATAAGAAAACAATTCCTAGCTTTGTAAACCATATCTCAATTAGATTCATTACGATAACAAATTATAATGCTATATTCTGTTTTTATCCTTCAGTACATGGCATTCCTGGAGAAGCTCGCCAATGTCATGAACATGGATGGTGTCTGTAAGGATGTAGGCTTCGACATGAATGGAGAGGCTCTCCTCGCTCGGGCTGAGCAACTGGCATCTAGAGAGGGCGGTGTCCTTGCTGACAAGAATACGCACGTTTATGCACTCCAACGAAAGGTAAGGGCTTGAACACGAGACCAAACAAGGTTTTTCTTGCCTTGTTACTTACAACTGTTTAACAATGATAAAAATTCATCTTTTATGTAGCAGGAGGGGGGTGATGGTATGTATGCAGTAGTAGGGATCATGTTGATTAATCATGTGTGCTCATATGTTAAAGGGATGGTCCGGGCTGAAATTATTTTTAGCTTAATAAGTAGAGTAGAATTCACTGAGCAAAATGTAGAAAATTTCATCGAAATCGGATAACAAATAACAAAGTTATTGAATTTTAAAGTTTAGCAATATTTTGTGAAAACAGTCGTCATGAATATTCATTAGGTGGGTTGATGATGTCACATCTCCACTTGTTCTTTTGTATTTTATTATATAAAATTAGGTTTATTTAAATTTTTTCCTCCAAGAACTAGAAAATTGGATTGACAACTGATTTAGTGCATTAGATATTTAATGCTGCAACTTATTTCATTATAAGGGAAACATATTATTCACACAAGTATGAAATAATGAAAAAATTATGATTTTATGTTAAAACATAAGAAAACAGGTAGTGGAGATGTTACATCATCAGCCCACCTAATGAATATTCATGACGACTGTTTTTGCAAAATAGTGCTAAACTTTAAACTTCAATAATTTTATTACTTGTTATCCGATTTTGATGAAATTTTCGGCATTTTGCTCAGTGAATTCTACTCTATGTATTAAGATATAAATATTTTCAGCCCGGACTATCCCTTTAAGGAATGTAACAGGAATAGTTTACTGCTAAGATCACCTTCCAGCAGTATTCAGTGCTTGATTATAGTGAATAATTCAGTTTCATCTAATGTTAAAGTCAAAGCTAGTTAAACTGATTTTATTCAATTATTCTTTGACTAGAAAAGGTGTAAGTCCTTGATATGCCAGTATCTGTAACCTTTAACATCATGATATGATTGCTACATTTGATAATTAGATTAAAATGAAAATGAAAAATTCATTCTATTGTTCGAAATAGCAATCTGAGAATAGAAATATTCAGAAAATTCATTTTTCCTAAATGATCGTGGGCCCGGCAGCCACTGTACAGTGCCAGATCGACGAGGCTCTATCCCTTAAATGTTGAACGCCAATCAGGGTAGCAGCAACTCCCATCTTTATCTGTCTTTCTTTCGGTCTGATGCGGCCGGGGTTTGAACCACCGACCTTCCGGTTGTGAGATTGACGCTCTACCGACTGAGCCAACACACCGGTTAACATTTACATTAGAGGTAACCTTTTTCTCATCTCTGTCCTTGCCTTCATCAGGTCAAGACCCTGAAGCAGCAACTGGAGAGCAAAGACCTCCACCTGGATCTGATGAGGAAGAAGGTAGCCAACCTGGAGGAAGGGGTGATGGGACGCTCCAATCTCCAGAAGGACAAGGACGAGATGGAATGGAGCTATAAGAAGCTCGGCAAGGAGAACGACAGGCTCCGCGCCGAGCTCGCTCGGGCCAAGAAGATGGTGGTGGAACTCAAGGCAGAGATGATGGATGTCAGCAACATTAAGGTGAGTTTGAGTTTGGGTGAGATAAGTTTGTTCTCAAATCTCAATTGAAAAAAAAAAAATCTAATGTATTTTTTTTTTTCTTCTGTTGATCAGTATTATGAACTGTAGTTCATTAAAATCTATACTTTGACTTTATGGGTTGTCAAATGCGAAATACATCTCCATCAGTAAATGTTAAATTTGATTCTGATAGCAAATTGGGATTTCCTGCCCCAAGGTGATTTGGTAGCAGATTACAGAGAAAAAAAGGACAAACAGTAGGACAGTCAGACACAAACCCAAAAATGTCCACATCATAATAGTATTTTGCATTTTTCTCTTCTCATCTTCTAGCTCTCTTCAATGCATCAGCATGCCACAATAGAAGATCTGCAGAAGGTTGTAGAGAAGCTGGAGAAGATCAAGGAGAAACAGGCCCGCAAGCTGGCTGGGATGAAGCAGGAATTGGACTTCACGGAGCACGAGGCCAACGAGACCAAAGCCCGCTCTGAGCAATCAATGGGTTCCATGTCGGAGGAGCTCCACACCTCCAAGGTGCTGCTGGCTGATCTCCAACGGCGAGAGCAGCAGCTGACCGACTTCCGACAGGTCATCGGCAGGATGCTGGGCATGGACGTGGGCGTCCTGGCCGTACCCGACTACGAGATCATCGCCAGGCTGGAGAAGGTCATCCAGGCCCACCATTCGCACGCCATCACCAGCCTCGGGGTGGAGAATACCCTGACAGAGATGGAGAGGGGGTTCAAACAGGGTTACCAAGAGGCATCAGCTCTCCTAGGCAACACCAGGATGAACAGGTCAGGGACGCGGTCTCTGTCACCAACCAGGAAGAAGGTTGTCCGTACAGAAGTCTACTAAAATATTAATTACCTCATTAGTAAAAGAAAACCTTGATTGTAAAATTTATAAATGCTCCTGGACATTGAGAAAATATTTGATATTTTTCTTCCTTTTCTGGGAAATAAGTGAATCATCAATGGGTTCTCCTTTGTAGTTGTGAACAAAAAATATGAGGTGCCCAAACTTGAACAAATCTATCTTTAAGAATATAAATGTTTTCATAAGTTATGCTTTGTGTCACAACCCAAATGCAAGAATAACTTTATTTATCATTGTACTGTCGTTAAAACAGTAAATATAATCCAGTGGATTGAGGATGGGATATGGGGGGGGGGCAGGACTGGGGCTCTAAAAGTGAAATTACTTTTGAGACATTTTGATATAGTTTTCTAAAAGGTAGATTGTTTATGGCTGAATGTTAGTTGTTTGTATACAGTGAACTTTGTAGTTATATTGTACAAAGTGTACAGATTGTATATGTTGTGTTCAATTTAATTAATTCAGTATAACATCATGCAAGAGTTAACTAAAATGATCGTGAAAACATTTTCTTTGTACAAAGCTTAATATTGATAATTAATAATGATGGACTAGGGTAGATATTTATACTGAAATGCTTATTTATGATAGAGAATTAACCTGTACCAGTCCATATTTTGATTAGTATGGTTAGGACATTTAACTTTTTATGTCATGACAATCATGTTCAAATTTCATATGTAAGTCTTCTCAGTATCTTGAGAGTTTGCAAAGTACAAAGGATAGCTATTAAATAAGGTATGGTGGAAGTAATGTTTTTTCATTGTCTTCACTTGCATGTATTGAGAGAGGTGGGGGGAGGGGGTTCCAGCAATATAAAATAATATGCTTTGATTACAGTTGTCAAATTGGGATACCTTTAATTTTTGTGTATGGGTATTGCTTTGAAATACATATTTGATTTGTGCCAAATATTTTATATTTTGTTTTTTTTTAAGCTAATTTTTGTAAGAAATTTCCATTATTTTGACAGGCAGTCAGGTAAATGTCTTTCTCTCTTAATTACGTTAAAAAAATCTATCATTTTTTGTAACCTGGTTGTTAGGTTATGAAAACATATGATTCAAGGAGAGGATGCATTAGTATTTAATGTAACTTTAAAAAGCACTTTGACATACTGATTGGTGATGCGTCAAAAGGGGAAGGAATTCGAAAAATTATCATATTTATATGGGTTGGGATGGGTTATATTGTGTACAACATATATGTTAAGGATAAATGTTATTTTCGGTTTCAATTTTATGCTTGTTTCTTTTCAATTGTGATATGTTTGTGTTATTACCAAAGAATCATGATGCACGCATGTTCCTTGTTTGTGAAACAGACTAGGATATGTACAGTAGCATGATGACTATAGTCCTATGATAACAGTACTTTGTGAAGTAGTTGTTTCATATTATCCCCCTCCCCTTTGGCTTTCCATACACTGATCATCATGTAGTAAGTACATCATTTCTTATGCGACAGTCATACCAACGAACCGACTTCAAACCAACTGTTGGTATGCTTAAACAAGTGTAACAGCTCTCTTCAATTGATTTCGTTGGTGTGACTAGGATTACTGTAGAGGCATGGTTTGATAAGTCCCAGTGACTGAATATTGTCGTTTGACAAGATGTGGCTCTACTTCCGCCACTCTCCACCCAGGTGTAGATGGGGTTCCATGAAATGCTGTTAGTTCCATATTTGAGAGCCAGGCTAAGTTGGTATTTATTAATAGATCACCTCAAGCAATTTGTCTAGTGGATAAATGCACAATATAACTCATCATCATCATAACACTTATATTAGACGGGTCAATTGAAATGAAGTTCTAATTCATGTTTTTGGCTGTGCATGATTTGTTGTATGACCATAACCGCTTACAACAAAATTTCTGCACAAAATATACCCTTAGGTCAGGCTTGGGTGCGAAAGAAGTGAATTACCATCGTAGTGACATGTATCAATCAATATCTTCATCTTATTTTTTCAACTTTCCTTTTCTGCACCACCTTGCAGCTACATATACCATGTGAGCCGCCTTGCTACTTCCTGTGTTTTCCTAGATGTACATTACATTCTTTGACCCAAGATCGTCATAGCGATCATACCATATTTCAGGAAGTTTACTATTTCCGTCATTTTCTATAGCTATAGTATTCAGCCAATATCATCATACCATATTTCAGGAAGTGTAGTATTTCTGTCTTTTCCTCTTAATATCTACCGAAATTCATTATACCATATTTTAGGGAGAGCATTACTTTCTAAATATGTTTTTTCAGACACCTTGAGATAATGTTACTTATTGTAAAAACATTTTATTGATTGTATTTGCTGATTACCTGTGGATGAATTAACATGGACCTGTTTCACAGAACTTGATGTCAATGGCACAGTACAGGTTAAGTACAGTGTCATTTGATTGGTGAAAAGGTTTAGTGAAACCTGGGTCCAGATATATTTACCATAGTGATTATGATTAAGTATTTAATATTAATAATTCTCAGGGAAAATGCTGCTGTAATCGATTCAGACTAATGATTTTTCCTCTTGGTTTGTGTCTTTTCTTATCTTATGTATTTTACTTTGTAATCCTCTGTTAGTTGATACCACAATGACAAGATGGCACCCCAATTAGAAGTTAAAAAAACAAAAAATTATTGAAATTATTCAGATTTTGTACAGACATTGCATATATATATCCTTGAAAATTATGCTATGTACATGATATTTTTGTTCTCTTATGAAATATTATTTGTTATAATGTGCATTTTAAAAATGTTTTCATTGGTCTTTGGCAACTGTATAAGTAAGTGAATATGTTTGATTTGTGTTTCTTTTCAGTCAAGTAGCTTGTAAATTAATTTGAGTTGATACCCCACTCCTATGCTATTCTTATTGATCCAAATTGTTTGTATTAGTATGTGCTTATTTAACCCCTTGTGCTGTATATATTGTTTGTAAATTTTAAGTAGAAAACTGCATTTTTAAAATGATTTTGATGTATTTAAGATATACACTAACATTCGTGCAATGAAATATTTTCCTGAATTCATTCATGTTTATATCTGTGTATTCATGTAGGACATAGTGATGTACGCGTACATGTATGCAAAATTGTATAGTGCTCTATGCATAGATTAAAGAGAAATATAAAAAAAGAATGGTATAAGAATTTGTATGTGTTTATTGCTGGTCATGAGTTCGAGACTTGCTTTAAAAATTGAAAATGTGAAAGGGCGTTCTAGCGAGTGGTTCAAAGGGCAACTATTTCTAAAGATTTCATTTTATATATCACTCAAAAAAAAGATCAGATCTATTCCCATACCACAGTCAATTTGCATGTGGGTGGGGGGGGGGGGGGAAGGGAGTGTGCTTGCATGTGTGAGTGTGTGTGTGTGTGTGGAAGGTATCTCTTAGTAATAATATTGAACACAAGTAAAATTGTTTCTTCAGCTACATGTAAAGGTATCGAATTCAGAAAGAATATTTTGGAACTTGACATAAAAATGCTATTAAAGATATGAAATTGTAAATTTTTCGATGTGCTACACGTGCAAAATTCTGTATTATAATTCATAAATTAAAAAATTTGAACATTATCTTTACCCCCTATCGCCATCCGAAACATGTATCGACACTTCTAGCTC
Organism: Lytechinus pictus; assembly: GCF_037042905.1. Taxonomy (NCBI): domain Eukaryota; kingdom Metazoa; phylum Echinodermata; class Echinoidea; order Temnopleuroida; family Toxopneustidae; genus Lytechinus; species Lytechinus pictus. The sequence goes on along the minus strand of NC_087251.1, from coordinate 44,785,932 downwards.
TAAACTATTTGTTTTAAAGGACAAGTCCACCGCAACAAAAAGTTAATTTGAATAAAAAGAGAAAAATCCAACAAGCATATAACACTGAAAATTTCATCAAAATCGGATGTAAAATAAGAAAGTTATGACATTTCAAAGTTCGCATAATTTCACAAAACAATTCTGCACATCCTGGTCAGTATGCAAATGAGGAGACTGATGACGTCATCCACTCACTATTTCTTTTGTATTTTATTATATGGAATATGAAATATTCTAATTTTCTCCTCATGGTCAAGTGAAACAATTATTAATTCCTCCCTGAACATGTGGAATTAGCATTGATTACACTATAGTTCAGTCAAGTTGGTCCCTATTGTCAAATTTGTAAAAAAATAAATATTGTATAATTCAAACAATAAAAAACAAAAGAAATAGTGAGTGATGGACATCATCGACTGTCTCATTTGAATGTCACTGAGTTGTGCATATGCACTGTTTTGTGAAATATAAGCGAAACTTTAAAATTTCATAACTTTCTTATTGAATAACATTGTTCTTGATATAGGCCTACATTTCACGTATCTCAACACCATAAAGGGATGGTCCGGGAAGAAAATATTTTTATCTAAATAAATTCAATTCAAATTCACAGAGCAAAATGCTAAAAATTTTATCAAAATCAAAATAACGAAGTTATCAAATTTTAAAGTTTATCAATATTTTGTGAAAACAGTTGTATGCACATCGTCATGAATTTATTTAAATGTTCAAATGTATGAAAAGTATTGCTCCCACATGTCTGTTCAAACTATTTACTTTTAGAAAAGAAATTCACTCACACTGTACAAGAAGTTCCTCACAAAATAAGTTACACTTCCCCAAATGTCATATTGAATCATTCAAACACTCATTTCATTATCAAGCCGTCTCATTATGGAATAGTCTTCAACCTGAATCTCAAAACATAAATTCCCTCTCAATTTTTAAGAAATATTTAAAAGATAACCTTTAAACCCAGTTGCAGCTTTTTTCCAATAGTAGATATCTCCGATGTCAATTTCGATTATTATGTTATATGTACAGACCCTTCGTTCTAATGATGTGCGTAGTTAATAGTTATTTATAGTTTCGTTTATATTTGACTTCAACTATTATGTTCTATCATAATGTATGTACATTTTCTCATGTTAATTCTACTGTGTATAACAAGATATATTGTGATTGTTTTTTTAATATGCAGGACCCCAAGGGAGAGCAATTTTTATGTTGATTGGGTATCCTGTTGAAATATTGTAAATAAATAAATAAATGAATATTCATTAGGTGGGCTGACGATGTCACATCCCCACTTTCCCTTTTCTTATGTTATTACATGAAATAACAAATGTTAAATTTTTTCATACATGTGTAGATTTGTCTCCATTATGATGAAATATGTTGCGGCAATAAATAACTAATGCACTTATTCAGTTTTCAATCCAATTATTTTAGTTCTTGGTAGAAAATATTTAAATAAACCTAATTTCATATGATAAAATACAAAAGAACAAGTTGGGATATGACATCATCAGCCCACCTAATGAATATTAATAAATGCCTATACTGTTTCATCGGAATAATGCAAATCTTTAAAATTCAATAACTTCGTTATTTGTTATCCGATTTTGATAACAATTTTCAGCACTTTGCTTTGTGAATTTTACTCTGCATGATATATATCTCCAGCCTGGACCATCCCTTTAAAGGCAACTTTCTTCTACTCCTAACGCTTTCGCGGCGCTTGGCTGTTTCAGCTGCATTTGATGTTCCCAAAAGAAGAACATCTTTTGGATAATATAGAAATCATATAGAATTGAAAAAGATAACTCCTCAGAATTTGTCTTAAGTCCAGGTATACGCCGACCCAAACCCTTTTGATCATCGTCAAAGAAAGCTGATAAAATAAAATGATATAGCGTTGATCATGTAGATAGAGACTGATAAATATGAGAAATTAATTCTAAAGCCGAATCCGAAATACAATGGGAAATATAACATAAATGAGCAGGGGGCCGGGGGCACTGTGATGATTTGAGAGAAGGCAAACAAGCTAGACCTATATTGGTTCCGTATTCATAGAGGGGAGGTTACACGGCACACATAATACCTCTTCTTTTACTCTTCTTTCTCCTTTCCCAATTTCCCACTATTTATAAGTCTTATAAGGGGGTGATTATATACCCCCTGACCCGTTGAGGCGCTGCCCCTATATGTGTGATCGAGGAATTAGGAAACAAAGTGGGATCGATAGAGGTCGTGACCCGAGTTAAACATCGGTCACATGACGAGAGTCTAATTACCTGGTAAAATAAAATCTTGTAATGTAAACTACTTCATTATTTATATTCTCAATAAGAAAAGCACATTCTACACAGTGTTTGGGTTACACAGAAAACATGGCCTCAACCATGCCAATAGGAAAAGTTTATTATCTCATGCCAACGCAATTATAAAAGCTCCTGTATAGCTTTGGTGCAAATTATTTACAAACATTTAGGTTCGTAAATGATTATACACAATTGTAAAATCCATGTCGTGTTTTCTCCCGGGGTTATCTCCCCAAGCATGATCAGTACGAGACGAAATTTTGCTTAAAAAGTCAACATCATTATAACACTATCAAAACTAATACATAGTAAAAACTTCATAAAATCAGCTTTGATATGAAAACCCTGTCATATAGAAGCCCAAATATTCAAACTCAGATGGTGCTATGGTCTACTTAAAATTATCCGTTCAAGTTATGATCATAAGTCATCGCCTCTTTATGAAATTATTTTGATGAGGTTCCGATATCTTGAGGATAGTGAATGATATTCAATTTACAAAAGCACATCATGTTGAATAAAAATAGTTATGCTAAAAACTGAGGAGAAATTATTTCTTATCGTCTGAATCTTCCCACAGATTCATTCATTTCAACTTCGTGTATTTTTTCTTTGAGCGGTGAGTTTGTCTTTTTTTTTTACGAATAAGTGATATATATCTTTCGACTTTGGTAAAACCAATTTGAAAAGTTAATTAGAAACAGAAGTTATCAATTGCCTAATTGTGTTAAGAGTCTATCTACTTCGTCTCGGTTTCTTTTAATATCCAACATTTACCCAAGAGCAGCATTTCTTAACTGCAGTTTTATGGAAGGAAGCGAAAACACAAACGAATTCTAAAAATATTTTGAAATCCTATGTTGGCACCCTTCAGTCCAATCCTTTACATCTGATCTACGTGGAAATAGAAGTAAGCAACTTCTTCTCTGAAACTAATAACCATGCAAAAATTGTACGTTAAGATAATTCTAAGACTATCTGTTATGAAGCTAATAGCTCTGTTTCTATAATACTAAGCACTAAGTTTAAAAATATCGTTTTACATTCATTGACAAAATACATTGGTTTATAAAAACGGTAAATCGGTAGTGATACATAATTATGATTGAATACATATAATAACAAGACCGGTTAAAGTTATTGCATTACATAATTGCAGTTAGAATATAATTGGACTTACACAAAAATATATATATATTGGAGTAACAATTAATATTTTGTACATAGGCGTATTGCTGATTAGGTATTCATGAAGGCTTAAAGCATCAACAAAAATTATACGTTTCCTTTTCCAATGCCGCCGCATATCTTCCAAGGTTAAAGACATAGTGATAGTGAATATATACATTAAAGTATAAAATGAAGTTCATTTTATATTATATACAGAAGAGCAAAATACACGTATGTACAGTTACGTTAAATGCACTATAAATAGTTATTCACTTCCTTTTCTGATCATATTTTCTTTCCAAGTATATGATCATGTAAAAAATATACAATAACTTTTTTTGATAAAAATGCTAAAAAATACAATTAAGTAAAATACAGTGTCTTAAAAACTTATCGATGTCCCATACGCAATTACGACTATTTTTTTTTAATTGTACAGGCCTACATGACAAATATAACTTTTGTCAATTAACGTTGGGTCCGTTTCATAGAACTTTTTAGATTATAACAATTTTGCAATAACAGTTATAAGAACCATGCATTGAAATCCTTCAATCTGATTGGCTGAAAGTAAATTCATTATTAGAAATTGTGATAAAAAGTCTTTATGAAATGGGATCCTTATCATTACATCTGCCTCTTGTTTTTTTTTAAACAAGTTCACACCTAGTTACCGAAAATGCATATAGCATTTTCATGTATTTGAAAGCAGGATAAAAGAGCATTGTAGATTAAATGCTAGCTTGCTCACGGGCATAGCTGCCGCGGCCGGGGATCGAACCCCGGACATTTTCATGTATAGCCAGGCGCCTTAGACCACTCGGCCACGGCACCTCCACGTATGCCACAGTCACACGAGCGATACCGATTCCAGACCGATCAATTCTATGACGTTATTACCAATGGCATACTATCGGTCGTTTTGGAGTCGGTTTCGTTTTCGTGTGACTGTTTCAATAGGGTGTTTTCGCACCGGGACGCACGACGCATTCAAGAACACTGTAAATGTAAGGAAAACACCCGTCAAAATAATGACAAAGAGCAGTCGGGATGTCTTCTGGAAAACTGGTGAACCGGAACAGCAGTTTCGTCCCGGACTCTGGACAGCGACATAATTTGCAATTAGGACGAAACTGCTGTTTTGATTCGCCAATTTTCGACACGGGCTTCTTGGCTGTTATTTGTTATGAATTCGTTGTGCGTCGTCAGCAAAAACTCGCTATCAAGGTATCTAAATCGACATGCTAGAATAGCGTGCATCCCTCTGCCGAATACGTTCTCTTCTGACTAGTGAATCCAGGAATTCTAGCACCCATGTGGCCACTTTGATGATCTTGCGGTACGCAAGAACGACGCATGTCGCCGTGGTGACCAGACCCATCCAAGCAAAGACAAGCCCTATGGAGCATTCCGGTACAACATCCCCGAAACCGATGGTGGTGATGGAGATGTAGAGGAAATAAATGGACGTAGGGAAAGACCAACCTTCGATGAGGGCAAACATAGGAGCGCTGAGGATGATGTAGCTCCAGAACACGATTGGCGGCAGGAAAATCGGGACGTCGTCCAGCAATGCGTCGTCAGCATCGATGTCCTGTTGATGGTTGTGACCGATCACCTGGATCTGGGGTTCGTCTACGTGGTGGTTCTCAGCTCCATTCGGACTATGCAGGGCGCCCTCTTCCTCAGGGGTAACTTCGATCTCTGTAAGATCTAGCTCCCGGTTGTTCTCCTTTTCTCCATCGGGATCCATCCCACCGCTGCCACCAGCTCCTGGGTCTTGGGAATCGCGCTGACTGCTCTTCTGTCCTTTGTCCTTCCCGCATCTGCAACACATTGCCAGACACTTGTAGTACATTTTCATGATGATTACTGCATACAGGCGACCGAGGTCGGCGAGCAGAAGCATTGTCAGAGGTATCCCGACGCTTGTGTACATGACGCAGATGAAGCCTCCAATGAATGTATGAGGGACAAGATGACCATATCCTGCAATAGATCACAAAATACAAATACAATAATTCACCACCTTTTAACCGAATTTCTGGTATCACAGTTGTGAATGCATGGATATCGATTAATCAAGATGTGGTTTTAATGACTCTGATTTTAATCATTAAGATAATACTGTAAGCAATTAGCCCGCCCGTCTCGGTATAGGGCCTATTACCAATGTATCTTAGACAAATAGCATGAAGAATGTAATCATAATTGATTTCATCGGGACTAAAGATGGGACTCGACCAAGGATCACCATGCACTAGAGGACATGTCATTGTTAAAATAATTATCCAATAGTGATCGGATCGATTTCCTTACCAATTGTCGAGATACTGGTCATGCAAAACAGCATGGAGTTCCCAAAGCTCCACTCCTCTCCGATCACGACTGTCTTGTTATGCTGACCTATCATCACACCATCGCCGTGTTCCGCGGCATAGACCAATCTCTTAAGTCTCTCGAAGACAGCATCTCCGTCGATACTGCTCGTGTCGTTCCCGTAAGCCTGGATGAGCAGGTCTTTGGCCATCTCGAAGTCGTACTCCTCCTCGGCTACGAGTTGGTCGTACCTTGGACCTTCGATCATGGAGAAGACCAGGCCGCCGAAGAGGAGGTAGAAGATGTAGGCGGTGATGAGGATAAGCCGAGGTACGACCCGCTGCAGGGCCCTGCAACAGGTTTTTCCGTTGACAGGCATGTTGTGGAGATTTTGACTATAAAATAAGCCGTCTCTAGAACTTCAAGTCTGTTTTACAAAAGAAAATTCAGTGTGTTAGATAATTATGTTTTCATCTATGTTTACATATATATATATAATGACTATACGAAACTACAGTTACTGAAAAGTGCTCAACTACATGTACATATAGGATCTTCATGTAGTATAGTAATAGGGTGGAGCGAGTTGCTTAGATTTTAGTTGTACAGACTGTTTCCCCCTGAGGGTTCATCAGCAACTAAATAAAATTTAATGTTTAACTAAAGTACAGTTAAAGAGAACAATAACTCTAGTGCAGTCAAGCAAACAAACAAAAGACACAATGTAAGGGGGATAAATAACTACAGTGAACAGATAATAGCTATTCTTTAAACTGGGGTAATGTTGGGGTGGAGTGGGTTTGACACATAAGGGGGGGGGGGGTGTTCTATGGTTAACCATAACCTGAAAGTAAAAATTTCTTCTTGTGTTTACAAGTTGAAATGAGATCTGTTCTTGAGTTTATCATTGCTGCTTTCTTGGCCGTGATTATGTGGTACTTCTCCCACAGACACAGGTTGTACTTTAGTTCAACATTAAATTTGATTTAGTTGCTGATGAACCCTCAGGGGGAAACAGTCTGTACAACTAAAATCTAAGCAACTCGCTCCGACCTATTACTATACTATATATATATATATATATATATATATATATGCTTATATATACTGTATATAACGATATTACATTTCGCGTGTTGGACATAGATGAGATAAAAGAGGCAAAGAGGTAATGCATTGTACTAGTTCCAACAGAGTTTATTTCCAAGTCCAAATTTTCGACGTAAATCCCACGTCTTCTTCAGGGATACAATAAAGCTCACCATATATATATATATAGAGAGAGAGAGAGAGAGAGCCTATATGCCCCAGAGGCTACAGATTTGCCCTTCGTCTCCCAAGAGTCAAAGAGTTCTCACCATCTCTCTTCATCTCTCCAATTAACCCTCTCCCCAAGCTGACATCATTCCCTAATTCTTCAACACTCAATTGGGTCTCTATTTTTGTTTCCTTTCTCTTCCTCATTTTTATCCCTTTTTTCACTGATTTAAAACCATAGGGGTGCTCGCCTCCATGCCACCCCCCCCCCCTCCTAGGCGTAGCGCTACCCCTTATTTATTTACTTATTTTGGCTGTAGTCGGAAATGCTTTTACTCTTACGGAAAACATAGGACAAATCAAATTGAAACGTCATGCACGTATGCCTATATCTGCTGATCATCCGGTGTCGTATACCGATCAGGGTACGTTGGTAATGATCAAATAAAAGTAGTTTTGACAATCAGACGAAATTAATGATGACAATTAACGTTACCTCACCAAGCCAGTGTTTGCACATATATTATTTTATAATCAGACTTTCTGCACATTATTATGTCTTCACAATTGTTGAACACGCAATCAAAATTAGGCTCTTTTGGCTTTCAAAATGAATATACCAACACACACGATATATCAATTGCGATATCATCAAGACTTGATGATGGTAAATGCAGACAAGATGTCATTGTCTCATCCAGTCCCTGTAGTTGCTATGGGAACACAATGCAGTGCCATAATCAATATCGCGATCGCATGCACGAGATTGAATTGATATTCATGAATACATCATTGGTTCCCTTCGGCCAGTTTTAGTGCAGTTGAAGTATACTAGCAAACATAATAGTAACCTACATGTATTACATATTGGTATGTATTTTCTTTTAAATAATGCATATGCCAGGTGCGGGGGCGGATCCATCCTTCGCCAATAGGGGGGTGGGTTGCCCGGAATTTTTTTTCAGCCATATTTTCCACGATCGGCCGCTCGAAGATGATTTTTGGTTTCTTTGAAGGGGGTAGTCCTAATAGTCACTTCTTAGTTTTATTCTTATAAATCAACATAAATATATAATATAATCATTATTTATATAATGCGAGCGCGAAGCGCGAGCTCAATATTTTTGGGAAATTTGATGTCTTTTTCCTAAAATTTGAACATTCTGGGCAATGTTTGTTATTTTGAAAAGATGTGTATGCAATTAAATAATTACTACGAACGCGAAGCGCGAGCAGAAATGAACCGATAAAAAAGGTACCTGTTAAAGACTGCTTGGAGTTAGCCATGAAGACGTTAAATACTTTAAAATTAAAATAATGCGAGCGCGAAGCGCGAGCTGAAATTTTTTGACATTTTTACCTACAAAATGGAAATTCTCAGCACTTTTGTAACTTAAACAGAATAGGTATAAACAATTGATGCGAGCGGAAAATTTCGAGATTTAGAACTACTGAACGAGACACTCTATTCATGTTTGTAAATCATGAAAAGGATGAGTAATTGGGGATCTTCCTTACATTAATAATGCGAGCGCAAAGTGCGAGCAGAAAATTTTTATATGTATACATATTAAAGTGGTCGAAAAGGTACCTGTTAAAGACTGCTTGCACTTAGCCATGAAGACGCTACGTATTTTAACAATCAAATAATGCGAATGCTAAGCGCGAGCTGAAACATTTTGACAATTCTACATAAAGAATGGAAAAATTTTAATCAATTTTTGTAATCGTGAACAGGATAGCTATAAAACTAAACAATTCATGTGAGCGCGAAGCGCAAGCGGAAAAATCGAGATATATAGACCTAAAAACGGGACACTCTATTCATGTTTTGTAAATCATGAAAAGAATGAGTAATAAGGGATCTTCATACCTTGATAATGCAAGCACAAAGCGCGTGCAGAAATTTTTTGATATTGTGATCTGAAACTGGATAATGATTTAAATAGTTTAAACTATTTGATATTCCGACTGAAAAAAAGGGTCAATTTCTGCTCTATATGTCAAGCATTTTGTAGGAAAATTGTGAGGTGGATATGGATCGCACTTAATAAAGAGCTGATACGTTCCATTATTATTACTTTGAGTTTTTACATATATGACCGGGACATCCTTAGGACATGTCATCATATGAAAATAATGACTATCTTCCTATTCCTCTTACTAAGCGCGAGATAAAACAAAAGGGACAATTTAATTTCTAAATTAATATCTTACTCATTAATGGCTAATGAGGGCTCGAAATCTGATGATATTATGGCCTGAAAACTGGACATTTCAAGCACTTTTGTAATTATAAGGATGCATCAGTTAATATATTTTAAGCATTAATGCGAGCGCAAATCGCGAGCCAAATTTTTTGATAAACTGTCAATAAATGGGGATTTTAAGTAGTTTGTTGTATAATCAATATTGAAACATACCTCTCCAATCAAAATGCGAGCGCAGCGCTAGCTGATACGTTTTGACAATCAGACCTGAAAAGGGATATTTTGAAAACTTTACGGAATACACGAAAATAATAGGTACCTGATAAATCAAAATTTGCGAGTGCGCAGCGCGAGCAGAATATTCAGACCATAAAACTAACATTTTAACAGAGTACTTTAAAAAAATCAATTTGTAAATCACACAAAATAATGAAAGTTCGATTTCCGAGGTGAAATATGTTTTGTATATTGACTTCCAATCTTGATATTTAAACTCCATATTGAACAAGATATGAAAATGACCTATCAGGCATTGCGAGCGCGAAGCGCGAGCGAAAATTTTATATAGTGACATGAAAGATTATTTTTATTTTCCAAGTCTTTCCTTCATCTTATTTTATTCACTCGTTTTCCCCCTCTTCTTTTTTCTCTCCTCATTTCCCTCCTTTTTAATCTTTTTTTCTTTCTTTCCTTTTTTTCTTCTTTTTTGCTCCGCCAATAAGGGGGGGGGGGCGGGCCCCTCGGCCCCCTGGATCCGCCTTTGGCCAGGTGTACCGGAAGTGAGTTTCGGTGGGGGGGGGCATCATCTTATCGGCTTTGGGTGGCATCAGCCGTGTCCCTCCGCTTTTGGCGCCCTTGCCGGAATTTATCTCCTTTAAAAAAAAAGAGCATTGCAGGTTGATCATTGCTCAAATCTATATATTTACATTAGAGGGGCAAAATATATATATATTCCTCTATACCCCCCCCCCACTTCATTTTCCTGAAGATGGAAGACAGCGCTTTATCATTAATGCCAAAAGGATTATGTCTCTATTGAAATTAATCAATAATATTCGTGAATATTTATAGTTTACTCATTACATTGCGGACCGTCAACTACCGTTGAGGGTTGTGCCATCCATTTATACATAACTATACGTGCATGGGTATATCCATTTGTAAAATTTCCTTCATAAGAATTTTTAAAAGGGCACAGTATTGCTCAAATACATCAGACGGTTTGTCCTTATAAAGAAAAAAGTAGAAATAATGTAGAACTCGCATGACTGTGCATGTTACTGGGCTTCAATCTTACTTCATGGAAAATCTCGCAAACACAACGTATCTCTCCCTCTGAAATGCCACAACTCCAAATCCATCTGTTTGTTAAATGGGGTGGTTTTGGTATAAATGATAAACATACCACTTTTTGTGTAAATAATAAACAGGTCTGGCCTTCCTCTGATCGTCGTCTTTTGTCCCTATATACGAGAACAGAGTTATGTAACATCATTGAACAGACCGGAGGTTTTCTATTCAAATCTGGCAAACTATTAGGATTTCATACAACTTTTTTGTTTGTTTACCCTTGACCAGAAATGGTTAATAGTGGGCCTACCATGAATGAAAGAGGGTAAAATAAATAGAGAGAGGGAGAGAGGCCCGGGGCCGGGGGAGAGAGAGAGAGGGGGGGGGGGGGAAGAGAGAGAGAGAGGGGGGGCGGGGGTATGGTGAGCGGATATAGGGAACGTTATAGGGCAGTACTGTGTGAGAGAGAGAGAGGGGGGGGGGGGAGAGATACGTAGACAGAAATATAGAATGAGCTAGATCGAGAGATCAAGAAGAAGCAGGATATTGTGTGTACGTCTAAAATAATAAAAGCGTATAGTGGTCCTGAGAATTTGGTAATCATTAAGTAATTACAGAAATCCTGGATAAAATATCATCGATGTTACATTAAGTTATAAACATGCATCCACTTTATTTTTGTTCAGCTAGGCTAAGGCCGGTATTTATTGAAGCAAAATATTCGGGGGGAATATATCAATCAGAGTTTTCATATATCATCCGATGAAAGATATTTCGTTTTCGATATATTATATATTTACAGGGCGCATTGGTAACATGACTGATACATTTATTTGGACGAGTTTGACGGTTACATACAAATAAAACACGAAGCATTATTTTTACAATTTTCATTAACATGCATATCACGTACCCTAGCTGTCCCCCTATAGGTGGACCGCCATGCAGGCCTCCTAAATGGGTTAATAATCCGGGGTAATATACTAAACATATAGTGTATTCTGAACATGTCTACTGTATCATTCATTTGGATTTTTTCTTTAAAATAAGTGAATACAAGGAATTGAAAAGTAAGTTTATAAAGATGGATTATACTCACGGAAAGTTGTTGCGAAATCAGCTATCGCTGGCACCTGGCACGATGTACTACAACGGTTGATGTAACTGCATGGGTGAAAACACCCCATGCAATGCAATGGCGTCCAAACAATAACAGATTCCCTACACGGGGGGCAAGTCTTCCCCTCTTCTATTGTCATGGGAGGGGTACGCATTCAAGAGAGAAAGTCTTGCTTTGAATACGAAACAAGGCACTCACAAATTCTCTTAATTCTCCTGACCTTAGAATCTTTTCATTTCGGCGACCCCGATCCGCTTGAACAGGTTGAATAAAAATACCAAATTGGGCCCTCACAGCACGTACATCATTGTGAATTTCTGGCAAATTTACTTAAGTTTACGGCGATTTATTTAAAAAGGATAATGAGAGAGTGGGAAGGGGAAATATGAGAAACGGAAAAAAAGTGAGCAAACAGCTAGGCAAAGGGAGGGAGCGTTAAGCGAAAATGTATTTCTTTTTCTTCAAAGGAGGGAGGGAGATCGAGACGACAGAGAAGATATGAGGAAATGATTCAAGCAAAGGGAGAGAGTGGCGAGTATCGAAGGGAGGCACTAAAAGTACCTATATTATGTATTCTATAGGGGGCATCACGGGTCAATTACTTTCAGGGGGCGCAAACAAGGCAACGTTTTTTTTTAATGTAGGAAAAAAGGGAATGAAAAAACCCCAGAGAATGTTAATCATATGAAAAATATTGCGAAAATATGAAGGGGCGCGATTTCAGTGATAGTCTGTATCCCTGTATGCAGTAAAACTAATGGAAGGGACGCAATTTTCGCACTTGCTCCGGGACCTGATTCTCTAAGATAATTATGTCACTGATGATTTATAGAGAGGAAGAGAAGGGAATGAAGATGGAAACGTGGAGGGATCGAGGGCACGTGTAGATGGGAGGGGCTTAGATTAGTGATGTTGGCAGCCAAGCTATAGTGCCATCGCCAAAAGAAAAAAAAGAGAAAAGGGTGACATATGCCATTATTTTATTAATACGAAGTCAAATTCTATCATAAAAATTAGATTTTTATTTTCAAAAGCCAGGTATCATGATTTTATTGCGCGATCCTGAATTTATTGAAGTTTGCCCTTTAATGTGCCCATCATCGTAAAAAATATTCAAGTAATTAATTTTTATGATTATATTTTTTCTGGGGAGCTACAGTTATGCTACTGGGAGGAGAGAGAAATACAAATGAGAAAGAGGGGAGAGAGAGGGGGAGGGGGAGAGGGGGAGGGGGGAGAGGGGAGGGGGGAGAGAGGGGGAGGGGGGAGAGGGGGAGGGGGAGAGGGGGTGGAGTGCGCTCAAAAATGAGGAAGGAAAATGGTTAGTAGTTTAGGTTGATAGAGGGTACATAGTTCACACAAGTCTGAGGTGCATTTCATAAAAAGTCTTGTCAGATATTATTTACCCGACAAAGTCGTTTTTCTAAAAGTTCTAAAAAGTTCCAAAAGGAACGGCATTTCTTAGCCAAACGAATCGATCGAGCAAAGTTGTCAGCTGACTCAGGTCTTACCATGGCCCTGGGAAGCGGTGGTGCTGAAGCACCCCCTAAAATTTCCTTGGGGGTGCTGTCATTCTCCATATGCAGCACCCCCAAGTATTCTGGAAGATGTGTACAAATTGACAAATTATAACTCAAATTATCTTCATTTGTTGTGAAAACCCCTTTCATTTTTAATTTCTCGTGATAAATTTGACCTCCATTAAATTAAAATTGTTCCCACGGCCCTGTCCTGTCAGATAACAGTGAAACGGTCCCCAGAGGCCTATTAATATATCAGAGAAAATCTCATAAACGATTCCCCGATTATATTCAGAAAAATCTCTGTACACGCATAACTATATTGAAAATCTATTTTGTTTGACAGAGTGAGCTTTGAATACGAATGGAATATGGTGGGAATTAAAAATTAGAGTCAACCTTTCCAATCTTCTGGGGTCATGTTTGCTTATGATTAAAGAGGAAGCACACCCTAATGTGAAAGTTGATATTTAATGACGCAAACAAATCATAATTTAACAAAAATCTTTCAAAGAATAAACAACGATATAGGTATTTAAACCTTTGAATTTGTGACGTCAAACGTATGAGGGCCATAATCTCCATTTTGAGATCATATCTCATGAATTCCAGGGCCGTGATTCCCGTGAAGTTTACCTTTCGGATAAACTGTATATGATTCGGTATTCAACGAGCTTGATAATAAGTATCATACTCGTCAGAGAAACCTTCTCTATCAGCCATTAGCAAGAACTCAAACTGCTTTGAATTCATTTTGAATAGTTTGTGTTAAAGAATGGAATAAGTTACCTCATGACGTTAGAAATAGCTTGGCTCTGTCTCGATTTAAAATATTGTGTAAAAAACACCTTTTCGATAGATTGCGGTCGGGTGTGAGTGTAGAAATCATGAAGCAGATTGCAATGAGTGAGGTATCCATGTGTGTGTGAGTGTGTGTGTGTGTGTGTGTGTGTGAGAGAGAGGGTGTGTGTGTGTAATAATAATAATTCATTATGATCAGGTGGGATACATAAAAGACAGAAATATTGGGGAAGCAGTTCGACTAATAGAGGATATATTATTTTACTCTAAACATTACTTGGAGCAAGGACAAGGATTTTTTATTGCGGTAGATTTTGAAAAAGCTTTTGACTCTGTTTCTCATCAATACTTATTGAAAGCACTCATTTTTTTTGGTTTTGGGGAGTCATTCTGTTCTTGGGTGAAAATATATACAAGGATATAAGTAGTTGTGTTATGAATGGAGGGTATTCCAGCGGTTACTTTAATGTAGAAAGGGGGGGTCAGACAAGGTGACCCACTGTCGCCCTATTTGTTTTTTATTGCAATAGAATTACTGGCACATGAAATAAGAAAAGACAAAATCATTAAAGGGATAAGTTTTGGGGAGTATGAAATAAGACAGGTATTGTATGCCGATGATATGACAATTTTTTTGAAAGACATGGATTCAATAAAAAGGTTGCATTATAATTTTGAATAATTTGAAAAAGTCAGTGGCTTAAAGGTAAATAAGGACAAGACACACTTTATGTACATGGGTAAGGAAAATGGAAAAACAAATGACCCTGTATATGTATTTGGTAAATATGTTAGGGAGTTCAACATTTTAGGAGTTATCTTTTCAGTTGATTTTAGATTAAAAGATGATCTGAACTATAAAGAAATATTAAGTAAAATAAAAAAAGCTTTTAGGTTGGTGGAAACAACGAGATTTGACTATTATGGGAAGAATACATTTATTGAAAACATATGCATTGACAAAGTTAAATTATGTTTCATCCATCCTTGTTGTCCCCTCATGGGTGTATATAGAAATCGAGAAATTATCATTTGATTTTATATGGGGAGGGAAAGATCGTATTAAAAGAAAAATTATGTATCAGAATTATAATTGTGGTGGGGTTAAAATTATAAATTTTGAAATATTTGTTAGAACGCAGCGTATAATGTGGGTAAAAAGACTTTTGTATGGAGAAAGAAATTTGGGGTGGAAGCTATTTTTTTCAGTTCAGTTGGAGGAAAGTTAATTTTTCTATGTTATTATGAAATGAAAAAGATAAAAAGTAAGTTGAAGATTCCATCGTATTATTTGGAAATGCTAGATGCTTTGCAAGAGATCGATAATTTAAGACATTTTAATGGTTCTAAAAATCCAATCATTTTCAATAATAAGAATATTTGTATAGAAAATAAGACGATATTTGATAAAGATTTATTAGAATGAGGGTTAATTAAGGTGAAACATATCATTGACAATGGACATGTTAAACCAGTGGCGTACTTTTTTAACCTTGGTATGGGAAGTGATCATTTGTTTACAATAGGTGAAATATATCATGCAATTCCAAGTGACTGGAGAAATGATTTAGGTTCGATACAATTTTGTGAGATAGACTTAATTAACTATAATATAAACTTGCTTCTGTTGGGGAGGGAAATTAGCTTTAAGGAGGTACCATCAAGAAAAATATATGATTATCTTATTAAAGAATTGCAAAAGTCATATGATTTACAGATAAGAGATGGACAAAATAATTATAATTATACAGAGAAAGAAATTGGTGAATGCTATTTTAGACCAAGAATAACATTATTGATTGGGAGACAGAGAGAATTTCAATTTAAGCTACTGCATGGGGCAATTTACACTAAAGTTAATTTGTTTAGATTTGGATTTGTTGAAGATAATCTCTGTTCGTACTGTAAACGGGAAACGGAAACATATTCACATATATTTTTGTCTTGCTTAAAGGTTAAACTGATATGGGAAACTTTGATAGAGCAATTTGAATTAGATGAAATAAAGGACTTGAATTGGCGGGATATATTTGTTGGTCTGTCAGGCAATACAAATAGAATAAAAAGTTGTAATACTATTATCTTTATGGTAAAATATATATTATTTATATTTAGAAAGGAGGGGGTATTACCAACCATTGACGATATACATAAACGTATTTTAGAATATAAGGATCAAGAGAAGAAAATAGCTATTAAAATGGGGAAATTAGGGCGGCACTTGCAAAAATGGGAAACAGTAAAATTATGACAAGGTTAAGTTTGCAAGTCTTTATTTACTTTCAATATATGTAATGCTTCTCCCGTGAGCTTGTTATATTCAAAATTGTTCATCGAATTGTTTTGTACATGTAAATATGATCTATTTATGATGAGTGTGAGCAGATCTTCTGGACAGTGGTGTGTGTGTGCGTGTGTGTGTGTGTTGGGGCGGGGGGGGAGGGAGGGGGAAGATGGTGTTTAAGCATTTTTATAATAACTGATTTCATTGTTTTCTGTTAAGATATATATGATTCATGATTATAATAAGTTAGTGAAAAAAAGGTGAAAATATGAACTGTAAAGTATTCTATGTGATTTGAAATGTTAAATTGAAATGTTATGTAACTATTTGTTCATGAAATCAGAATAAAAACAGTATTAAAAAAAGTGTGTGAGAGGGTGTGTGTTTTTGTATTTATCTGGAGTTTATGTAATTCATTTGAATGAAATCCTTAATAAAAACATGTTGAAAAAAAAGAGTGTGTGCGTTAGTACGCCTGTGTATAAGGGGGGGGGGGGTGTTACATGTGTGCATTTATTATTAGAGGTTGTCTATACAGGGGTAAAAAAGGGTGGTGTTTCGGTTTCCTTAGGGCTCCTGTACATTTGATGCGGTGTCTTTTCCTGAGCATTTTTGATGAATTCACAAATTTGGACCGATTTTAATGAACGAGGTTGTAGGATCCTCCGGGGAATGTCCTGGCCCTGCTTCATTTAGGCTGTTACCTTGGGCAAGCAGAAACATCGCCATTTTATAACCTACCCCTTTTATCATACTGTTAATCATTTGTTCTTAATTAAGTTTATACTCAATGTAAATATGCTAATTTTGTTATATACCACTATGTAAAGGGGCCCCGTCAACAAGCTGTGCTTCACTGAGGTCCCAAACCTATAATTCTGAGTTCTATGATGTGCTTTGTACCACTGTTTGTGTTTGATATGGTTTGAATAAATACTATACTACTACTATACTATAATAATATGATAATAATAAGTCTATAAGTCCACGATCCTGTCTGTCACGATAAAAAGAAAGCAAATATATATTTTTTAATTCAGTAAAGGAATTTCAAATAATAGTTTTTAAGCCTACTGCTTTAAAAAAAATCTCACATAATAATAATAGTGATATTTTATATAGCGCGCACACCGTCCAGAGACGCTCATGGCGCTAGGCCAGCAACAGTTCCTTTAGATAGCAAATATTATATACACGTACATTACAAACAGCTACTTAGATATAAATAGAAATCTAAAATGGAAAACATGCAAGTGGTTATACATTGCAATTGCATTTCCATGTAATCACGAATTACAACGCTCCCGCCTCCGTCTTTAGAAATAAAACAAAGTAATAGACAACCACCAAAAACAGAAATGGGAAATAGAAAAAATGAGAGCCGAGGAAAACCAGATAACGTGTCATCACCGCCTGGAATTACCACAAAAAACTTGTAAACTCAGATTCAGCTGATCACTTCTTTCGTTTGATAATCATCAGTTTATCGAACGACTCAAAAGTACAAAGTTCACTTATAATGTTTAGAATGTATCCTTTACGTGGACATTCAATTGCATGATGAAGACTTATCCATTGTTGACATGTCTTTCGCAAGAGGAGTTCATTCATGGTGCTATGTATTAGGCGATATGTGAATTATTTTGATTTCACTTCCTTGAACTTACTATCCAAGGCAAATACAAATATTATTAAATTGTCTATCAAAAGAAAGAAAAATGTGCGTAATTCCAAATTCTTAAAGAGGGGTTAGTGTGGCGGGTTTTTATCAATGATTGCTCGTCCATAAATATTGTAATCAAATATAAACATTGATTTTAGTGACACAACAAAGGTCTTTAGGACTGATAACCCAAAACAAATGAGATCTGAAATCACTCTCTCTCTCTCTTCTCTTCTTTTTTTTCAATAGTCACTCCCCTCTCTGCTTCTTTCTTTCCCTTTCTCACATTGTCCTACTCTCTGGTCTATACCACACGTGATCATAATTGTTTCACACCATCAAAATTCAAATACTGAATGAAAAAATGCAAGTCCGTAAAGAGAAATAGGAAATGGAACATGACATGTTTTATTAATCAATACCTTTATTTTCACCTGATATTAAATTCAGTCCATGTCACAAAGCCATGCCAAAACATGTCTTACAAAGCAATTTATACAAATTGTACATTGGAAAAAATCTAGAATAGAAAATACAGTGCATAATTATGAATGATCATCACTGATCACATAGAGCTACAACATGAAGAAATCAAAGTACAAGTTTTATAGTAGCCTGTGAATATCATGCAAGCATTTTTTTAATTACTACTTTGAAAACACCTGAATCAAAATAATAATTATAAAAAAAAAGAAATTAAGAACATGGGGAATACATACATAATTACTTACATTAATATGAATATGGCAAGTCATTCTATAAATAATTGGTCTGGTTGGAAATAAAAAATGACTGAATTCTGCTAATAAAGTGAATGACAAGGATGGTAGTTTTAAGGTTGTTGTTTTTTACAGGAAAAGACATGTTTTATAATACCAATGTGGATTCAAGCCAAGTAATAAATCTTGGTAGATCATTTGAATATAAGGGATCCTTTGGAAGAATGAGTGAAGTTTTCTCTGAGTGTTATGAGATCAGTAAAATAACAACAAAGGTTCGTGTGGGGGGGGGGGGGGATATTGCTCATGAACCAGTGGGATTTCATGCTTCCAATATCCAAGCATTCAAAACACAGATTTAATTTCCCACTTACCTTTTTCAACCCACATTCACATATACATACACACAAAAAGACTTAGACCAATGCTGAATTTCAAAGAAATCCTTAATAAAAGAGCAGAAGAATGGGGGGGGGGGGGGTCTCTGTATGATGACTTGAGTTGGGTGCTTCAGGGAGACCAACAGCCGGAAGATGACAAGCAATTCACACCAAAGGATACTTATCTCATGCGGTTTCAACTCATTATGACCCAATTAATCACGGAATTGGACTTTGCAACAATCAGATGAAGAAGATTAATTCAAGTTTTGAACAATTAATCATTAAACCATCAAAACCACCCACACAACCGATGACAATCCTTGACCGTTGTCTTTACAAAGTGTGGGCTTGGTACTGACGGAACAATTGATAATTAGATGGATATACTGTATGGGCCATCCATACCAGGGAATATTGCATGTACCCAAGCCCATACCATAGCAGTTGCAACAAACTAAACAGGATTTATATTTAATTTCAAGCAACCTTGATACTTGGTACATGGATATGGATGTGGGGAGGGGGATCATTGCCCACTCATCAGGACAAACACCTAACAACTATTCCCCAAATAAATCTCAATATCAAAATGAAGTTTTCCAAACTTTTTAACATTGATAAAACACAAATGGGACATCCAAATTTTCTGAAACCATTGCAGAACTCAACTTTTTTTTTTCTTGCAAATATCAATAGAAAATGAGCACATCCACAGAATAAAGTACAAAAATATGTCTTATGTTTAGTATAAAAAACAACTCATGGCAAATCATTCCTCATTTTATTTTTCTCCACTTCATAATTTGTACACCACAAACGAAATAACATAAGTAGAAGATATTTTGCACTAATATCCTCCTGAGTGATCACTACATTAAAATTTCTCAAACAATTTCTGCACTACAGACAGAAAAAAGTACTTCAACAAGCATCATGATATAAAGCTCTACTAGAATAAACATTGTATAATTATTTGCAGTTGATAAATAGTTACATACACATTTTCAAATACATTCCCCCCAAATAATAATGACAATATCCACAATTATAACAATAAAAGATGCAAGTTCATTATATACAGTGTAATAGTTCCCTTACAGAATGTTAAACATTTAAGTAAGTTTACGTCTTTATTTGATAAAACATGACTGACCTTCCTGAAATGCTTGCTTATCAATGTTGATATTTGTGTATTACATTTTACATTACGCAGATATATCAATGAGATTAGCACGGTATATTGATAGCAAACGACATTGACGGTGGAAGATTGTCTTGAATTGGTCTTAGTGCTAGATGCAACATAAATCCCACATGATTGAAAACGTACAGAACGCTACTTAAAAACTCAGATGAAAATCGAACATCTACACTCTATCATCATCCACAACAACAACAACAGAATTTTAATCACGGTTCAGATGGACTCTGAATATCATAAGCATAGATTTGTTATTAGTGATGTAGACTGGCACTTAAGCTTTTAATCATTTAAAAGAATACACTACATTGTCAATCATTTTTAATCATACTGACTCATACCCAAGTCGATATGATCCACTGAAGGAAACATAGATACTACCCCCCCCCCAAAAAAAAAATAATAAAAGAGATAAATTGTGGGTTAAGATTGAAATGGGTCAGAATATTGATACTAACTGGACTAGTATTGGATGACTATGCAGACTTGATTTGGGCAGCAACGTCCATACACAGCTCTTCTCCATTTGGACCCTCCAAGTACCAAAACACAGCCAGTGTCATCTATGAATCAGATGAAGAAATTAACATCAAAGTAGTTAGTGGGGGCATGGACCTACTACAACTGGACATTCAACGAATCCCGTCCTTTGGACCATGGACCTACTTGGCGAGGGTATATGCATATATACATCTATTCAAGAATGTAATTGCTTCTAGCTGGTGATTTTTCGGTGGACATCGTTGGACTGGTGAAATACAGTACAAAAAGGTATTTAAGAAATTTAGTGTCATTTTACACTGTAAAATCCACCATTTAAGACCAAATCAAATTTTTAGGGGTAAAACAAACAAAAAATGTAGGAAAAAAAATCACAACATTCATTGAGGCCTACAATTTCATCCTGGTTTTATACATGAAATAGTCTTTCTAGAGGTAAAATTTGTTACAAGAGAGTCCTGCACGAATAAAACACAAACAGAGTACAATGTAGAACTGAGGAATGATAAAAGAATGCATTCGATAGCATATGATTTGTTTTGTTGTTTCGATAAATAGCAAAAACCACATTGGCAAGAAAACACTACAATAAATAGTACAAGAAAATGTACACCATAGTACTAATATAAAAAGGATAACAAATGTGCCAAAAAGGGATTCTTAGGCCTTAAAAACACAAGGTATTAAGTACTATATAAACGTAAAATATTTATTATTATTACATTGATTTTCTAAATGTTCATGAATATTGTTTGTGGCAATCTTGGGGAGACTTTAGGGAAAAGGTGGTTCCCCTACGGCATTTTATTTTGCAAATTTTAGGGGCGATTTTGACTGTCATGAGGGTGAAATCGCCTGTTTCATTCTTGCAATTCCTATGCTGACTTGGATCAGTCTAAAGGGAAGTTCACCCAGACACAAAGTTGATTGTTAAAATAGCAGAAAAAAAATATTGCCAAAGGTTTTGAGAAAAATCCATCAAAGAATAAAAAAGTTGTTCAAATTTTAATGATTTGATGTCATATGCGAGCACCTTTCCTACATGTACATACCATATGGCAAAAAATCAATGAAAATGAAATGTCATTTTGTCAGATAATTGAAAATGGTTTTTACTGTACCTTCAGTATATCAATAGACAAATAATTTCCCACCCATTTCTAAACAAAAGAAAACAAAAATAAGTCATCAGTTACCATTAAAAAAAGAGGAAATTTATGCATTTTATATTACATAACATATGGGGCAGCTGCTTGTTTATGACGTCACAAATCCAAAACTTGAAATTCTAATAACTTTCTTAATCTTTCATGGATCTTCTTCAAACCTTTTACCAATATTTTTTTCTGCTATTTTTACGACAAACTTTTCTTCAGGATGAACTTTCCCTTTAAGGTTCAGTGTATACTTACCGAAGGGTACTCCTCTTTAACTTCTAGACTGTATTTGTACGCGTACGATTGTCCTACTACGGTGGGGCACTGGATATTACAGCTATTGCAAGCATCGCTGTTACTGAT
Organism: Lytechinus pictus; assembly: GCF_037042905.1. Classification (NCBI taxonomy): domain Eukaryota; kingdom Metazoa; phylum Echinodermata; class Echinoidea; order Temnopleuroida; family Toxopneustidae; genus Lytechinus; species Lytechinus pictus. The sequence continues at coordinate 44,763,626 of NC_087251.1, read as the reverse complement.
GGGGAACGGAACCTTCACGCCTGCTATCTGGCCGTAAACCTCAGATTTGATTTGGGATGTTGCAATACCTACAACATAATGTTCAACAGAAAATGCACACATGAGAAATACCCATTCTTCACTACTGTACACTTACATATACCGGGTATACGAAGGAAGGTCCCATTTCTGCACACATACCAATAAAATAATAACATTAACGAGAAAATTACTCCTGAATTGATTTGACCAGATTACTAATGGAGAATAGAACCTTCATGTCTGCTACATGTATTTGGCCACACACCTCAGATTTGATTTCGGATGTTATGATACATACTACATACATGTACATCTAATAAATAACATAACTGGTCAACAGATCTTACACACATGATCAGTGAGAAATGTTCATTCTTTCATATAATTAAGGAGGAGAAGTCTGTCTTGAAATCTGGGAGCATTACACAAACCATTATATGGTTGGTGATTTTCCACTGACAAATTTGCTCTGAGCCAATCAGATGCAAGGATTTTGGTAGCTTATAACAATGTGCTTCATGAAATACTCCCCAGGTTGTATTTGGAATGTCCTAAAAAGTAAAACATTTTTCAGTCATAAGATGTTAGCACTTCACCCTACCATACATCATATTTAATGCCATTTTTAGTTGTCAGGATATATTAAAAAAAAAAAAATAGATTTAATATCATTTACGACCATTTGGAGACTGGTAGGGGCACTTCTAAATTTGGGAAATGTCACCAAAATGGGGCAAGTTCAAAACACATCAAAACACCAAAATTAAATGAAGCAAACTTAAATATTATGAACAGATACACTTTTACTTACGAGCTATGAAGTCAATCTCCACCGAGACATTTTTTCCTTTGATTAGAGGGCAGGGTGGCGCAGTACATCCCCCAACAGCAACCCTCGTCAGCTCAAATGTATCTGTAGAAAAAAGCATATACAGTGAAATCATATTCTGATCATGCTATTCATCATCACAAGTTATTCTGAGCGAATTTATTAAGGACAGTGATTTTCCATTCAAAATAAGCAGCCTTTTCTGTTTCTGAAAACCTGTAATTCCTTTTCAAACTTGATCTGAAATGGAAATTCCATTTTTATAAAAGAGAATGTTCACACTTCACAGAAAAAACATGACTTCTGTTTTGAAAAGGTGAATTCAATGAATTTTCACATGAAAAGTAAAGAACAAAAAATATTTTGCTTTCATTTACCTGTTAACAAAAAAAAATCATTGTCCCAACATAAGTAGCGATTTTCTAAAAGGAAAAGTGCTTGTTTAAAGGACAAGTCCACCCCAACAAAAAGTTCATTTGAATAAAAAGAGAAAATCCAACAAGCACAACACTAAAAATTTCATCAAAATCGGATGTAAAACAGGAAAGTTATGACATTTTAAAGTTTCGCTAAATAAAAAAAAACAATTAAGGTAGTTGGAAAATCTATTTCACTTGCCCGAAAAAGTCCTTGAAAAAAAAGTTTTACCTCTTCAAAAAAAATATTACGGTTTTAGAAACCATTCACCTTTTTTCTCTCTTTTGACATGAACTGATGTACCTTGTTCTTGCATTTCTATTTACAAGATGATTTTATCTTGCCCGCCATGACCAAATTTAGGGTCGGTATATCATACCGACTCTAATTTTGGTAATTCTACTGTGAGAATTTTGCTTGCCCAATTCAGTCAAGGAGTTTTGGTCTATACTTCAAAACACTTGCTCGACTTTAACTTTTACTTGTCCCGGGCAATCGGGAAAGTGCTTATATCAGAACTTCGACAGAAGAAGTAGACTAATAGACTATGTAATGATATCACATTGCATGCATTATGCAATGCATACATATATCATTGAGTTTACAGTGGGCCTACACACTTATTGGACAGTTTATATTCCAAATTTCCAGTATTACAATTCTTCTGTTGTTTGGGATAAAAAAAAAAACATGTTCCAAGAATAAACTTCCAATGGTGGAGAGGAATTTACAACAAAAAATTCTGTGAACTATTGGATAGTAATATTTTTGCTAACTATTCAACTAAGTACCTGTATTCAAAAGTTTGTCGAATATTTAAAAAAAAGGCATCACTTTTTGTTTTAATAGAATAGATCTAGTTGATTTTGTTTACCGTATATTTTTTAAATCAATAAGAATACTTGAAGTTGATGATAGTTGATTTAAAGTTCTTCCGATGTTTTTGGTGGATTTGAAGTCAAAATTGCCAAAAACTTTTGACAAAATTATGTACATGTTCAATTGGATATTGAAGCGATTGAAATCAGTTATTTTCATTTTTTTTTAATCCAGATATTTGAAGGAAAAAAGCATTGTTTTAATTGACCAATCCTACTTCAAGTACTTGAGCCTTGAGTGAAGAAAAATATTCTTTTGTAGGCCTAACGTTAGATCTATTTACTTTCAATTTCGAAAAATTCAGAAAATGTCAGAAATCCCCAGAAAAGACGGTTAGACTTAGAGTCTAACGAGTAACAACACGTTATCATATAGGGGTCTAGAGGTAGAGTAGACAGCTGGCAGCCGTCTGTTTTGAGGAGTTTAAAAAAAAAAAAAAAAATTTATTTCTCCTCGTACACAGACGGCTAGCTATCGTGCAGCCACCATTAGGGGGTTAACAATGCAAAATTCCCCCGACGGGGCTCATCGATTTTTGTCTTTATTTCATAAAAATATATAAAAAGAACTGTACTAAAATAAAGATTATTATTCCGTTTTGGCCTGAAATACACCAAAACGGGGAAAAAACAGTGACTTACTTCGGCTGTCGCGCAACTTCACTTCCCTGTTTTATATGAACTTAAAACATACATAAACATGATATGGCCATTGAGTCCCTAAACAGATCGAGCTAGAACTTCGGTCTCTGTATTTGGTGAGTGGAGCCAACGTAGTTCAGTGGAACAACCAACATAACACTACAGAGACTGAAGGCGTGAAGCTTTTGGTCATGAGGTAGAGTAAGTCAGAGAGAGGGGGGGGGGGGGACTGCCTGTTCTGAGTTTCTAACTTTGTCATATAGTACCGGTATCATGACTATCAATTATCATGACAAAGTTAGACACTCAAAACAGGCAGTCCCCCCCCTCTCTTTCTCTGACTCTGGAAAAAAAGTTCTCACCTATTTTACTTTTTTTTAGTCTTTTGGGAACAACTGCAGAATACCCGGACACTGCGTTACCTTATCGTTGGAGAGCCAACGCACAACGATGTACTTAAGCTATCAAATCAGAAAATCAGCTATAATAAATAATTGAATGATTTACAACTTACAAGTATTTTTTTAATAGATTCTAAGTGTTCAGACTGTACTGCACTGTAACGCTAACGATGCGAGCGCGCGCGATTAGTATGTAGACCAACAGTGTCCGCGATGCCAACGATGTGTATATTTTCGTAGTACGTATAGGCCAACACAGTCCGCGATGCTAGCGGTGCGTTGGTGTCCGTAGTACAGGCCAACACTGCCCGCGATGCCAACGATCTATATATATATCTGTGTGCATCTGTAGTATGTAGGCCGACATTGCCCGCGATGCCAACGATGTGTATATTTTCGTAGTACGTGTAGGCCAACACAGTCCGCGATGGTAGCGGTGTGTTGGTGTCTGTAGTCGGTACAGGCCAACACTGCCCTCGATGCCAACGATCTATATTCTGTAGTATGTAGACCAACAGTGTCCGCGATGCCAACGATGTGTATATTTCCGTAGTATGTGTAGACCAACATTGCCCGCGATGCCAACGATGTGTTGGTGTCTGTAGTACAGGCCAACATTGCCCTCGATGCCAACGATGCGATCATATCTGTAGTTGCCTATGTAAACCAACATTGCCCGCCATGGCAACGATGTGTTGGTGTCTGTAGTACATGCCAACAGTGCCCGCGATGCCAACGATGCGATCATATCTGTAGTTTCCTATGTAGACCAACATTGCCCGCGATGCCAACGATGTGTTGGTGTCTGTACTGTAGAGTACAGGCTAACATTGCCCTCGATGCCAACGATGTGAATGTATCTTTAGTAGGTATAGGCCAACAGCGCCCGCGATGCCAACGATGTGTTGGTGCCTGTAGTAGATGCCAACAGTGCCAACGATGCCAACAATGTAAATGTATCTTTAGTACGTATAGGCCAACAGCGCCGGCCAGGATGCCAACGATGTGTTGGTGTCTGTAGTATAGGCCAACCTTGCCCGCGATGCCAACGATGTGAATGTATCTTTTGTATGTATAGGCCAACAGCGCCCGCGATGCCAACGATGTGTTGGTGCCTGTAGTAGATGCCAACAGTGCCAACGATGCCAACAATGTAAATGTATCTTTAGTACGTATAGGCCAACAGCGCCGGCCAGGATGCCAACGATGTGTTGGTGTCTGTAGTACAGGCCAACCTTGCCATCGATGCCAACGATGTGAATGTATCTTTAGTAAGTATAGGCCAACTTTGCCGGCGATGCCAACGATGTGAACGTATGTTTAGTATGTATATACCAACAGCGCCCGCGATGCCAACGATGTGTTGGTGCCTGTAGTAGATGCCAACAGTGCCAACGATGTGAATGTATCTTACATAGGCCAACATTGCCGGCGATGCCAACGATGTGAATATGCCTGTTGTAGAGGCCAACATTGCCGGCGATGCCAACGATGTGAATATAACCCTAACCCTAACCCTAACCCTAACCCTAAACCCTAACCCTAACCCTAAACCCTAACCCTAACCCTAACCCTAACCCTAACCCTAAACCCTAACCCTAACCCTAACCCTAACCCTAACCCTAACCCTAACCCTAAACCCTAACCCTAACCCTAAACCCTAACCCTAACCCTAACCCTAACCCTAACCCTAACCCTAAACCCTAACCCTAACCCTAACCCTATACCCTAACCCTAATTGAATTCAATTCCCATTGAATTCAATTCCCATTGAATTCCTTCAATGGGAATTAAAACTTTATTTCATATTTTAATGAAGAAAAAATGAAAATATTTCATGTATAAAAAATACAAAAGAAATAGAGAGTGAATGACATCGATCACCTCACTAACCAGGATATGCATATATTAAACTGTTTTGTGAAACCATACTTTGAAACGCTTGCCAACGATGTTTTGAATGTTGCATTGCACGGTCACATCGTTGGTCGTTGGCTAGCGGCGCACCCAACGATGTATAGCAATAGCTAGTAGTAGTAGGTAATTTAAAAGAGTGTATTAATCTTGTACTATTGCACCTTCACATCGTGGGTCGTTGGTTAGCCAACGATGTTTTAAATGTTACATGGCACCGTCACATCGTTGGTTAGCGATGTTTTGAATATTGCACCGTCCGTACCGTCACAACGTGGGTCGTTGGCTAGCAGCGCACCCAACGATGTTTAATTATAGCTCTAGTAGTAGTCAAAGGGCAAAGGTCATTACGTATGGCCTGGATGCATTGCTCGTACGTACCGTCATACGTACGTACGTACGTAGTATAGTAGTAGTAGTAGTACCAGTAATGCATGTACGTATATAATAGTATGGATATATCTAGGCTATATACCATTGAATTAGTATTAGCTATAGGTCTTGACATCGTTGTGTTGGCTGACCAACGATTGGGTAGTGAGCAGTGTCGGGGTATTCTGCAGTTAAGCCGTCTTTTGTTTAAACATGTTAAAGGAATAACTTAAAAGTTTAGTTTAATAAAGTTCAACAAAAACAATTTTAACTTAGGCCTAGGCCTAGGTAGTTTTAACTAAGTTTGAATACTGTGAAGCCTACAAATACAATAGTACAAATGATGTAACGTTACTCACCTGTCGCTTTACTGCAATTGTGGAAAATAGGAGGACCGCCGAGCTTTTTTGAACTCGATTTTATCAAAGTTGCAGGTTCCAAATCATACATTGAAATGGTCCTGGATTCTGCTTTGGGAAGACAGAAAAAGGCAAATGCCATGCAAATAAACGTGAAGATTGTCTTGGTCATCGTGTGCGGATCGTCCTCAGCCTCAGGAAGTGAAGGAGAGAAAAAGTGGTGAAAAAGGAATTCACGAAAGTTACAAGAATTGATATTTCTCTCTGTAAAATAGTGTTAATACTTGTTGTTAATACAGATAGCCTCTCAAATCTTAGATGACTTTGGTGATCGCTGCATAAATGGGCCGCGCCGGTACATTTGTATACGCCGTAAACTTGCACGGCTATTCATGATCTCGTGACACTTGTGAATGAAATAACCAATCAATACCTGTATCGGTATATAAGGCCGCGCAAGACAGTAAAAATGAATAAATTGATTATAAAATAATTATATAACCAACAATTCCATTGAAAAAAAAATCGTGTATTGATATTTTCCGATGGATATGGGATGAGGGGGGGGGGGAACTGATAACGCCCTGTGCAGACCGCAAGACTTTTCTCAGAGTTTGGAACCGGCCTTCAGTTGTATGCAGGAAGGTGCACAGGTAGCGACCCCCCTTTTTTTTGCTTGTCATTTTTTTTGGATACGAAACGACCTCATATCTTTGATGGAAACCTTTTTTTTTTTTTTTTTTTGCTTGTCAACTTTTTATTCAGCTCATTAGCTCAACCCCCCCCCCTTTCAAAAATCCTGCGTACGCTACTGTCCCGTTTTATGGCAACAACATTGAGACCTAATTCATATCAGTTTTATTGTATATATATATATTCATTTTAATTGTACATTTGAAACTTAATATGGATCACTAAATATTTGAAGCTGGAAATAACATGCTGGAGTCCACTGTGATGCTGTGCTTGTAAATTGTGGCCCCCTCAAATCAAATTATTCATTAATATTCAATTACATAGTTTGAATAAGAGAGGAAGAAAAAAAGTGAAATAAACAACAACATAATGCGTGAAATGCATATTTTCTTTTTCATTGTACAAACCTTTTTTATTTACGATTTGAATTTCATTGATCAAAGATATACTTTGAGTCGGCGGATGAAAAGCTTTATATAATAGGAACAGGAGTTAATGTGTAATTCGTCTTCAAAAGATTTAATGACAGTTTATTGGTTCTTATCCATCCGAATTATACAACTCCCAATAATGTTCTGTAATCTGATTGGTCCAAACGGATCCGCGAAGTCATGATCCACATGGTCCAAACGGATCACATGATCTTCATCGAATTGCAATATGGCCATACCAAATCAAATAAAGGGAGGCCACCATGCACCCCCTCCGACAGGGGCCGCGGAAGGGGGGGGGGGGGCTTCAGCCCCCCACTTTTTCCAAAATCGTGTACAAAAAACGTAAAAATGACCATAGAATTCTGATTTTTTGCATGGTCAGCCCCTCTCCCACTCTGAAAACCGTTCCGCGGCCCCTGTCCGAAACTGGGAGTAGACAAAAGAATTAACAAGTGGGGATATGACATCATCAGCCCGATTAATGGAAATTCAATAACTTCGTTATTTGTTTATCCAATTTTGATCAAATTTTAAGCATTTTGTTTTGTGAATTTTACTCTATTTATTGAGATATAAATATCTCCAGCCTGGACCATCCCTTTAATAAACTCACTACTCAGCAAACCTGGGTGAATTCCTTATTTCCGTGGCCGGCAGAACCAGTAGAAATAGATTCTTTTTTAATTTGCCTTTTCATTGGTACCACTGCATAGTGAAGTGTATAAATTTTGTGGATATGTATTTTAGTACCGGGTAGCGAAGTGTTATTTTCAGCGTAGCTTGTACGGCATGCACGGTGCATGTCAATGCATATATATGCACGATTGTCCACCCGATTGTCCTGCCTTGTATTTGCAAAGTTGTATGCCGTCTCGATCTCCGTCGCCACCACTTCAATTACTTGGACAGCTATCAAGGGAAGCCGAAGGGAACAACAACGAAAATGTCGGAAACAATGGTCAACATCGTTGTTGGCAACATCACTATGGTTGATCCTGAAGTTTACAGATACTGGTTGGATGGTTATTCTGGTAAAAATTGTGTTGTTTTTGTTGCTGCTGTTGCCGTTTTTGACATGTGAATGTTGTTGATGATGATGATGACGATGATGTTGCATCGACAGTCAAGATTGAGATTGCTATTTATTGAAAAATCAATAGATATACCATAGACCCTATGGCTATGCTATAAAACTATGATGGTGATGATGATAATAAAAACAATAACATAACAATTATCAATATTGATAAATAATGATAAATAGGCCCTAATACTTTTTTCTCAATCTAGCTCTATCTAAGTAACGACAACGTTAGACCTGGCTAGTCTAGTAATTCTCGAAAATACATTGACATAAAATTTGGAAGTTTAAATTGATACTTCTCGATCGGCAACTTTTTTGTTAGAAGTTTACTATGAATCTATGATCATGCAATTAGACTAAATCCGACCATAATCGATTTTGTCAAAGTATGAAAATTGAATAGAAAATTAAAAAGGATTGTCGCCAATTTGAGAGCAATTAGAGATCAAGGGCTAGAGCAGATTAATCTCGACTTCATGAAAGGTGTGTAGACATCTACTTATGCTTATAAAATACAGGTTATCAAATTTCTGTTTGCTTCATCCTCTGTATTATTGCCTAGCTTATGAAGCAGCCAGGAGGAGACACCAGAAGGTCAATCGCGAGAAACCAGGCTACTCCTTTGAGATCATCAAGAACGATACAGACGACAACTACAGGGCCTTCATAGCCATGGAGAAGCACCTACAGAATCCACTATCTCTTGCCAATCAACCGTTATTTCAACTTCCTCCAGACATGCAAGGGTTCCTTATAGAAAAGTGAGTAGAAGGATCAAGGTCGGGCATGGGGGAGGGGAGGGGGGGGGAGGGGAGGGGGGGGGAGGGTAGGGGTAGTTGGTATGTCCAGACTTCTTTCTTTGTCTCTAGATTGAGAAAAAGATTTTCATTAAATAGGCAGGGTCTGTTATAAATATTTGTGATTTATATACTATTGACGATTGTCTAACATTATTTTCAAATGATTTTCAAATACTAATGAGTCTGCCCATAATGTCAAATTACTTTGGACGATAGAAACCTGTTCGACTTAGAAAATAACAATAATAAATAACACATCTGATTGTACTTTGACAAGTATTTGACTTCTTGTCTATCTGTATATTATTAAATGTAATTTGTTAATTACTTATTTCTTTGAATATTTTTCAAGAATGTATTATTTTTGTTATTTTATTTATGTATTTCATATTTTCAAAATAATTAATTGATGAATTGTTTATCTTTGACTCTTTTGGCTAGTTTCTATGAATTAGATTCCTCGGTTGCGAGGGAAATCCTTGGTAAGAAACTCTCTAGCAGGCACAGGAAGGACTTAGATGAGATCAGAGACAAGACCAATGTTGCTCTTAGAAGCTGCAGGAGACAGGTATAAATTATCCAATGTTTTTTTTTTTTTAGATCATAATAAGTAATGTGTTTTTGCGCTAAACTTAATACTCCTGATTATCTCTATTTTGCCATTTTTGGGTAGTGAAGAACATATTAACTTAATTAACTCGGTGCAGATGCTTGTTAGTATCAATAATTTTATCCTGCACAGATTAAAGTTAAGCTGATTGAGCACTCAAGAACATATTCCAGTCATTCGATAAATTGTGCATTTAACTCTTTCACATTGTGCATTGAATTCTTGAACATCTTTATGAAACTCTTACCACCCTGCCATCGATGCAATTTCTTTGTTTTCCTTTCAACACTCACATAAATTTCTTTTTGAACACAATCAAACTAGAGGTAATGTATATTGCAATGTCTAGAAGTACAGTATATATCTATTATCTAACCAAATCTATCGTGGCATAAGGGAAGGATTTGGGGAGCGAGAAATTACAATTTCAAAGTTTGTCCATTGGCAACTGAACATTCTTATTTGGACAGGATCCACTTGTATTATAATGATCACATTTTCAAATGATGGCACAATCTTAGGCTATGAATGTAGTGTACGACTTCTTAAATATGGTATTCATTTGTATGTTTCACTTTCTCTCGCCATCTTTCTAACATGCAGTATGATAATTTCAAAAGAGTTTTCAAGACGGTTGAGGATATGGAAGGCCCTATGGTGAAGAACATCCAAAATCATTTTCTCCTCTCGCAAGAGCTAGCCAAGTAAGTAACATGATGATTATTAGGTCATATATGTTCTTTCCCTGTCTAAGATGTATGTAGACAATGACAACTTGATAGTTTGTTACAATCAGCATTTAAGTTACCGGTACCTATTTTACTCCTGTTATTTGTATACTTCTGCACAATGAAGTTAGTTGCCAGATAAATATTTGTGTATGAGGATGTTTTTTTTTTTTGGGGGGGGGGATGGGTAGGAGTGGCTAAGACAAATCAGATGATGAATAGATTAGTATGAAATGTACTAAAGAAATCATAGCTGTGTACTATAGCTATATGAAAGTAGCTGCATAAAATGTATTCTACTTTGATAAAGTTACATATTGATCTTTTGTGATAGTTTAGAAAACTTTGTACTTTAAATGAGAGAATAGAAGCTGATGTATATCAAATGTGACTGAACTCATTTCTCCACTATCAGGAAGTACGCTGCCATCGTATTCTTTGCCAACAATCGGTTTGAGACTGGTAAGAAGCGTGTTCAGTACCTGACCTTCAACGACCTAGCCTACTGTGCTGATGAAATGATCAGCAGTTGGACTGCTGGTTCTGTGGGTATGTACTGTATTCACGATATTGATTCTTGTTGCATGATAATGCATATTTAGGTATTCTCAGAGCTGCCAGCCCGAACAAGAACATTTTGGTATGTTTAAAGCTGAAAATCAGTATTTTGGTGAGGAAATCTGTATTTTCAAAGAAATGCCATAGGACAACACATGAAACTGAATCTTTAGAAATCAGTATTTTGCATAAAACCATCAGTTTTCTTCTCATTTTTCAGTACTATATACAGAAAATGCATACGACTTGGAAACTCTGTATTCTGATTATTTGTCTGCTCGTACAGACACAAATTTGACTACTACTAGTATACTTTAATTGACCACTAAGGAGGGGGCTAAAACTTGTTAAGAAAAAAACCCAAACAAGAATTTTGCCCATTCAGGCCACCATGTCTTGAGCTCCACACTACTACCCTGGCTTCAACTTGCATAGATACTTTATTTCATTATTTTGTTCCCTAGCAAGTACTGACAAATCTCATGGTTGAAAAGGAAAGAATGATGTAACCAATTGGGTTAGCCTGGCCCCCAAAGAAAGGACTGAACAAATGTAAAATAGCAAAGTATAATTAATTGTTAATGTGCTTGAGAAACAAGGGTTGATGATTAATTCCAGTCTGCTCTATTTCTATAATCCAGATTCCAGAAAAGAAGACTTAGATGCAGATTTTGACCGGGAATTTCTTCAGATGCTGAGAGAACTCAAGTTTCTAGCGTATGATAAAGATGCAAGTGACCAACATAGAACGTAAGTATGACAAAATATTTGGCCCATACTTGTATCCAGATACTTTCATATATATATTCGTTAATTGTATCACTTTCACATTAATTAGCATTAATGTTTAGCAGTTAGATATATGTTACATTCATATTTTCCTCTTGCTGTACAGATTTGTTGACCAAAAATAAAATGAAAAATTTGAATATTTGAAATTCCATATTATTCAATGTATTTCGAGTGTGAAATACCATTGACTCCTTTATTTTCATATATTCACTGAATTTTTTTAAGCAATGCAGAAATTTTAATAAATGTTGGATGAAATACCACAATACTACATTGCAGGTTTCCAAGAAAGAAATTAGGGGCCCGTCTTACAAAGAGTTGCGATTGATCCAATCAACATGCAACTATGGAAAGCCAGCAACGTCAACGTCTAAAATACATATTTGTTCAAAATATTTTCTAGAAATGATGTGTATTCATACATTCAACGTTTTCCAGACAATTAAGTATGCTTCTCTTTGTTTTCAAAGGACATTGAGCAAATTTCTTGAAGAAAAAATTATGACATTGATGGATTTCCACATACTTGAGATTGATCGGATCAATCGTAACTCTTTGTAAGACGGGGCCCAGATTGTCTTTGAGAGCATTTCATGAAAGGACTTGTGAGGATTTGCAGTAGATCAGTGAAAATCATTGTTGTCAAAACTTTTTGTGAAACATTCCAGTTCTGTTGATCTCTCTCTTGATTTGTAGATTGCTGAGCAACTCCATCAAAGGAAAGATCACAGATCGGGCCTATTCGGATATCGAAGGGGATTTCAAGGTACGTTCATTTGTGAAGGAACCAACTTGATGATAGTGGTGAATGTAATGATTGTAATGATCATATTTGTATGGAAAACATGTATATTCATTTGAAAGATTTTCGATGGTGCAGACTCCTCCAAAAAAAAGTTATGTCTAGCAGAAAACGTGGGTCTTCATAATTATAGTGATGACAGGATAGTATATTGTAACTTTTTGCATTCACCCTCCTACTGGTTATGCTCATTCATAATATCATTTGCATTGGTTATCAACTATTGGCAGTTACTTCTTTCCTTATTACCACTTTCTGAAAATGAGATGCCACAAAACAACATTCCGACCATAAAAGTTCATCTGTGTTGGTTGAAGATATTGAGAAACTCAGCTTTTGTTCTCAATGCAATGGAAAATTTACCTCAAACTTTTTGGCTATCCACTGCAGACTTTATCAACGATGTGCCGTGGATAGCATAAATTTTGAGGTTAATTTTTCCAGTGTGTTTAGAAGAAAAGTTGAACTTTTCAATGCAAAACAACGATCCTTAATATTCACAAATTTGATAAATACCCTTCCCTACTAATTTAGCATATTGTTATCTTGCTATAACACTCTATTTGTATCCTCTTTCTCACTCACAAAATCAGACTGTTTCTCGGGCCATCATCAGCATTGCTTGTGGAATGATACACTCAAAAGAACTCAGGGACTTCTTCAATGATGTCATAGAGAAGGTAAACACAAATCATTCTCACAGATATTGATAATAATACATTATTACATATATATTGAGATTTATTTGTAAGTACACAACAAAGAAAAAAAATCATGAACATTAAGGGGCAATTGTTTACTGGATACATACATTGCACATTATTTGGCCTAGACTATGTGACGATCAAGTAAAATACTTAAAAGTGATCTGAATAGGAGTAAAAAAATTTTGCCTAGCCAAATAAAATGAAAAGTTATCTAATTAATCCATAAATGCTCTGAATTGAATACTGACTCAGGTTAAGAAATAATCCACATTCTTTATTTCTTCCTCTTAGATTGTTGAGCCATGTAGACAGTCGTTCTGGACGGCGGATGATATGAGCAAGTTTCTCACCGTGTATACCAGCAGTAGTTACCAAGTTGAAGCAATGGGCAGGTGAGAAGTGATTCTGTATTTTATACCGATGATAATAATAATACCAATGATGATGATGATGATGATACTAAACAAAACAGTATGTCAAGGCACTTCTAAGGGGACTTGGATAGTGTTACCCTGGCTTTAGCCTGGCAAATTTTTTACAGCACACAAACATTTTACAAAAAATATTCCTGCCAGGTACCATTTACCATTGCCTGGGTTGAATGCAGCACAATGTGGATCAACTTCTTGTGGAAGAAAATTGTCATGGCTGGCATTTGAATAAGCCCATGACTCTATTTCAAGGTCCAGAGACTAATCCACTGGGCCACAACACTCCACAAACAATTATAGAATGATTATCCTTGATAGTTTTTGACTGGTCAATTTTGCTCCTCTAGCAATTGAATAATGTTTTCTACAACTTACTCTAGATTATAATCAATAATAAATTTTGATTAGATGTGTTTTGCCTGATGTCTTTGTTTGATAGTTTGAACACAGCCTCAAATCAAGTTTAGATAGATCGTATAATGAAGTGTTCATGCATCGTTTCTTTAAAATGTGACAAGGAAATATCATACTCTGACAATTTGTGCACACACACATTTTTCTTTGTTTTTAGTGTATTTTACATACCCAAATAAGGCAGAGATGTTATAACTTTTTTGTATATTTATTCTTTTTGCAAATAGACATCCACGGCTACATTCCATCCTGGAGCGTTACATGTCAACCCTCAGGAAGTGTGTCATTAGGATGTATCACAGCTGATTGCTGCTCAAAGACACTTTGTGTGCAAGAGACTTCTGAGAAATACTATATATATATATATAGCAAACCCGTGAGGTGTGCTTATAAGCATATCCAGACTGATATGCGGAAACAAGACCTAGGATTGTTGGAAGAGCTCTTTACAATGAGTCATGCAGTTTTTAGTTCTCATATCTCTAGAAACTACTTAGAAATACTGTATGAAAGCGAACCCATGGAGGTGTGCAGGTACAATGTTGAACGTAAAATCCAGACTGATACGAGTATGCGGAAACAAGACCTTGGATTGGTGGACAAGGTTTTTCCGATGTTTCATGTGGTCATACGTGACCTTGCATCTCAATTTTGAGAGCTTAAATCCCCTTATTATCAAGTATTACGAATTGCTTGGTGCAAAGTGGATTGAATCATTCAGTGTTGAGGATGTTAACATGGACAATACACTGGGTGTTTCCTTTATATGGTGGAATCTCTACTTTTGGGACCTTCTTTCTAAAGGGGGATGTTGACAATTTATTTTACGTCAGGGTTGATGATAGAAGATGCATTGAATTGGGCTTAGTGGAAAGCGAGGTAGACTGCTAGTGTCGCAAATTCAAACTCAAATGTTGGGCAAGACTTGAAATTAAATTCAAATAAGGTCAAATAAATTCGCACAGCAGATTTGTTGAACAAAACATGGAGGCCCCCCCTGGCCTTTTAGTTTTAAACTATCTTTCTCTTTTGAGTAGTGGTACGATTGACTCCGCTTTATCTTTAAGCACTTTTGTGACTGAATATTCATACAGTTCCATATCAAACATGAGTGCATATTCAGTTCAATTTACCAAAGAGCCTTAAGGTTGAAGGTTTTTCTACTTGAAGAGGTCAGTTGCTGATTGCTCTATAAAAGCTTATCGTAAGTGGTGATATCACACAGTATTTTTTCAAACCGAAATGATATTTGTATAGTATTATTAGTAATGATAAAATTGAAACGTACTTTATTGAAAAGTACAGAAACAAAAACATGAGTCATGCAACTTTACTAACAGAGATGTGATTGTCCTAACACGTGTTCATTCAGAGAAAATTTATGAATAGTGCAATATTTGTTAATCTTGTCGATGTATCATATTCTCAAAACCATCGTAAGTTATGGTTTAGTCCATGTAAATATATTTTGATGTCATGTTCTCAGAGAACATTTGAACATAATTTGGGCATTTCCATGAAGTATGTACCCCTGACCCCCTATATTTGCGACCTTTCTGAAATAATTTGTCTGTCTTGTGGTTAATATGAAAGGTTCTTATGCGCTAATTTATCATGGCTTGAGCAGTTCGTAAAGGAAAATGAAAAAAAAAATGGGGCTGGACATTGACAAAAGTTAATTTTATGGAATTGACTGTCGATTTCTGAATGGCATTATTTAAAATAAAACAAAAAAGAGACAATTCCATAATATGCTTTGTCTGATGTAGAAGTTCTATAACTTGATTTCAGCAATTATCACTTGACTGCTAGCAGCTGAGGATGTTCTAAGCAGTCTGTGTGACAAAGCAACGTTCAGGCGAGGCTTTATTAGTTAGCACTGTATTTTCAGTGGAAGGTTATGGGAGCCGGCAGGGATGGGAATGGTGCTAAATGTACAGTGATGGAAGAAGATGGAAAGTTTCTGTGATCACAGACAAGTGAGTCTATTCAAACACACAGAAATATAGGTTATAACAATGACTTTCCATGAAGTACTGTATGTCGTACTACAGTATAGATCTGGGGCCCCGTTTCATAAAGGACTTGCAACTGTTGTAACTTTGCCATTATGGCAACTACCATGGAAACCTTGATTCTGATTGGCTGCTGAGCCCTGTTACCATGGTAGTTGCCATTATGGCAAAGTTACAACAGTTGCAAGTCCTTTATGAAACGGGCCCCTGTAGATTAGATGGTGTGAAGTCCCCCAAAACAATTTTGTTACCCATTTCTATGCTCATGTACATTGTATTGTTTTGCAAATTGTTCATAGAACCATATTGTATTCAAGTATGGAATGTGCTCTTCTGATTAAATTGAAAGCGCAGTATTTCAAGTCAACATCTTGGCATTTGTTTTTATCTCGTCTCTCCTTCCCCCTCCAACTCTCTCTCTCTGGACCCTCTTACCCCATTGTTTTTAACTTACTTTAATTGATGCCATTTAGAACACTCGATCAGAGATGCCCGTAACTCGCCACCCTGACTTGCATGGCTTCATTCACCGTTAACTTGTAAACAATGCAATGCGATAGTTAGCAAGATTGTTAGACGTTACAGACCATGCAGCAAAATGCAACTGTACCATAAAGTTGTACAAGTGACTAGTCTGCGATCACAGACTCCTATTTGACACTGTAACCAATTATACCATGTCTAGAGTGAAGACTAGACACCAAAGGCTCTGTCTGTGTCAAGTAAGTTAGAGTCAGCCACAGTACATAATGAATCTAGTCTCACAACTTCAGACTCTGAATTATGCACTGTGCAAATTGCAAAAACCAAGGGTCTGTGCCTGCAGACTACTTCGTGACCTTACGGGACACCTTGCATGATACCGCATCACCTCACATTTTTGATCTCGGTAGAAACACAACTACTTTTAGTGAATATGGGGTAATGCATGGTACATAGTATGCAGTGGGTTTCCAGGGGGAAAAACATTGATCTTTCTCTGGCTTACTCGACTCGCAATGAATTAACATTCCTCATGTAACATTTCACAAACAAACATCATCCTAACTGCAGTATTTATATTCTTAGTTCTAAATTTTATTACACAAATGAAGCAATTTTCTCTTTTGTACAGTTGCTTATACAATACGAAAACAAGACATGTTTTTAGCAACTTTGTTGCCTCAATACACTGTTGTCAGGCACAAACATCTTGTACCATGATGTACATATACAGCTGGCTACAACATTATATGCAATGGTGCTGGGATTTTCTATTTCTTTTGAATGACCAAAACTGATTCAATATAATAAAATAGTTGTTGCTAAGGATAGGGATAAGTGACACCTACTCAGAAATTGCAAAACAAGACAAAGGCAGGAATATGATTTGCAGTTTTCTCTAAGTGCCCCTCACACAAAAATGTTTTGAATGCTAGAAGCAACAACAGACAACCACGGGCCCATCTTACAAAGAGCTGCGATTGATCCGATCAATCACAACTATGGACGGCCAGCAACGTCAACATCTACAAAGCGATTTTGTTAAAAAAAATTTCTAGATATAATGTATATTCATACATTCATCATTCTCTTGAAGATTCAGTGTGATTCTCTGCGTTTACTAAGAAGATTAGGCATACTTCCTGTAGAAAAAAGTTATGGAATTGATGGATTTCCATAGTTGAGATTGATTAAATCAATCGTAACTCTTTGTAAAAAAGGGCCCAGACCACAATCCCACAGCAATCAAGGAGACTGACAGGTTATTCATTGCATCTCAAGCTATTTATTTAAAAAAAGATGGACAAGATCTTACTTTGAACAAATTTCTAAAGGAATTTGACTTAGAGTATCATTGGAACATGTGTCTTAAATGCAACTTGCATTGCTGATAAAATCAGCGATTCGTCCCTCAACCTCCGGTCTTTCTAAAATTACTGAAAACCAAAATATCAGAACATATGGAGAAATTAACCGATATAATGCTGGTTTTAATCAAAGCACAATTATGAGAAAAACACTAATGAATATTTGGCGAAATTCATCAAATGTGCATGTGTGATTTTTCATGAACGGTTCAAATCGACTTCATATCGTATGAAATCATTCAATATGGTCTCTCCGAATTCATCTTAACCAGTTCATCTTCTAACCATTTATTCCAACACCACTTAGTCTTGACTTGTTGAGATGGCGAGATAATTTATCTTGCCAAGTCGACAAACAAGAAGAGGTATGTCAACATGGTGAGATAAAAAGAAAGTTGCGAGATTTAATAATATATTTCACAGCGCGTGCACATGGACGTTGATCTTTAGCCAGTCACGCCATGGCCTGGATTCGCTTCCAACTGGATGTGGTGTGTGCATGCTGTTGATAAAAAAAAAAATCAAATTTCTCCAGTTACTTTTTATATGTCAACATGGAGAAATGACGCATCTGGCCATGTTGGCATCCAAATTCTTGATGTCAATATGGCGAGACAATGTATCTCACCACGTTGACATGCGAAAAGTAGTTTGTCAACTTGGCAAGATAATGTATCTCGCCATGTGTATTATGTCAACTTGGCGAGATAACGTATTTCACCATGTTGACATACTACTTTTCCTAAGTTGAATTGGCGAGATATCATATTTCATTTGTCAACTTGACATACAACTTTTTCGTAAGGCGACTCTGCGAGTTGGCACACTGTGGATGTAAAATCAAATCTGCGTTTTACTTTTTACATGTCAACAGAGCGAGATAACGTATCTCGCAATGTTGACCTACAACTTTTCATGTCAACTCAGTGAGATAATGTATCTCGCCATGTTGACATCAAACTTTTTGTAAGTCGACTTGGTGAGATGACGTATCTCGCAATGTTGACATAATAACGTTATGTCGACCTGGCGAGATAGATCATCTTGCCATCTCAACAAGTCGATGGCACTTCAAAGCTTCTGTAGGTTGAGTAATCTTGGTGCTAGATGCTCTGAGAATTAGGCCATTTATTAGTAGCCAAAATAAATACAAAACCTCGGGGTGGCATTACGAACATTGCTGACTCTTTGTCATTACTGCGTGATCAATGAAAGGTATTACCTTTTCTGAAAGGCATTCTGTGTGCATCCATCAAAGCCTTTACACTTCTCTAGTCACTAATAACTGAACTGGGAAAGGTTTCACAAAACTGTAAAGTTGAATATGGTAAGCCAAAGAGAATTTTCATTCACTTGTACTTGAAAGTAGCTTGAGTTGAAATACAAACTCTGTAGAATAAAAAAAAGTCAATGAAAAAATATTGGGGGGGGGGGGGGGCAATTCAATTGGGGTTACTAGAAACTGCAGTAAAACTAAATCGGGATGTCATCTCTCCTTCAGAATTCCAGTCATCCATTTCTGTACGAACAGCTTCATACAACTATTCCTCGATACTTTTTATAAAGACCAGGGGAGCTTTTCATGGAAACGAATAGTCAATGATTTTCATTGAGAATCGTTATAAGCTTCTGAAATCCATGCATCTTATTGGTTCAGAGCAACTTTGTCAGTGAAAATCACTGAAATTATGCTTAATTCCAAACAGTCTCCGGGCCAGCCACTATGGACCACATCCACATAGCAATGTGGCTATAATATTGCCATATCAATCAAATCAGACTGGAATACACAAGACTCGGTCCTGCCCAGATAACATCACAGTTTGCACCTAACCCTGGTATCGTTGATATAGAAGAGTTTGATATAAAGATGGATCACATCATTGCGGGCTGGTAATAGTTAGCACAGCCGATGGTACTAAACCTATGCAGAAGGAGAAAAAGAAAGAGAGAGAAATAATGACAAAATTATTTTTGAGGTCTGAGCAATGGATCAGGTGACAATAACTGCATGTACTCAAAATAATTAATTTCAAGAATATCAACAATATGACAAAATTATTGTCAAAGTCTGAACAGAGGTTTTAGTGACAGTAATTACATATATACGGTCCTCAAAGTTATCAATTTCAAGAAAATAAACAATACTTTTGAAGCTTGACATGGGAATATGAACAAAACACACCCCCTCCACTGGCCAAATCAAAGTGATTTCCAGCATTCATCCCACATTATATGTTCTATCTGACCCACTGATATTCATCCATGAATGCATATGTTTTACACTGTATATACATTCGAACTTGCTTTAGCAACCAACGGGTATCGAATTCCCATCTGAATAGTGTACTGATTTCACGGTACACCATGTAATCTGAAAGGACCAGCCAAAGTCGACGTTTCGACAAGTGTGTTCTTGTCGTCTTCAGGAGAATAGCATAAGTTGTAAAAGCAGGCTATATATATATATATACTCTGTCAAGGTGGCATATGCAAAGGGCCTTGCAGGGTACATGTCTCTGATTGGCTAGAGAAGTCACATGACCACCAGTCTACATGTATATACACCACAAATTGGATTTCCTTGAATACAATTCACCATTGCAACATGTATTACGATAACCCGTCCATAAAGGCCATCTTCCTTGCCTCCCTTGAGTGGTTCTTATAGACAGGACTGGTTTCACTGTAAACGCACATATTCACCCATCCACTCACACTCTCTTTCTGACATACAGCTTTACATACTACTTCCAACACATTAAAAAACATTACTGACAGTCGGGCAATGTGGTCAATAAATACTTAATTTTATAAAAATCTAATTTAATCAATTTTTTTACAGTAAACTCTCACACTCCTGAAGAAGTGTGTGGGTAAAGTGCGCGAAGGAAGTCTTTGTTCGTGATTATTATATAATTCTGAAAATTTACTGGCTGAAAAGCAATTGATTGTCATGAAAATCTCAAATGCCCCATAAAGTATACCTGGCACTGGGTTACTTTGGTGCTTTCATGGAAACGTGGGAACAAACTTTGAACTTTACATACTGCAGCTTGCGGATATTGATATGTCAAATCAGTAATCGGTAGTATTTTAATCACCACTCACCTAATTCCTTGAGAGGTTTTTCCATGTCTTCTAACGTGAAGATTTTCCTAGGGAACGGGGTCATGAGAGAGAAGGCACCTGTCTGTCCGTCTGTCCTGTTCAGTTCAATGTACACACGGACGGCAGCCAGAGGTTCCATTGCACCAAAGGACTGGGTGATAGCACTCCCATTGGTTTGACGAATCTGTAATAGATATATGCAAATCAGTCGATGGCAGATTGATTAAAAACTGTACGCAGTCATATGTTTCACAATTTTCTTTTTTTTTTATATTGAACTGTTAATTAGAATTCATTATCAGAGGAAATCATTAAAATGCAAAACCCTCACTCTGTATATTGGGGGCCCCCTGCTAAAATGAAATAACCAAATAAGTAAATGTGTTCATTTCTTTCGCATGGGCTGTTAGGTGTTCTTTCTTTCCGCATTAATGATTGTTTTCGTACATTATCGTTTTTCATATTTCATGTCTAGGGTTGAGACTAGACTCCAAACTCTATCTTACGGTAGTACGCAAATGAATCACTAGTCTCCCCACATCAGACTCTGCAATATGCACTGTGTGAAGACCAAAGGTCTGTGTTTGCACATTATGCTCAAAGCACTTATGTAAACAATTCTTCGTATCAACAAAAAACAAATGATCCTAAACGTAGACTAACACTGTTTTAATACTTGTGTGACCCAGTAACTTCCGGGAGCTTGAAGATAAGAATAGTATACAGCAAGACCAATAACACAAGTAGCAAGTTTTACGATGATTCCTCCTTAAACTGTCAGAAGAGATTTAGAAAGCGGTGCAAAAACAAATGCGACTAGACTAGCTACAGTAGGAGTAGATCGGGAGCTGTTGGAACGTTCATCACAGAACAAGAAGTAGATGTTCTAGTTGAGTGCAGTCCACCCCAGAAAATTGTTGATTTGAATAGAGAAAAATCAAACGCTGAAAAGTTCATCAAATTCGGATGTAAAATAAGAAAGTTATGATATTTTGAAGTTTCACTTATTTTTCACAAAATATGCACAACTCAGTGACATGCAAATAGACGGTCGATGATGTCCCTCACTCACTATTTCTTGTTTTTTATTGTTTGAATTATACGATATTTCATTTTTTACAGATTTGTCAATAAGGACCAGCTTGGCTGAACCTTATAGTATTAAACAATGCTAATTCCACATGTTCAGAGAGGAATTAATCGTTGCTTTACTTGACAATGAGAAAATTAGAATATGCCATATTTCATACAATAAAATACAAAAGAAATTGTGAGTGGATGACATCATCAGTCTCCTCATTTGCATACCGACCAGGATGTGCATATAGGATGTTTTGTGAATTTAAGCAAAACTTTTAAAAAGTCATAACTTTCTTATTTTACATCCGATTTTGATGAATTTTTCAGTGTTATGCTTGTTGGATTTTTCTCTTTTTATTCAAATCAACATTTTGTTGGGGTGGACTTGTCCTTTAATGGCATGTTTGTGCCGAGCGCTACATCCATGAACTTTTGGTTATTGTTGCTAGCAAGAATGGACTCACTTGTAACCTAGATGTATCGTACTCCTTCTTGGGTGCGGAGGAACCTGGAGCCGGAGCTGGAGCCGCAGCAGGAGGCTGAGCGGGGGGAACCCCTTCCTGTTTCTTACTCCCTCGAGCTGCTCTATCCGCTCTGTCCCGAGCAATCTGTTCTTTCACTCTTTCCCTTCAAAAATGAAATTTGGGGAATATGTATTTTGATTAATGAATCATTATCGTCGTCGTCATCATCATTATCATAATCATCATCATCATCACATCAGTCATGTTCAGCCCACTGCAAGGTGAAGGCCTCCTCAAAATGGTACAAAAGCTGCTTGTCTTGTGCTGATGCAATCCACTTTGTGCCAATGAACTTTGTGAGCTCGTCACTCCATCCCAATTTTTATCTACCCCGATTTCTTGATCCGAGCCATGGTTTCCATTTTGTGCTGTGTTTGGTCTATCTATCGTCATGTGATCTTGCAAGGTGGCCAGCCCATCTCCATTTTATTGATTTAATTGCTTTGATTATGTCTATTACTCTAGTCTGGCTCCTAATCCATTGTATGGTTTTCCTGTCACAATTTGATATCCGTAGCATTTTACGTTCCATACTGTGTTGAGTGGTTTTTTAGTTTCTGTTCCATTTTCTTAGTTACAGACCAGGTTTCGGAACCATATGTCATTATTGCTATTATTTGCGAATACTGTATATGAGTCGTTCCTAACTATATGAACAGCTTTATGGAATGGCTCCATGGACGCTCATGTGGAAGACCTAGAAATATTATAAAGAAAAAGGTTCCAGTAAAAACACCCTATGTTCAAACTAATGAAATAATTTTAATGTTCAGAATATTTCAATACCCCCCTTCTCCCGTGTTCCCCCCTCTCTCTCTGTCTCGAACCAAGTTTCTTACCTTGCAAGCTTTTCCTCCATTTTTTCCCTCTTTTTCAGAGCTGCGAGTTGTTTAGCCTCATCTATTTCCATCCTGAAATTAAGATCACAGAGCCAATATTTATACAGCATTCAGAGAAATACCGGAGAAATATAATACTGGACAAAACAAATCAATCCGTATCTACAAAGTCTCCATTCGCAAATAATAATAACCATCCTATATTTACCCAGGGTAGCCACTGACTTCAGTTCCAAAAACTGTTCTCCCAATGGGCCCTGCTTAACATGATGTTATAATTACCTTAGCTTTAGCTGGGCTGCCTAGGCGCTCAGTTTCTTCCTACCGCCAATGAAGCATTTAATAAAGGTAATTTGATCTCCTTTCATCTCGATAAATCTTTGATAATGATGATCAAACATAAGGTTGATTTATATTAACATAGCTTCTACATGCATACACTCTACTGCAGTTAATACAAGGCATTATTTCATTACACTGGTTGAAGCTGAGCCGCTATGTTGGTAAGTATTGAGGAATACATCCTCCTGGGTTCCCATTCACCTTTATGCCTGGCGCAAACTATACGATCCTTTGCAATGCAATTTTCAAAGAAATCATGATAACATTTCACATCAACATTACAAACCCAGAAAATATATCAACCAAAGTTCTGAAAAAGTGGTATACTAATGAATACTAAAATCGAAATTCCAGTCTATTTCAAGCCTCCCATAAAGGCTCTCTCAGTCTGACACATCGTTCTTTGCAAGCTTGGCTTGTGGATTGGGGGTGACTATTACTGCTACCCGCAGGTTACCTGCATTGACAGTAAAAAGCACGCAGATGCCTGCAGGTGCGCTCACTGGTCTGACTTGCCCGCAGAAAAGTTTTGAACATGCTCAATGCTTTTTTGCGGGTGAGTGATGAGGGATTGTCTTCAACTCACCCACGAGGCTTGCACCGAACATTGTGACAGTGCCTTGAGAATAAATTCAATCCACATCATAATTATTAAATTATATGCAATGATAATACATTGTATTTAGTTGAGGCCGTACGAGTTAAGTTTTCATTGAATTGCCTACGCTTTTACATGGAATTGATTTTAATTTGGTCAAGATTGATCAAGTTTGGCTCTAATGCACCCCTAGATCTATGTCTCTCGTAAATGTTACGCTATGGTCAAGTGTTAAAGCTAGACCCATTTTAGTGGTGGTTGCTATTTCACGGCATTACAAAGTTTTTTTTTTTTCAGGCCGAGTTAGTGGTCTTAAAGCTCAAATTGAAAGAATATCAATGTAACAACAATCTGACATTAGCAAATCTTTGAAAGTAAACCAATAGTTGTCAAATATAAGAATGTTTAATGTAAATTATGCAAATAAAACAAGATTAAAGATGGAAATGAACCCAAGTGCAATTCCTCTTTGCAAGGAGTTACTCTTGAAACTCTTTTCATTTGAAATTAGAGGTGGACGGAAGCAGTGGTTTTCATGGTGAGTGGTGGTCAGAAATCTTCTGTGCCGGTTGGGCCCGACCACTGCCGTCCACTGTAGCTAAAACACTGCTACGGTCCAACCAACAAAACCATATCCAAACTGACCAATCACGTGTCATTGAAAACAACGTAATAACTTTCATTGGTCTGAGGTCGGTTTCATCAGTGTGATTGCAGTATTACATACTATGTTGATGTAACTTACTGTTGTTTTGCTTGCACCATTTCCTTGCCCTGTTTCCGCCTCATTTTCTCCCTGTCCAACGCTTCCTTCTTCTCGTTGGCTATCCTATCTGCCTGCTTCTGTTTTAGTCTCTCTTGTAACCTTCAAACCAGCAATATCACAGAGAGAAAAAAAAAAAAAAAAAAAAGAGAAATACTGAAATTCAGTTACCTGGAAATCATCATTTTCCCTGTGAACTATATTAAAGATGACATCATTACACAATATGTAATCCAATGCCCTTCAAACTCTGTATCAATGGTCATCTGAATAATACAATAAAAGATATAATACAGAAATAGACAAATTTTTCCCTTCAGCACATTTTTCTACCCAGATTCATCAACCTTGCTATCATTCAGACCCTACAAGTCTCCATTAGAAGCTCCTAAGCCATACCGTTTGATTGGGTGATAATTTTTTTTTTACATATTCAGAAATCTTGGATGAACTGTCAATGAAAGTAAGATTTATGATAGAGGTGCCAGTCGATGGATGAATGATTACATTGGTCTTCATCAAAATCATTTTCTGCTTAGCTACATCTTCTAAAGATTGCTTTTGATTTCAAAACATGCCTTAAAGATTCATAGTTAAAATGACTATGGTGTCTTCTTGAGTGTACATTCCCATTTACGTTTTAGTTTCAAAACCTGCCCCGAAGGTTCATAGTTGACTTTTACATGGTTAAAATGACTATGGTGTCTTCTAGAGTGCATATTCCAGTTTAATGTGAAGATGAAGCGAACTAGCGGAAAATCTTTTGATGTCGACAAACATACGTAACACCCGGGCTCGTGGACCCTCCCCGCCCATACCTTGCAAGTTGCTCTTTCTTTTCCTCTTCTGTGAGTGGTTTGATTTCCTCCGTTGATTCTGAGAAGCTCTGATGACCCGTTCTTGCAGCATGCACCTATGGAAGAACAGCAAGGAATGGGACCATGTTTCACAAAACATTCACTCTTCATGCTGAATTAACAACAGAGGCTGTATCAATGCTAAGTTACAGGGCAAGAATTTATACTTATAAAGATTAGGGCCACTTTGATGCATACCTATATAATATTGACTGGCCTTGAGGGGAATATCAAATGTATTGCCCACACCAGAATCATATTGGCCCGAGTCTTCAGACGAGGGCATTATAAAGGGGGATATAAAGGGGGATATAATTGATGTTCACAGAAAGAAGAGCCAGTCGATATTTTTATTATAATCCAAATCAGACATCTAGAGCAAAGTCATGACAAGTAGAACGCCTCTGGCAGTCTCGCCTGCGTTACGCGATTCGATATAGCAGCAGTGCTGACTTTGAAAACAGCTATTGAATAATTATTCACAAAAGAAAGCATTCATAAAATTAAAAAAAAAAAAAAAAAAAATCCCCACCAAAATACTATGTCCATTGACTCAATATCACCTTGACCATGATCATGCGACCTAAGATGTGTGCAAAACAATCATTCATACTTGATTACCCTTTATGTCTATATTTCATGAACTACATGTAGATCCATAAACTTTTAAAGTTATGACGATTCGACAAATACCCCCAACATTACCAAAGTTCGCTGACCCTATATGACCTTTGACCTTGGTCATGTGACCTGATCTCGCACAGGATGTTCAGAGATACTCGATTGCTCTTATGTCCAAGTTTCATAAACTAGATCCATAAAATGTGTAGGTTATGATGCCAATTCAACAAATACCCCCAATATTATCAAAGTTCATTGACCTTAAATGCCCTTTGATCCTGGTCATGTCACCTGAATCACGAACAGGATATACAGGGATACATGGTTGCTCTTATGTCCAAGCTTCATGAACTAGATCCATAAAGTTTTAAAGTTATGATGACAATTCCACAAATACCCCCAACATGGCCAAAGTTTGTTGACCCTAAGTGACCTTTGACCTTGATCATGTGACCTGAAACTAAGGTCTGTATCCAACTTTGTCTCACCTTGATAATCATTATGACATGTAATATTGCTGCGCGGACCAATGTCCTCAGATACCCAGATGTGAGACCAGGGAAAATACTGAGGTATATTTTACGTCATCTGTGCTTGCAAAGTCAGTACGCACATATAGAGACTGAGTAAAATACAAATAATATACCTATCTTTTCACAATATTCAGGAAATCTAGGGCAATACGGTTTTGTAAGTTACCAGCTCTATATGTTTACATCCTTTCATTGCACAAATATTTGCGGTGGTGTAAATTTAATCAATATCATGCCTCATTAATAAGTGAATGGAAACATGATTACATGGTGAAAAAAGCTGCTGGGAATTTCCCTTCTTGAAGCAATATCATGAAATTTTTTGAAAAAAAAAGAATAAACAAAAAGAGGGAAAATATAAAGTGTAGACACCTCCCGACTGTACAATGTATGTTCTAATGTTCATAAAGATATACTACATAACCACAAGTACAATGTTAATGTACTATAGTGCCTCACCACATGTTCCTACTTCATATGCATTTCAAATCATCATTAATGCGGTATCGAGACTGATAGGTTCGTACCTACCTGAATATCATCCGGCGTTCGTAACTTCTTTCCACATCTGGAATTAAAATGGGGGAGAGCATGAGGAAAGGAAGGAAACGGGTTGTAATAAGAATATAATCATTCTCACAGTATGATTTCAAGCATCGAATGGAAACAAACTCATTGATCGTTACCTGATAAAGGTTGATTACCTTTCCTTCATTTGGTCTTGTTATTCTTGAGTGCTAAAACAGATTCTCTATTTTTTTCTATTCCCAATAGCTCAAGCTTAAATATGGTTTTTCTAAGTTTCTTACCCAAAGTTCATTAATTAATTAAAGCATGGTTTCACTGAATGGGGTTCAACCAAACTTTCATTTATTATCAGGCAAAACTGTCAAATGAAAAGGTGATTCATAGACAGTTCATCTGATCATATAGACAAGTGGCATTACACCAAGCGGATAATAGACAAAATAGGTATAGCCTCACTGGAAAGGTGACAAAATGGTAAACAAGTTAAATGGCTCGATTGGTAAAGCATCCGCCTCACAACCGGGAGGTCAAGCCCCGGCCGCATCGGAACAAAAGACGAGTTGATGCTACCCTATTTGGCTTTCAACAAAGAGATAGAGCAACATCGATCTGGTACTGCTCAGTGGCTGCCGAGCTGATGATCAATTGGGCTAAACAAATTTTTGGATGATTTCCATTTCTGATTTCTGTTTCCAACAATAAAATATGGATTTATATATTTTTTCTTTTTAAAACTAAGAAGAAATGGCTGTAGACAAACTAGTATTAGACCAAATTGGATTAGACCAAATGGAAAGTAGACATAGCAGATTTAGATCAAGTGGCAATTTGCGACTTACTCATCACACTTGATTGATTGGACTTGAGCTGGTTGTGCAGGTGTTTCCTGGGCAGGTTTAGAGTCCCCACTTGGAGTAGTATCTGGAAATAAGTAAAAGAACAGTGAAAATTTCAAAGTAAATCATAGGAAAATTAAGAAATAATAAGAAAGTGAAAAATAAAGGTAGGAAAATTGAAATATAATAGGAAATACAACTTGATATATTCATGTACTCTAGTGCAGTGGCAGATCCAGGGGGGGGGGGCACATCCGGCTAGGGACAATGATTTCATAATAAAATACTAAGTTTGTTGAACTCCAATGACCTTTGACCTTGACTTAAAAACTTGTTATTCATGTTGTATAATATTATATCATATAATCATGTCATACAATTTTTATATAATTCCATTAAATGTTATAAAAATAATAGAAAAATATCAATTTCAATCAAAGCTACCTGATCAGAATTGACCATTGACCTTGACCCAATGACCTAAGCTTATGTTAATGACAATATTGATAAAAATTCATTATAAGTTTAATAGAATAAAGACAAATTATTCTGAAAATTCAAAATATTAATCTTCGGTTGAGTTTTATAAGTTGATACCAGTTTGTCGATCCCAATGATCTTTGACCTTTGCCTCATGACCTGATATCACATTTATCCTTTTGCTGATAATTGATATCCATAACACGTAAGTATAAAATTCCAAAATCATATTGAAAATTCAAAATCTTAACCTTGGTGAAGTTTTTGACATCAATACAGCAAGACAGTCCAAGTTAATTGACCTCAAATGACCTTTAACCACGATCGATTTACCTGAAACTCCTGCAAGATGATCAGTGATAATTGTTTTCAAGTTTTCACAAAATAGATCCATTTACTTGTTAGATTATAATGATATTTCAAAAACTTACTCGACCTTGGTTATGGTTTGATGTTAAAGCCGCCATCGCCGCCGCCACCCCCACTGCAGAAAAAGCAGCGCCTTTGTCTCGCTTCTGAGCACTAAAGGTATGCAGGCTAGACAAAAATCAACGTTAGATTTTGCTACTTTAAGCACAAATGTTGTTAATTAATATTAATGTATGTTAAGAGAAGGGGCAATTATGATTACACTTTACAAATGGCCAGCAAGGCAACAACAAAAAATGCCATGCATTTAGCATTAAATATTAACAAGTAAAATGCCTCTGGAAGTCTCACCTGCATTGTGAGTAAAGATGAATGATATTTAAAAAAGGGAGAGAAAAAAAAAATTCATTAAATAATAAAATCCCAAGTTTGTTGACCTCAAATTACCTTTGACCTTCATCTAGTGACATGAACTTAAATCCATGATTTTGCCAAGACTTAGGACTCATACTATCAATGTTATCATAAAAATTCAAAATCTGAACTTTGGTTGATATTAAGGTGGTCTGTTTATGACAGATCACCTTTTAATTTTGTCAGATCTTTCTTCATATCTTTACCATTTATGTAGTTTTATGGCCAATGTTTGTCGCCAAGTTTTTTTTGCTTTTTTTAAATCTGAAATCTCAATTTCATTGAATTAAGGTCTCTCGCAGAAAAAACTTTTCAAGGTCATCAGGTCATGATGACATTATCTAAGCACCATTTTGTTAAATTCTTTAATTGATATCATCATAATAATGGATCATCATGTAGAGGTCATGAAGTGGTGTACGCATGAGTCAAAGTTTTAAAATGCTCCAAATCGACCATGGGTGATTTTGAGTACATTAATACATTTCAGGTCATTTTAAGCATTTCAACTAGCTAATTCTAACAATTTTGCGCATTACATCATTATGCAGCATGGAATTGCCGTTTTATTCTGAGCAATTTGATACCTCGCTCAACTTTTTACCATCATTAATAAGGGAATGCGCATCAATCAAAGTTTGCAACATGTGCGCATGCGAGCTTTGAAAATGTTATAGGCAAAAATATGCCTATATAAAATTCACTCTAGCTCATCAAAAGAACAGAGACACCCAATCTTTTTTTTTAAAGTTGGATATATTATGAACCACAGATATTATTTCATGTCATAATTGACCCTCAATTACATTGTGATGTCATCAAAATGGTGTCGGAACTAAAAAATACCGTTTTGAGTTTTATGATGTCATCACATTCATGTAAATTTGATTTTGACTTCCTAAACATTGGTCTTTTTTCACCCAGTTTTCTATATATTGTAGCTTAGAATATACTTTTGTAAAGGAATTATGTCAATTTTTTTCATTTCAAAGATGGGATCAGTATGACAATAGCAATATATTATGCCAGTGCAATTGCAAAATTTAATTTGATTACGTTTCATTCTTTGCGTTTCTCGTCTATGGAAAGTAATGTATTGTGGTTGAATGGATAAAGCACCTGCCTTAAGTGAGGGTCCCTGGTTCAAAACCCACTTTATATTTTTTCTT
This sequence comes from Lytechinus pictus, assembly GCF_037042905.1. NCBI lineage: Eukaryota > Metazoa > Echinodermata > Echinoidea > Temnopleuroida > Toxopneustidae > Lytechinus > Lytechinus pictus. The sequence continues at coordinate 44,732,808 of NC_087251.1, read as the reverse complement.
CTTTTTGGGGGTCTTTTGATCTCCATCCTGACTATCTTTAATGTTAAATGTGTTATGATATTGAAAATTATAAAATATTTAATCAATATTCATTTGATATTACTTAACTATAGAAAATAATGACAGACCACCTACAATGTAATTAATCCTCATGACATATTAAAATCTAGTTTGATGTTGTGTTGATACCACAACATGGTCAAAGAGGCTCTGTTCAATCCATTGCACGAGGCCGTTCGGCTCCGTGCAATGGGTTGAACACAGCCTCAGCGAGAGTGGATAGGTCGCATAATGGAGGAATGAAGACATGCATCATTTGGTTTATACGACTCTTCTAGATAGTGTTATATGACAAAATAGAAGGGAAAAAAAGAAGATGGAATTCAATTGTGCCTTTGTCCAGTAACTCATTTTCTCTGACAACATGATTATTTTTTTCATGTATAAAAGCTGTTAATTGCTTTCATTCTTTTGTGACACGCTTTGATTCATGAATCACAGTCAGCCTTGTTGAAAGCGCTTGCCCTGTTGATGCGCTTACTTCGCGTGAACACACACACATACAAAATGTACATTCACACACATGCTCAGTGGTACAAACTGAGGGAGAGAGCTAAACCGTGCAATGGAATAATAAAAAATGCACGGTCGTCGTGCAAAGGAAAATAGATTTGCATGCAGCTCAAAATGGATCAAATATTGCATGGCTTTCAACCAATCAAATTGCAATAATCTTTGTATGCGTTGTATATAAAAGACAAATGATCAATAATACTTCAGATTTCAATAACTTTGTCTAAGTTTCACTATTAAACAATATACTCTTTTTAAAGTTATGACATTTCAAAAAATTAACCTTGGTTAAGATTTAATGTTGACACCTATCATTTGAAAAGCATGCTATCCTTCTAATGTGTAGGCAAGACAAAAATGTTACATTTTTTTATGTACACTATGAAAAGTGACTATTTTGCTCAACAATAAACTTTACTACTACTATTACTACTACTACTACTACTACTACTACTACTACTACTACATCTATTACTACTACCACTATTATCACCACCAATAGACCTGGAAATAAAACTACCACCGCTAGTACTACTACAACTATTACTACTACTACAACTACTACTACCACTACTACTACTGCATCTACATGTGTTACTACTACTGCTGTTATTACTACCAATAGACCTGGAAATAAAACTACCACTGCTAGTAAAACTGGGCATTGTGACGTGCACCTGTAATCCAAGCTATAATCCAAGTTACAAATTGATGCAGAGGTTCGAGCCCTGGTCACGTCTTTGGGATGGTGACATTAAAGGTCGGTCCCAGACGTAAATAATCATATCTGATTGATACACGTCTGGCAAAACTCAAATACACACACACACTACTACTACTACTACTACTCCTACTACTACTACTACTACTACTACTACTAATTTTATTTCTTTTACTACCAATTTTACTACTACTACCAATTTTACTACTACTACCAATTTTACTACTAATACTTCTACTACTTCTACTACTACTACTACTACTACTACTACTACTACTACTACTAGATCTACTAATACTACTGCTATCATTACTAGTACTATTACCACCAGGCCTGGGAGTAACACTACCGCTACTTCTACTACAAATACTACTACTATTCTGTTTTCACTCACACATCAGTTGACAATCAAGGCTCATCATCTGCAGCAACACTTTTCCACATTCTCAAAATCTAATCTAATGTTATTTTTAGTAGCTTTTGCAATTAATTTTTCATATATTATAACAGAAATTAAATGAGTAATGCCACTTACCAGATTCACTATCATTACTTCCAAGTGTTTTTCCTTGAGGCACTTCAAAAGGTTCGTCGATATCTGCATCATCATTGTGAGCGAATAACCTGATTAGAACAAAACATTACAAAAAGGTTGGCTCTTTGAGTAGAAAAAAAATCATGTTTTTTTTACATTTCTAATGCCTGAATTCAAGAGATATAATTAAGCTCAGAGGTTATACATAAGGTTCTGGACACATGATCTTCTGTTCCTCTATGTCTAGCTCCTAGTGATATACAATGATGTCTAGTTCAAAGTAACTTGCAAATGAGTGTTGGTAATACAATGATACACTCTATTTCAGGACTCTTCTTAAAGAATCATTAGTTAACATAACATCAGTATTGTCACTATTCAAGTCTCAACTGGTTTCACCTGGTTTCAATTGGTATCCTTATGAGTCTGGCAATACCCTACAAAATTCAAATCTTCCATTTTTTTTAAAGAGATCTTTTATATGCAAACTTACCAGTCCATGGCAACCTGAACTCCTTTGTAGGAAGTTTTTGCGAGAGCCTTTTCTCTGTAAATGTAAGCAAAGGCAATGTAAAATAGAATGCAAATCATTCATCAGGTGAAAATTATTCATAGTAAATCAGACATAATTTTCAACATGTCACGAATGAATGCCTTTTAGGTATACTTTGTAATACATGAAAGCCATTTCAGTAATATTTTGTCCTCCTCTCGATGAATATATCTATTATCTGCTGTAAAAAAAACAGGTGCCTTTTCGTACATGCACATAAATTTGAGCTAAGTTTATACCAAGACATACTTATCATGACAAAATTTTGCAAACTCAAATTGTAGAGCAAGTCATAGCCTATTGATTGATACAGCTTTGCCTATGTTATCATAGAATGGATATGTGGATATATTCTAACAAATTGTGTGACATCCCTATGGAATATGCTTACTATGGAACATAAGCAAAAAGTTTTGAAGTGAAAGTTGATGTTGATTATAATTTACATCAGTGAAAAAAATACACGGGGGCGGCGGGCGAATTCGCCCCGGAAATGCCTAAAGTCGCCCTCGAAATCACCCAAAATCATGCTTTCGGGGGCGACATAAAAGCTGAATGTCGCCCCCGAAATTATTGCCGAGTGATAACAACTCAACACCCCACTAGCACCATATGCTCGAGCTCCGCTTACCATTTAAAAATCATCCAAAATCCACACTCAAAATCAAGAATAAGCCTTGAAAATAGCGAGGAGCGCAGTTTCAAATTCCGAAGTTGCGTCTTTTTTTCTGTACTACTTATTTCCACACACATGGTACCAGGTATGGAAAAAAAAATCAACGCGACGGTCGGGAAACAGTTGCATGTATAGGGGTCCATTATGACTACCACGATATGCAATTTCTAATGCACATGTTTTCACCTACAGATATCACAATTTTGTGATAAAATAATTCGAATTACACAGGAAATAAATCCCAGAGTCTAGTAACCTATCATTGGTGAGTTGTCATTCGGCTTTGCTTTTCAAAACGGCCTATAAACATCCAAAATAACTTACCTTATTTATTAATTATAACTTAAAAATCATTTGTTTTATTTTTCTTGGGGAAGTGGTAAATATCAGACAATAAATCATCAAACAAAGCTCCATCTATTTTACAAGGCCGGCGGCAGGCGGACGCATTGGCGCTTGTATTAGCTAGCCAGTCTGAGCTCTGTCTCTCTGCCAGAGCTCTGGGGGACAATTTGCTCAGTAAAGGCCTCAATGATGGTGATTTTCTGTTTCAGACAGAGTTTACATTTCAGGTATATTATTCAAAACTGCCAATAAAGTTTGATGATTTCTTCATTGTCATGTATATTTAAGTTCTTAATGAATACATTCTCACCAAATTTAGACTCCCCATAGAGAAATGCAATTTTCATGGAGATCTGCGTTTTCAAAGAACTTCACGAAAAGTTAGGGTATGTGGGCCTTTATTACATGTACATGGCCGAGTACAGGGTATTGTACTGGAATAGACGGAGTAGAAATTAGATATTGAATTCATTTATATCCAAGTCCAACTCACAGTCACACCCACACACACACACACACCCAAGATTCTAAGCATGAAAAAAATAACTTAAAAAATCATACAATATTAAACAAAAAGTAATAATTCATTAAGAAGTGAACAGGTATTCCTAAAAATACAAAAAAGTAGCATTCAAAAAGAGCCCCTGAAATGCAAAAAGTAGCCCCCGAAAGGTAGAAATGGAGCCCCCGAAATTTGACAAAAAATTTAAAATGTAGCCCCCGAAAAAAAGATAAAGTTGCACTTCACACCAAGGTGCACTGCTATAGGCATAAACACCATAAAATTAATCAACTTCTTCTTCTTCCTCCTCCATTTGCTTTGCAGATCAGCAGAGAGAAGTAAAGACAAAAACGACTTGCCAAAAAATGGGAAAGCAAAATTCTCACAGTGAAATTAAATTTTATAAAGTTGCCCATATTTCACAAGCAAAAATACAGAAGAGAGAAAAAAAAAGAGAAGAAAGTTAACAACTCTTCAAATAGCAAGCCAGTTTGGGCTATTTTCTTCGATCTACACACATACATGTAGCAGATGGCTGGGGCTTCCGCGTGGCAGGCAGGAGCCAATAGATTGGTTCTAAATAGCTGCAGCACCGGCACCTCCCCGATCAAACTCCAAATCAAAGTGAACAATCGCACAAGAAAAATACTATTTCCAACAAAATAATTATAAAATTATGCGACTGTTTTAATTATATGGATTCTCAAATTACTGATTTGACGATGTGATCAAAGGAGTACGTTTTGGGGTCTTATTTCTAGTTGTTTCAGCCTTTGTTTTGAGTCTTGTTATGATCAGTGCAGACTTGTAATGGGAAAAAAGGTGCGTGTGTGCCACAATGATTCATCTATTTTTTTCTAAAACATTTTAGTTTTCTAACAATTTTTGAAATATATTTCAAGAATACTTCATTGAAAACAAATATCAGTAAAATTTTAGATGATTATTATTATTTTTTTTTTTAAGTTTGAGATTTCTTCCTCTTTCTTTCTTTCTTTCTTTCTTTCTTTCTTTTCTTCCTTCATTTTTTTTCTATCCTTGCTTCATGCCTTTGCTTTGTTTCATCTATCGTTATTTTCAGTCTTTCCTTCCAGATTCCTTTTCTGTGCCCATTTATTTTGATTCTTTCCTTCTTCATGTCATTCTTTCCATGATTTTTTTATTTTCGGTCTTTATTTCTTTCATTCTTTCTTTATCCATTTTCTCCTTTCCTTCTTTTTCCCCTTATTCTTTATTTCCTATCTTCCTCTTTTCTATTCTTTCTTTCTAAGAATGAATGAAAACTCTTTTCCTTTCTGTCAATCTTTCTTCATCCTCCCTTTCTTTTCTTTTTCATTTCTTTCCTTTCCTTTTTCCCCCTTTCCTTCATTTATTATAATTCTTTCCTTTCTTCTCCCTTTCTCTCCTTTTTTCTCTCTTTTTTCTTATAGTTTATCAAAATCAAAATCAGTTATTTTTTAACCACCAATTCCCACAGAAAATACACATTTAAGGACGTTCCACAGTTAAGGTGAAATCCATGTCATCTTCACCAAACTTTGCACATAGATACTTTAGAACCTTAATATTCGAAATATGCAAAAATTAACATAGGTCCATGTGCTTGATTTTTTGCTATAGAGCTTCAAAGTTCACTCAAATTGATGTTCTTAAGAATTGCGCATTCAAAAGAATTTGGCATTTTTAGACCGCCCAAGATTACTACAATGAGTTTAAACCTCTATTACTCAGTCAAAATACATGAAAAAGTCATCAAATTTCGCAAGAGAATTAATAATTGTATCGTTAGAATGGAGAATCTATTTATAGTGCTATTTGTTTGCAATTTTAAGTTTAACAGCACTGTCAATTCTTAAAAATGGCGTAAAAGATAACAAAATCCCAATCTAAAAATGTGAAATTTCAGTAACAAACTACAAAAGTACAATAAATGCTGCACTTTATTAAAAATCCATGTCATTTTCACCAAAATTTGCAGAGTTGTAGAAGATGGTATTCCTAAGAGGTACAAACATTAAAAAATAGGGGTTCATGTGCTTGTTTTTAAACTATCAGCATTTTTATTAGAGCAAATGTGCTTTTTAAAACACCAAAAATGCGCCGAATGCTTTGTATCTATGTGAAGAAAAATCAAAACCACTCTACCATTTATACAAACTGGCGGTAATATTCGTGATTCTTGGCAGCACTGCAGAGTAAAGTATTTTGAAATTGTAGACATTTTTTTTTTTGAATGGTCCATGGAATAATTCAATTTTTTTGCTTCATGAAATAACGCATCGGATCTGCAGTTAAAGTGCAAAAGATGAGAAAAATCAGCTCATACCCGCAGCTAATCACCTGTTCATCCATTGTGACGTCAGCGCGCAGAGTGTAAACTATGCGCAGATCATAATGCGCATAAACATAACTGTGGAACGTCCTTAAGATAAGAACTTAGTTTAAAATAGTGAAATTGAAATGTGTAAAAAAAACACTGAACTGTGACAGTGAAATTTACTTACAGCGGTCCCACCTATACAATTTTGTGTAACGACAATGACTTTGCGAGTTCAATGACCACAAAGATTATATAAATTAAATTGAAATGAAGTCTACATCGTGATCATTATACTCACGCTCTATTTCTTGGGAATCCCATTTCCATAAGAGTTTCAACGTCAGTCGGCATCTTGATTTTCAGTGTTCCCTCGAGCTTAAATTTCAGAGAATCCAACTTCCAAGTTCAGTAAAAAAAAAAAAAGATGAAAAGACACTATACATGTCATATTATAGACGTTGATGGCGGTATATAAGATCGTCAAAAAATCTTGGTGCTCCAACCACCACAGATCGGGGGAGCGTTTCATGAAAGGACTTGTCGGACGTTTTATCCGACAAGTCCCATTTTATCCGACAGTTGCCATAGTAACAGTACCTCTCAACCAATCAACATCAGAGAAAGATGTCAGATCTGACAACTTGTCGGATGAAAATGTTGATGAAACACTCCCCAGGGGGGTGTTTCATCAATGCTGTCAGCACTGACTAAATGGTCAGTGCTATAACTATTTCAGTGAAATCCTTGGTTTTGATTGGCTAAGAAGCACTGGCCTCTGACTGTTGCTATGGTAACTGTCGGAGAAAGACAACTTGTCATTGCTGACAACTTTCATGAAACGACCCCTGTGGCTCCAAGAATCATCATTGGAATAGTAATATTTGTACAAGAGAATCTTCAGTGAAACTGCCAAATCTATTTGTCTATTGTTTTGATTCTTTGTTGATTCTTAACCATAGAGATGTATACTAACTATACATCTCTATGTTCTTAACTTATATTCATGAATTAGTCTTATTTTATGTTTGAAAATGCGATTATTTCTCTGGCGGAACGGGGAATACCCGAATGAATCCAAGGGTGTAGAACTACGTATTGCATAGTGATTGCATATTTTGCATAATGTGGGATCAGATGATTGACTCTGTATTGCAAATTCTGAATAAGAGTTTTAAGAAAGCGGCTTATTTCTTATTCAGCGAATGGATCTATAATGCCACCAAAATCAAGCAGTCATTCTCCATTACTGAAAAGGTGTTTTGAAATGGATTTTAATGGAACCCTTGTTATATTATCACATCATTAACATCTGAATTCATTCATTGAAGTCATGCCTTACTTTGGCGCAAATCAAAATTTACATCGCTGCAAAGAATACCTCTTGATCATCCAAGCGTTAACACATACCACAAAAATATAGTATCAAATTATTTGGGATAACATACTCTTTCAGGCCATTTATAATTATTATGTGTTCATGACATATTCTTTCCTTATATTTGGAATTTGTGAGGTGTCAGGTTTGTTTTACTCACACGGTGTAGGGTGTAGAAATGAACCATGCAATGAATTAAGGTTCAAATCAAGGTTCAAATCTGTACCTTTTAGGATGCAAACAAGCATTTCTGGGTGCAAATCATGATAAAAACGTGCATTTTGCACCTTTTTTCAACTTAGGGTGAAAGGTTACAACCCAAATGGTTGGTACAAATGTTTCATTTGGGGTTCAAAAATTTCTTAGTGTGTAATAAATGATAAATTGCCCGTCATTTCTTTTAGTTGGAAAAAATAACTTGAGCCCCCCCCCCCCCAATCCATCCCCATCTCGCTCCATAAAGCTTTATTGTTTGTTTGGAGGACGTTCAGGAGAATTGACCGGACAAGCTTGATGAATTATTCCCGCTTTCACAAAATTATCTCGGAATCATTATGCGTGGCGGTCAAATGATTATTCTGCTACTCTCAGCGGCATTAATAAAGCAGACATCTGAAACGGGCTTAAAAGCTTGGATGTCGCCCGGGAATAGTCTTGTATTTAGAAACGTGCCATGGAAAGCGTGCATGGAAAGAAAAAAGAAGGGGCCGCTTATCATAAGGGAGAGTAACTATTAACTTTGGAAGAACAAAAGCAAAATAGAGCCTTGAATATTTGCAATAGTCCATTCTGACTATGGGATGTATTGTTGAACCCAATTATAAGTAACTCATGTATTGGCTAATTGGTGCGTCCTCAAAAATTATGTTTATAGTATAGTAAGGCAAGGAATTGCAAATGATTCCGAATGTGATAAAATACATATCATTATATCTAGTTTAAAATCGACTGTATACGTCTTACTTTGGAGCTACAATGTGGAGATGCATGTGAAATCGTTCAATCGATTTTAAAATCATAGGGTATAAACATTCTAATAAGTAGTTATGATAGTGTAATTGATTTTAATTGTGATAAAATCATTTTTATTATCAATTTTAAAATCGACTGAATAAGCTGTATCTTAATTGGAGCTACAATCATATGATTGTGATTGAATGAAGCCTTACAATCACAAATTTCGAAATACCTAATAAGTGTGAACTTTGTGATATAATTGCTTTCATATCAGGCCATGGATTAGAGAAAGCTTAATTGCCAGGCTAGCAACGCAAGCTGAGACTGCATGCGAGGTGGTGAAATGCAACATTCTATGGACTACGAGATGGATGCACAGTTTTCCTTGTGATCACATAAGTCCGACGATCCAAGGAATGTTATATAATATTACACATCATGTCAGTCAATATTTGTATGATATTAAAGTGATTACTTCAGGAAATCGATCGTTACATCGAATATGTAATACAAAATACCACAGAAATATTCATCTACATTCGAAATATCTTTATCAGAGTGTATTTCTTTCATACACTACACTCTTAAAAAGGTTGGGCATAAAAAAGCCCAAATTTCTAACCATCACTGGGCAACATACTGTCCACACAACTATTGGTTAAAATCTGTCCAAAACTGGATAATAAAAAATAAAAAGGTGGGTAAGAAATTTGCTCAATTGGATAATAATTGCCCAGAATATGTATATTTTTTTTTACCAACATACATTACCCAACACAGTGGACAGTATGTTGCCCAACATTTTAAATGTGTAACTCTTTAGGAATTTGTATAATGACTTAATCCATAGAGACTGGCATGTAATATTAAAAACAGATATTCAGAACCTCTTTGAAAACAAAAATCCGATACAAATTCATGATCATTATGTAGCCGTTACCATTCGTTTGTCATGGTAATATTTACACCCGATAATCTTAACGGGCCAAAAATGAATATAAGATATGATAATTTAGATTTTTTTAATCAATGAGTCGTTATTTTTTTAAAGGATGTTTTTATTGTATTCTCTCAAATCAAAATACACTTTCACATTTCATGAACACGTTGTACAAATTATTTGAATCATGATTATAATTTATACAATAAATCCATATCCCATATAATTATACAAATATACATCAAACTTCGAAAATACTGAAAATTAATACTGACAATTATGCGTTTCCATAATTACAAAATGAAATATTAATATGATGTATTAAATTACAAGAGAAAAAAAACACAATGATGAAAAAAATGTATCATTCCTTTCAATGTATTTGAAGCTTTTCAATTAGATAGGCAGAAATTCGCAGCGTATATCTTTTTATAATATCATATTTATATTTTGATAAGACAGTTTCATAAGATCATTTAATCTTTTGAACGAGTCTAAAAAGCACGAAGAGGGCAGGCTAATTTTGTTGTATTGAAGGAACAAGAATTGCCGAAGGGTGAATCTAAAAGAGAATTTTTTTGTTAAGGTTACTAATGTTTCGTTTCAATATGTTCATGCAATTTATGTTGTTTCATATCTTTGTAAGATCCTCTGTATCATATAATGCTTTATTCAAAGAATAATATAAAACTCTTATTTTATAATACTCTATGTTTATCGCATCATGTCAATACTCTTTCACGGCATCCCTTAAACATGAAAACGGCATTTTCTAATCAATACAACACGGGTTATTTATAATGACTCTTCGTGATTGTAAGTACTTGTATTAGGCCAATAAACAGCCATGTACTCGACATAATTACTGCTTTTCAACACGGATTTGTTTTCTATCCCATTCCCATTTTGTTTCCCCCAATATCCCCTCGACCCAGTCTTGATCTGGACGTTTGTAGTTATTTTGTTCGGAAACCCTGCACTCGTGCATCGCATTCTTGCCTTCGTCTTTTTACTCCCCTTCGCAACTGATGATCAGGACGGAACTAGACATTTGTGAAGGGAAGTGAAAAGACGGAGGCGAGTGTGCGATGAATGATTCTAGCGTTTAACGAACAATAATAGCTACAAACGTCCAGATCTAGACTACCCGCGACCGGAAGTCATCCCTTTTCCCGAAGTGATCATCTGTTTAATGATTAACAACATTAGACGTGCAATTTTGACCGCGGAGTGTTTACCCACTTGGGATCGCTAATGTACCACGATCAATCAAGAGTTCGAGGGCGAGTACGAGGTCGAAGTGGAAGAAAGAAAAAGAAAAACAAAAACATCGAGACCTTATATGGGCTTGTTGTTCTCGAACGATCATGCGACTTCAGACCATGGACATTGATATTTTCGTTTTTAAGAAGAATGATTCCCTTGGAACCAGTTGAAGACATATAAGAGAAAAATCAAGACGCTGGGTTTATGCGGGATGCTTATTTTTAATAACATTTCGACAACCATAACTAATGCTAGGTAGATCCTCATAATTGGCAATGCGACCAAGAACTGTGTTGTCACACACGTACAGCCTTAAAAACCCCACAGGTTGTAAAATGAATCTTTAAGGGTTCTCACTTTTCCTATAGAACCTAAAACAGTTCAAGGACTTTTTAGAACTATTTTCTGTTTCTTTAAAAGGTTCTCAAACTTTAAGAGATGAGGGCGTATGTTATATCAAACCAAGGCCCTATAGGGCCTTGTATCAAACCGCCTTCACACGAATCCGATATCCATCGATCGCTACTGCGTATAATTCGAAATCTTGAAGTAAAAGTGATCGGGCACGGCTTGCCTCCACCGATGTGACTGCTGCTCTATTAATCTCGTATCTCTCGAGACGATCTCAGAGAGATGTATGCATGCCATATACGGCACCACTGCATGAGGCCTATTGCACGAAAAGGTCTTTGCAAGAATTGTTGTCTTCGTGTCGGTGATTTATTATGATACGCCGTATGAGACGCCTTTTATGTAATTAAAATAACCTGCAATCCTATCTTAATCATCGTGTAGAGTGAAGGAAACAGTTGTTTATAGTGATGTCATATTTTATATCATTATGTAAAATTCATTTAAAAGTGAGTTAAAATTAGATAGCTTATAATGTCTTTTAAAATACGCCTGATTCACCACACCATAATATTTCTGTGTAATTATATAAAACTCGATGTTAAAAAGAGTTGAATAATTTCAATAGTTTTATATATATATATTTTTAATGCGCCTCATACTGCGTGCCATAATAAATGGACGACATGAAAGACGGTCTTTGCAAAGACTATTTCATGCCTTCAGTCGCTGCAATCTTGCTAGTGATGATTATTATGTGACACGACATTTGCTCCCGCGACAATTGCTCCGGACTTAATTTCGTCTAAGATGTAAGTAAGGCTAGGGTTAGTGTTTCAATATTATTTTATATTAGGTTTAGGGTAGGGTAGGCCTACAGTGTTAAACCCAGGGTTGAATTTGGTCATTTGAGTGCGGCATTTAGAGCGGAACAATTGTCGCCGGAGAGAATGTCATGGTACCGATTAGAAAACTTGGCCCGATATTGAAAGAGACTTAATGCCTTCATATCTACCGTAGATGCCCATTAACGTGATTTAAAGGGATATATCAGGGCAGTATTATAAACTATGAAATTCAACATGACAGTGAAGTATTTAATATAATCTGGAAACGTGCCCGCCGATAGGTGATTTGAGGGTCAACCCCAACTTGATTTGTATTCCAGCCCCCCCCCCCCCTCCCCGACCCGGCCGCCCACTGATCACATCGTAGTCTCTGTATTTTGTGTCTCTCTCTACACAATTAATAGTTATACATATAGGAATAACTGAAATAATGAAATACTTAGGCTGGTTGAAATGAAAGGATAAAACCATCTTTGAACTGACAATTTCATTCAAATCGAATGTAAAACAGCAGAAACACACAGTCAACACAGTGATGACATTGTCAGTATGAAATTTAGAGAGTCGCTAATTTTAATGATATATTATTCATTATATGAAATCTATATAGTGCATATATATGAATAGGAAAGTGTGTGTGAGGGTGTAGGTGTGTGTGTGTGTGTGTGAGGGGGTGTTGGTTTGCGAGCGTGGGTGTATGCTGTAGTAGTGTACATAATGGTATATGCAGGTCGATGTATACATGTATTTGCTGTACAATAGCATCAAATCCAGGGGCCTATTCAATAAAGTCCACGCAGACTCACGACCATATAAAGAAACGAGAGTGCAAATTACAATGATAATGCATTCACCTTCCCTCTTATTTTTCTAATCTTAGAACTTTGCAAATGATATGAAATGAAATGAAGAATTTACAATATCATTTGGTTTCCTGTTACAAGCTTTCAAATGTAATGTTCGAGAATGTCAAGTTCCTACATATGGAAAATAGCCATTTATCACTAGGTTGCCACGCTCTATCATCTTCCTGAATTAAAATACATATTTATTTTGTACACCATGCATGTTGTCAGCTTAAAATGCTAGCTTTTACTCTTTTTCACACACTGCCTCTTCAATGTATTCATCTGTTTTATATAGGTTTAAAGTTCGAAGTTTCATTGTAGGATTTTTCGCTCGGATGATTATGATCTATCGCATTATTTTTTCGTGGAGGGGGGAGTTACGCCCCTGGCAAGATGAAAATAATCTGCTATACAAGCTCTTCACTCGATTTAAGGATCTGAATGTGCAGCCTGTAATGCCTTGTGTTACTGAAGGCCCTCTCGCTCGGGAATTGAAACAGTAAAATGTGCTGTATGGTCTTGGCGTGGAGACCCACTTGTTGATCAAAGTTTCAATCAGGGTCTGTGCCTGCAGACTATTTATCCTTGAGGTTTCTGAGTATAATAATTCATTTTCGTCCCTTGTATTATTCGTACCATAGTTGCTTGGAGATGAACATCAGTAATTTAAGACCAAGATGACATAATCGGGGTATTTCACGAAGGCAGTCCGTGCGAGGCTAATTTTTTTTTACTCATTGCAATAATGAACATGTTAAGCTAAGAATTATATTAATGCTTCATTTCATACTGTTCTTTCTAAAAAACACGAGTAGATATATGGGAATGACTCTTTATTATCTAATTAATATTATGATTTTTTACCAGTATCAAAATTATTGTCATGATTATGATTATCATTATATGGTTAAACATCGTCATATTTTGATCACATTACCACAATCACATACATGTACTAAAAATAATGGTATGACTTGTCACCTAGTCGTGATTATATCAATCGTCCCTAGTTCATCATTAAAGTCCCCATCACCTTCATCATCGTCATCATCATCGTCATCATTACCATCAACATCATCATCATCATCATCACCATTATCAATGTCATCATCATCATCATCATCATCATCAATTATCTACGGTTTCATTTTTTCCTTGTTAATCCATGTGTAAAAATGCAGTGGTGGGAAATAATATTCATCATTACGAATTACCTCTGCGCATATTACGATTAATTTGCAGTCACAACATCACAACCAACTCCACAGCGATCGCTCTTGCTTATATATTTAGAAGAATAGCATATTAATATCGGTCCATGCGGTTTTACAAGTGTGACTGCGGCCAGTGGCGTTACTACGGGGGGGGGGTATGGGGGCACGTGCCTCCCCCTTAATCGGCTGGCAAAAAAAAAAAAGGGGGAAAAGGAGAAAGGAGGGAGAAAAAATGGAGAGACGTAGTAGAGGAAGAAAAAAATAGTGTATATTGTATTGTATTATGTTATACTATATTATATTACATAAATGTTCTTTTTCATAACTTTATGAAACATAATTTGCTGAGTACCTACGTGTTCATCATTCCTGGTGCTCGCATTGTCTGTTTAATGAAATATATAATCCAATTGTACTAAAACATCCCATTTTCAAGTCAATATACATTAAAATGTATTTCCTCGCACTTCGATATATTATTGTTTTATGTAGTGACATGCTTCTTTTTCATGACTACTTAAAGTGATTGCCCCCTTTTAAAGTATGAATATAAAATATTCCCAGTTAGTGGTTGCGTTCGCATGGTGTCTGCTCTTCACGAATTCCTAAAAACAGTCCTTAAAAATTCCCTTCAGGCCTACTGGTCTGAATACTGTATCAAAAATTTTCAGCTCACGATTTGCGCACGCATCATTTAGTTAGTGAAATACGTATGTTATAGTAAATTCCTACAAACAAGCCCGAGAATGCCCCTCTCCAGGTCTAAATTTCAAAATTTTTCAGTATCTGATTGGTGAGATACGTATCATGTTCATGATTACAATGAGTACAAAAAGTGCTCCATGTTTTAGGTGTAATTATAGCAAAATCAGCAAGCGCTTGATGCACGCATCAATTCCTAAAAACTAGTCCTTAAAATGTCCCTGTTTGGGGTCAATATTATACAAAACATTCAGCTCGGGCTTCGCGCTCGCATTGTTTGTTTGGTGAGACAGGAACGTATCATGATTACAAAAATTTGCTTATTTTGTCCCTTTTTGAGGTCTGAATGTAAAAAATGTTCAGCTCGCGCTTCGCGCTCGCATTATCTAATCAGTGAGATACATATCTGATTAATGGTAAAGTCCTTAAATTGTCTCTATTAGGTCAGTATACCTGCCAATTGGGCGCGCTTCGCGCGCACACTAAGTCACTCAAAAATTTTGCTGGTGCCCCCCCCCATACCGTGACCCACGGTATGCCACTGACTGCGGCAATATCTTTCGGTTGATTACGGTATCTCTCGAGACGATCTTGTCACCAGGGAGATGTGCATATGCTTTTCTCTATAATGATAATCATGGTAAACCTTGAATCGATAAAGAAATTGATTTAATGTGTCTGTACCTATAATACGCCTTTATTAGGCAGAGGGTATATAGTTTATAATTTCAGTTCTGGGAATGTGTCCAGACGATATGCTTCCACAGGCCGATACTTAATCAAGAACAAGTTAGTGTAGACAGATGCATTAAAGTGAATCACCTTAAAGGTGAGTTCACCCTGACGAAAGTTTTAGAAAGGTTTATTTTATTAATAGCAAAACACGATTAAAATAATGATATTAAATAATAATTATTGTTATTATTATTAAAATAAATAAAAAATAATTAAAAACATAGGTGTAGGTTTGAGTAAGATCCATCAAAATTAAAAAACAGTTATCAGAATTTTATTGTATTTTTTAATTATGACGTCATATGCGAGCAGCAATTCCATATATTTCCATATAGTAAAAAAGAAAGTAAGAATGAATTCATGTTTACGAAAAATGTAGAAATTTGTGAAATGGAAGAAAATAATTGTTTATTTGAACTGAATTGAATTGAATCAATGAAATGTCATTTTATAAAAAAAAGTAGATGGTTTTTTTTCCCGCTTCTGGAAGTATATTTTTAATTAACATGGACAATTGAAAAAATGTAAATTTGTGCATTTTGTATTACACAGTGGCGGTAGCTGCTCGTATATGCCGTCACATATTAACAATTTGAAATTCTAATAACTTTCTTATTATTTGATGGAATTTCATTAAACCTCACCAATACTATTTGTATATCTTGTGGCATTTTTTCTTTAGGGTAAAAAAGGAACGATACGTTTTTTTTTCTTCCGATTTTACGTTTTGTTTCATTAAATATCATAGGGACGTGGTAGAAAAGGAAATATGAGAGCTGATGATTTAACATACGATTTTAATGTATTTCATCCTACAAATCATCCATTCAAACATATCAAATTGCGTTTGATATTAATAATAACTTCCCTGGTGAGTCTAGCCACATTTAAGGGCCCTCATATGTATATTTATTTCTTTATCTATTTTGATTCAAATATATTTAAACAGGATAACAAGATCAGGACACTGTTTTTAATTTTGGTCCTGAATAAAAAGACAAACACTATTACTACAATCAGTACAAAAGAAAGATAAATGAAATGTTAACGCGATAAAAGTCAGAAATATTCAACTAACGTTCATGTGATCAAATGTGGCATTACATAAGTAAAAGAGGGGTAACGATAAATTTACTTAGGAGGGGGAAGGTTAGGAACGATTTTTAAAGAAATGATTTTTGTTATTCGATTTTAAGCTGCAGATATATATATATATATATATGCAAACCAATTTCAGAGGAATATTTTTAGAAGGACGTATATCCATTCTGATGGCTACGCAATTAACATTTAGAATAACACCTGAACCCATCGTAAGAAATCACTGCTAAATATAATCAAGCTCCAGTAGAATGATCTCAAATTGGTCATTAAATATGTTAGTTATCTCCTTGGCACGCATGTTACGCAATAAAGTTGTAGACAGCCCCGTCTGAAACCCCTAGTGCCTTACTGCACGTACAGAGATATCGTGACCTCATACATTTCCCAGAAACCCATTCTTATACGTGTACTCCGAGCACAGACCTTAATTAAATATACTTATCCTCGGAAATCAGAAAGATTGGGTAATTAGATACCCTTAAAGAGCCAATCAATACCCCTCTTAATCATTGTGAACACCGTAGTTTTAGTACTGTATTTGCACTCCAAGGGAACTAAGGAATCCGGATGTATTTGCAAAGTAAGACACAATGTAAATTAGACACAGAATGATTCACTCTGCGAATCTTTGAAATAAAGACATATATATGAGGCTTCAATCATTTTGACCTATTTATATTTATGCTTTCACGACGGGGAAAAATGAAGCCAATATTGTAAGGGTTCGTACATCTTTGATTATATCTTCTTCAAAATTTAGCTTTACAATGATGGATGAAAATACCTCGTTTGACATGAAATGTCCATACATCGTATAAGAAGCACCCATTCTCCCACCATCACCACTACTAGTATTACACACATATCCACGCCCCTCTCTGTCATTCTCATCCACATCCTTACACACATGCATTCCCACACGAATTCACTCTCTCAATGGCGCAAACACACCCACACTCTCACCACCTAATTTCACCCTCTTCCCCCACACCCACACTCTTCCCACCTAATTTCACCCTCTTCCCCCACACCCACACTCTTCCCACCTAATTTCACCCTCTTCCCCCACACCCACACTCTTCCCACCTAATTGCACCATCTTCCCCCACACCCACACTCTTCCCACCTAATTGCACAATCTTCTCCCACACCCACACTCTCATCAGTAGTATTCCAACCTAATTGCAACCACACCCACACTCTCACCTGTAGTATTCCCAACTAATTCCACCCTCTTCCCCCACACCAACACTCTCACCAAGAGTATCCGCACATGAAGACACTTCCTCCCTCACGCACCCACGCAAACGCAACCCACATCCACACACATTGATCGCCCACACGAAAGCACTCTCTCAATCGCACGCACACACACACTCCCACAATTTGTATCTCCTCGTGAAAGCACTCTCTTACTCACACGCAAACACAACCCACATCCTCACATACATTGATTGCCCACACGAAAGCACTCTCTTAATCGCACACCCACACCCACCTCTCACTAATTGCGTTCCCTCATGAATTCACCCTATCAAATAATCACATATCCTCCAATATAACACTGCCATATCACAACGCCTCAATTAATATCAAGATTACCACCTCATAATTTAGAATTGAATTGCATATGTAGTTGAACTATTTGTAAGATCACTCTTCTTTTTTCAGTAGTATTTCAATTTATTTTATATATTTTATCTTATTATTATTTTTATTATTTGTTTGGGGGGGGGGGGTGGTTATAAAAAGGCAGTGAGGTATATATATTAGAGTTACTTTGTAATCTGTGGTTTCGACATTATCCAACATGCACATGTCGATTTTTTATATGATTATTGTAAAGTCACAATAGCTGCTGTCAGAATTTTTTTTTGTTCAAAATCAACATTTTGAAATAAATCTGAAATGATGCGGTTTGTAAGATGTGAAGTTTGCAATAACGTCCTTTGTTACAATGAGGAATTTGTAAGTAACAAGGCAACATGGATATGTTTATATAAAGTAAAATCTTTTAATTACCAACGTGCTTACGAAAAACGTAGCAGCATTCTTCTAAGTAGGCTCGTAAGTCATTACACGACATAGCCGTCTTAAAACTACAATATTGCTGAATAGAAATTTGCTTTGAGTTGCTATATATAGCTAACTAGTTGCTAGGCAACGAAATAATTTTACAGATCAGATAGTCTGCGCTCCTATTTGATATCTATCATCTATGTCAACATTAGTGTATGTCTACTTGGTTCATGAATATGCATGACGAACGATTATCGTATATTGAAGGCTGTACCTATATATAAATATTACATACTGTAGACTTCTCTGCCCAGTCGCTATAAACACAATAGTGTGGAATTGCATCTTATAGCCTGTCTCACACTAATTCATAAGGAAGACAATTTCTCAAGCATTTGAGGAGATTTTTTCTGTCATCAAAAAATAAATCATACATTATGATGTTTTATAATCTTGGATATGATTTATAAAAGCAAAAAGATACATAAAGTCATTAACTTGTCAGTAGTGTATTTGATTTTTCTCTGAAGTCCTTCATAACGAGTCATCGTTGATTAAAGTAATGGAAATGCAGAATTCGCCCTCTGTGAAAATGACCACATAAGAATACATATAATAAAACATCAATCATTATAACCCTTTCTATGATTCGGCCTCGTCTGTTTATGATTTTATTTCTCCGACAGTATATTCATCTTACGCGTCGTGAAGCCTTAAGATAATCGTCGTTATTTTCCAGTATCATAATCCGAAATGCGAAGTTGGGAATATGTTTGCTATAACATTGTTCATGAATGTAACTATAGGCCTAATCATGATGTGAAAGATTGATTTTAGAGCTTGTTGGTCTTATTTCAATTCGGCCTTAATATCAATTGTGATTAAAGTCATCGAATTGCCGCATGGTTTGGTTCAAGGCCAAGTCCACCCCAGATATTAAATGTTGATTTGACTCAATAGAGAAAAATCAGACAAGCATAATGCTGAAAATTTCACCAAAATCGGATGTAAAATTAAAGAAGTTATGACATTTTAAAGTTTCGCTTATTTTTCACAAAATAGTAATATGCACAATTTAGTCACATGCAAATGAGAGAGTTGATGATGTCCCTCACTCATTATTTCTTTTGTTTTTTATTGTTAGAATTTTACAATATTTCAATTTTTTGCAGATTTAACAATAAGGAACAACTTGACTGAACCATAAAATGTTAAACAATAGTATTTCATTCATTTTCAGGGAGAAATAAAACTTTGTTTTACAGGACAATGAGGAAAAAATTATAATATTTTATACAATAAAATACAAAAGAAATAGTGAGTGAGTGATATCATCAGTCACCTCATTTGCATACCGACCAGGAAGTGCATATAACTATTTTGTGAAATTAAGCGAAACTTAAAAATGTCACTATCTTATTTTTTTACATCCGATTTTGATGAAATTTTCAGTGTTATGCAAGTAGGATTTTTCTCTTTTTATTCAGATCAACTTTTTGTTGGGGTGGATTTGTCCTTTAATATTCATTTTCGATTGATCTATTTGTCACTAAATCCACTCATGTTTCTCCACGTTTCTTCCATATATGATAATTTCATATATTACGAGCTTGTCTCATCGGTTGACTATGTTCATGACGATGCGTTAGACCATAGATGTAAGAGTCTCTCTTATAATGTTAGACCAAGTTGGTATTAGGCGAAATGGGTATAGCCTAACTGGAAATAAGACAAAATGATGGATGGGCTAAACGGTTATTACACTCAAGTGGTTAGCAGACGAATTTGTCGTAGACGAACAGGGATTAGACCGAGTAGGTTGAGACCACAAGGAAAGTAGACAATGCGGATACTTATAGACCAAGTGGCGATTTACCGTATGACAAGGTATCATTAGACCAAATGGTAACTCATCGTACACATTGACCTCTACCTATCTGTAGTATAGACCTCGTATTACCAAGCTCCCCTCCGTGCAGCCGGATGCGGTAGTATTAGAATTAATGAGTTAACCGTAGAGGATCAGATGGGGAAGAGAGTGGCATTTGTTGATTGCTAATGGTGTAAAGTCATCACTAAGTGCCCTCGAGCTATGTGATGATGGGGGATGCGCAGCGATGAGTGGTATACAGAGGGGAAATCGTATGCTTGAAGGATACTGTATGTTCTCCTTTGCGTTTTTCTTGCAAAAGGTGTAGTAAGAAGAATTAAGCTGGATGCTAAAAAAAATTATGGTTTTATCATGGTCCTCGTTGTTTCTATGAGTGTATGTGAAATATGTCTTTAAAATTCTCAACAAACACTTTACAAGCATCATCTTTCGATTCACACGCAAACTAAAAACAACATAGAAGTAATCGACGTCTACATCTAGTGGATATCTCAGGGCTCCGTTCTCGGTTCTTAATATTTTTTTGCCAATTATACACATAATTATATGACTTAATTTTTTCATGAACTCAGAGTTGTGCGTTTATGCACGTAGTTCTGCGTTTTGTCAAGCAGGTATGCCCATTATGTTCGGTCGAATTCGGGTGAGGCACATCATGGATTCATGTGTCTAATTAAGCACTCGTTACCAAGCACGATGGTCTCGTCTCGTATTTGAAAGTGCTTAGAAACCTTTATTGGTAAATCGTGTAGAGATAATATCAATGTTTAGGATTATCATTATTTCATTGATATGGTTTGGAAAACACTGGACATTTTTTCCTGTATAGTTTTAAACACAGAATTTATACGTATAAAACTTATTTTATACTTCTTCAAAACTAAAGAGCAATTGCCTACCAATGATATTCAAAGTGTCGAATTAGTTTGGACCTGTGAATTTGATCTAGATTTACTGTTTACAATTATTAACGCGACGTACCTTTTACAAATTTCAATCTATATACGCAACACACACAAATACATGAAACAGGGATCTTTAAAAATCATTTTATGGACAGTTTTAAGGAAAACTGTTGTACACTCTTAAAATGCTACACCACTCCACCTCTCATGACAAACTTAATAGTTCCGAACTCATAGAAATTCCCCCACCCCAAATAAAAAAAAACCTGTAAAGGCTTCATTTTGAAATATTTACTCGATTCTAATTATTTTCATTTCATTTCATTTCGTTTGTTTCAATTTCCATTATTTATACAATAATTGTATTTTGTTCTGTACATCTTGATAAATGAATATATAAGCAAAAAAGACAGAGAAAATATCAATGTACATCGTAATCAAGATAATCATATAAACAGGTTGGAAGTGGAGGAGGCTGCTAAGAAGAGGAGCTCGTAGAGTGCAGCCTCCTATTGAAATATTTGTATGAATAGTATAACCCCCTCCCTTAAAAACACACAAGTACAACAGGATGACAACCTGAGGCTAACTCCTCCTAATTTTTTCGTTTTGGTTTATATTCTTTTATGTAATGTATCATGCATTTCATGAAATATCATAGTATACTTCAATTGATATGCAGTGTTTGTTTGTAAATCAATCTCTTTAACTGAAAGTGCTAACCTTAATAAAAGATAAAAACCCAAATATTTATTTGACTTTGATCGATTTGGAAACTGAAATAAATACAGACGTCTGGTAATAAGGAATACATGAACGCAATTTGTATCAGTCATATTATATGTATATATATATATTGTCTATTAAGGATAAGGTTAACAATTTATCGCACAGGAACTACAAATTATTTTGATCTGAAGATTTTATAAAAACGATTTGCCATTTGTATAGCAGTATACAATTTCATCATAAATGAAGCATTGTTATATTTTGTTATATAAGAATTGTTGAGTGATGAGTTTTAAATCTTGTTTATGGAAAAATTCAACTGATATCGTAAATTCATATCAGTCCCTCCAACGGACTCAATTGGTTGGATTCGTTCATAAAAAAAGATGGTACATTACTTTGGGTATCATTTACTTTATACAACCTTCTTTAGCACCCCCTTTCTATTTACCGCACCTGACATTTATCATAATTTATACATATACATCAAATGGGACTTCGTTTTTGTCGGGGTTTTTTTTTTTGTCTCGTTGCGACGAAACTCTTTGGTGGGTGTCGTCTGAAACTTAATGGACCGGGTACAATATTGGAAGGCCTAATGAGCACTTAGCGACCGGTTGAGACGACAAGGGTAATCAACATTGACATCATGTTTATCTTTCTGCACGATAACCCTCATTGCGATCACCACCATCGTGAAGCTAGGCAATGTCTGTCATATCGCGCTCGATCTCTGTAATTAGCTCCATCAATTTTGGCAAACATTCTCCTACAAAAGAAGCTGGAGAAAATTCGGCAATATTCTTGTGCTGAGGAGTGTGTATAACGAATTATCTATCATAATATTTATCCTTAACATCACCACTTGTCTGGATCCAAATCCCCCGCCTGTATGAGTGTGAGGGTGTGTGGGGGGCGAGAGGGTGTGTTTGTGTGTGTGTGTGTGTGTGTGGAGTGCCTTGTAGGAGGGTGTGCGTAAATTGTGTTTGTAAGGGGAGGGTCAGATTGAGAAAACCGTTCACCATGCACGACACTATTAAGCCCATGTATTCTAAGCTCATCCGCTATACTGGTAACCATTCATTCTTCCAGTAGCATAATACGCCAAAGATTTAAAATTTTTGAGGAGTCAGACATGCAGTACAGAGGAATATTTCTAAAAAGGTTAAGAGAATGCGAAGCGAAAACGAAAATCTAATTTTGTGATAGAGTTAATATATTTAGAAAAAAATACATTTTTGTCCTCTTCCCTTCCCTTCCAATCTCTTTCTTTTTCTCCTTTGTTTCCCTTGGTTGTGAACCCTTTTTTTTTGGGGGGGGGAGCATGACCCCAAGCCCCCTCCCCCATCTGTACGCCAGAGCACCATTCCAGATATCGGAATGATACATTTTGTTGAAAAATCCTGTACGGCAAAGACTAGTAGCACTCACGCATTCATCGAATCAGAAAAGAGATAGAGAATTGCGGGGGATATACCTAATGAGCTTCCATCAAAGTCTCTTTACCCACCAGTCGGATTGTCGGATGCCATGAAGATACTTTGATATCAGTCGCATCGTGATGCCGGTTGTCAATGCCACCGTAAAACCTGACAGCGACGATCGATTTCGATACATTCTTAAGACTTTAAAGCTTGGTCATCAACACGTCTGGACCTTTTCGCCATCGTTTTCTCTTTCCCCGTCTCACACTCTCAAAATTGTTTCACGAAAGCTTTTTTGTGCAAAGCGTGTGTCGAATGATATTGGAGAGACAATAGATGGTGCGGTGCGGAAATAATTACACCGTGAAAGCGCGAGATGCCTGAATACGGAATGATAATCATATTCGCCAAGGGAGGAGAAATTGCTTTCTTGTCTCGAGGATGTTATCTCATATGAAAGACTAGCGCTGACATGAAATACACTTTCCCGTCTTTATGCTTCTGGATGTAAACTTGTCTGATACTCATTTGATATGCGTAAAGATAGTGAGGACGTGTTTGCCAACTGCTCAATACAATATTTTCAATATTCTATGAGAGTTCGCAAGGACAATACTGAAGCTTTATAAGACAATAATCAACCAAGATAATAGATGTTTTCTCTTGGTACGACTGAAAATGGAGATAACATTCGATTCCTCATTTTGTTTCTCAGGCAAATCACATCCTACATGGAATGATACAGTATGTGTGTATTTTTGCTGCTGAAACAGACAACGTTTAGTCCTCGCTGTTTTTGTTCTTGTCTTGCACACCCAGGATATTGGCATAAAGGATATACAACTTATAGGGAGTAATTTCTATGGAGCAAGAATTAATGACATTTTCAATCAAGTCTGAGAATTCAATTCTTTAGAGCAGATATAACGCTATTACTGAACATAAAAAACATCATGTCGAGTCATGGTGATGGTGGTTCGCCGACCATGTCCTCCATCTTACGTCGCATACCATCAGTTCGCGAGAGAGCTCGTCGAGGGAGTCTTGGTCAGATTTCGGGTGGAGCTGCCATTCATGATGCCGTAGCCAAGGGCAAGATCCATCTTGCCAAGTTCATTCTCGATGCCGTCGAGGGTCAGGCGGTGGTCAACTCTCGGGACTCGCATGGAAAAACCCCTCTGATCAGAGCTATGAAAATCGACGACGGTCAGACTCGATTAAAGGTCGTCCAGCTTTTGCTTCAGCATGGAGCCAATGTAAATCACCGGGATAATATGGGTCGGACTGCACTCAGCTATGCAGCCGAATTTCAGTATAAGGATGTTATCAAGATTCTGGTAAAGAACAACGTGGATCCGAACATAGTAGACAACAATGGCAATACTCCTTTGATTTACTGCAGCATGGTCGGGAATGCGACGGGGATACTGATTCTGACAAGATCGTTTCGAAGATTAGGCTTAGACGTGGACAAACTGAATGGAGAAGGGATGAGTGCATTAATGTTGGCCGCGAAAATTGGTGATATGGAATGTGTGAAGCTTCTCACCCACGAGGGTAAGGCCTCCTTAGATCAAAGGGACCAGTTTAAGAACATGACTGCCGCAGAATGGGCTCGCGAGGGAGGATGTTCCACGCCGGAAATGGAGGCATTTTTGCCGAAAATTCGTCGCCAGTCGAAACCAACAGATACTAGCTCAACGAAACAGGACGACGATCCCCGGGCGAACTTGAAAAAGAACGAAAGTATAGAATCAAGCTGTTCAAGTAATGATGGGTACAGCCCTCGTGCTAATGATAGCAAGGAAAGCTCAAGCGAAGAACTATCCCCAAGACAAACTTACCTGAAGGGAACAATAGCCGTACCTACACCACCCTCATACCGGAAGAACCCTCAGCTGCATATGGATGCGTTGTCGCGACGTTTTCATGCCCTACATCCGGTCAAAAACATCCATGATATCCCAGGTGTAAGAAAACAAATTATCGAAATGAAACGAGCAAGTTTACCAGAAGTTACAAACCCGGACTCACTAGGCTATCATTGTGAAGAAGAAACCGACAACCTCAACCAGGATTCAGACAACCGGTCAGGGTTCAACACTATCTTCATAAAACGGACAAAACCTTCTGTACCACGCCGCCCATTATCTGCCATTAACCGCAACTCGAATCAAAGACAGTCGAAGAGCTTCGATGGCTGTACGTATGAAAGAAGCTCTAATTCCGACGAGGACATAAGCGTACAGAAGAAGAAGATGGGACAATCCTTGTCAAATCTGTACCTTGAAAATCCCCACTCCAAGAACTTGCTCAACTTGTCCTTCTTGAGTCGGAGCACCGAAGCGCTTTCCCCAATGTGCTCTTCGCCCGACACTGCTTCTATGCGGCAAAGCGTGAACAGTACCACCCATATTAATGTGGACATTGACAATTACAAGTCACCCCAAATAAAAAACATGTTGAGGGTTGATTTACATGGACAAGGTGATCAGACACCGCGCCTTCCTCCTCTTTCCCCAAAGCGTGTTGTGACTGGACAATAGATTAGAGCTGTCACTTTTGCCATAAAATAATTATCATTATCATATCTATAAATGTCATGATGGATTTAGTTTTTCAATGTTTTTTTTTTATTATTGTTATTTTATTTACTGTATTATATCATCAAACAAAAGTCAATTAGAAATCTCAGGCTGATAAGTGTATTGTTAGTCAGGTGAAGCAGAACCAGGATTGGCGGGAGGGGGTAGCCCCCACACCTTTTTTCATTAAAAGTGTACGAAAATGTAAAAATGAATATCACATTCTGATTTTATATCTGTTCAGCCCCCCATTTTGGAAATCGTTGGTCGGCCCCGGGTTCTAATATTTATGAACTGTTTTGCCTGCAAAGTCTTCCTCGTATCTTACTTTATAACGTTAGATTGCTTGGGATTCGAATTCCCCTATACTCATCTTATGGGTGAATGGATATTTTAGTGCAATATTTTAGATATATCTTACCAACTTATCGTATTGACAGAAATAGTGATATAATGATTTGCAGGCCAAATCCTCTTTATTTTGTACTTTTATAATGAAATTGGGTGTTTAGGTAATTAATTTTGTATTTGGTGAAGTGGATGTTGAAAGTGGTGACAAGTAGTCTATTTTTCTTCCCAGCTGAATGCAAGTTAAGGTGCTTGGATCTAGATTCACGATGCTTTGATTATAAATTATATATAGTTCAATATCTTTTAAATAAACTCATGTAAATTAAATGTACATCAGTACATTGATAATTCTAACTTTTTCTATTTATACAATGCATAAAGGATGAAAAAATGTGTTTTCTCTCTGTTTGGTTAAATACTTCAGCATTCTATATTTATTTCATAATGAGGTAAATCCTTTTCCATGCCTAACATTTATTGAACATAAATACGTATACACACGTATGATTTTAGTGAATCCAAAAGATTTTTGAGACAGTGAAGAGATTGAAAAAAGGTGATTATTTGTTTTATATTTCAAACACGGAATTGTTGAACTGTGTCAGTAACTCAAGAAGTATACTTTTTTGCAAAATCCAACCGAGGCCCGAACTCCCCCTAATACCAGGCACATAATCACTGAGTGCAGCGCATTGTGATTTTTATTGACAGCAGCAGTGTTTCAGGTCAGAATGGTCAAACATAAGTTTATGGTATTTATTTGAAGAGTATGATTTTTGCCTATGTACTGTGGAAATGTATCTACCGATCAACACATGCATACTTTTAATGTGTTGTTTTTGTAAGACATATATTGGTTATATTTTGGATATCACTGTCGTGTATTTTTCTTTCTACAGAACAAAAAAAGAGTTCTCTAACTTTGATACAAGTCTTTTAAAACTCAGTTACACAAAATCATACATGCACATACACACCCTCACACACACACACCCATACACACCCTCACTTACTTGCATTGATGATTCACATTTGTCTATAATGAAACGGACGTGCTTAATCATTGATTTAAACATTTTGAGATAATTTGGAGACAGTGGCATCAGCATTCCGAATTGAGTTGGCCTACTCCCTATCAAATGAATTGCTCTTTGAATGCTTTTATGATAATGCTCGATTCATGAGTCAATTCCGGAAAGTAGTTTCAATATTTCCTTTGTTTAATGAATGACTGAGGATATAAAATATGAAGTGGTTTTAAGTGTACATTTGAGCACTGGACCGGTCGTTTTGTTCATGGGAATAAATGGCAACAGCCGTCAACATGCTAGCCATTCGGTCAGGAAGAAAAGTACCAAAATAATTGTGTTTGAAGTCAGGTTTATTAAATGGAAGACTCTTATTCAAACTTAATATATTAACACACTACACTGATAGAAGATTTTACAGAAGAAAAATTTAAAAAACAGATTTTACAAAAAGAAGTAACCAAATCATTCTGTAAATTGTTAAAACAGGAAAGATTTTATCAATTTTTTATAAAATTTTACAGAACAGGTTTGTTTTAAAAAGGGAGAAAACAGTTTTATTACAATAAATCATTAAGGTTACATACACCAAATATCTATTTTCTGTAATTTTACACAAATGCATGTAATATTACACAGTGCAGTAAGATTACAGGTGTTCTCGATACTCTGCTGCAGGAATTTGTGTTTTTTTAAGTAGAAATTAAGCAGCATTGTTTCACCACGGATGAAAATTGTTTACCAGTATTTAATCCCGGAGTTGAACCCGATTGTATTTATCAGTAAGGTATGCGTCCTTTGTGTGAAATGCACTTTGTTTATGTAGCATTTCAAATTTTGGCATTCATATAATTATGTTCATCTGATTATCAATGTTGTAATATGACTCTGTGAGTTATTGTAAAGCAAGAATGACCATAAATGCAAACTATTATCCTTTTTATGGACACAATAAATGGATGAATGTAATACTGAATATGCTGAATGATATATCCTTCTGCTCTTCTTTCAAGCCTTGGAGGGGGGCGGAGTGAATGAAATAAAGTGTGCTCTTAATCGTTAAACTATATATGCAATATCTAAAATACAACCTAGATGACATTATGAAAATATTACGCCGGTAGAGACTCTAGCAAAAGTCCTGCAAATTAGGATATTACATTGAAAACACAGGAATCATTCCACCCTTTTAAATGTGTGTATTCCCCCCAAACACACATAAAATCGGTTGTGTCAGTCAAATTTATCTTTTCTATATTGCAGTCGGAGCGTCAAGCGTTCTCACGACTGTGTAAGAAGTTATACATGTACATCAGCTTTGGCAACTCTTTTTATTTAATATGTTGTGAAAGAAATGAATATAGGGAACGGGTTCGATTTCCGGCAGAGACAGTTTTTTTTTCGGCCTCACCAAATTTTCAAAGGGATGATAGTGCTGGGTTACCTTAAATCTCTTCATTTCATTTTGTTTTCACAACATATTTAATTAAAAAAGAGTTGCCAGAGCTGTTGTTTGTACATGTAAAATTTCTCACACACACACACACACACACACACACCCTTAGATCCCACACACACGCGCACACACATTATTCCCAAACCCTATCTTTTCCTTCCTTCATTTCCAATTTCTTTCTTTCCCTTAATCTTTTTAGTTCGTTCTTTAGATTTATGGCGTTTCCATTACTTAATGTTTTTTTTGCCGAACGCTATGCTCTTTTCACTTTTCAAACGGACCCCCTTTATTTCACCGGGCCCCCATTTCTAGTCATCTCCGTTTCCCCGGGTCGATCAAACTTTTCATGTTCTCATGAAATAATTAAATCCTGATGGCAAATATCTCATCGTGCATCGTTGCTTCCATCAGTATAAATTGATTTTACCGCAGTCTTCTTCGAAACCGACGTGAGACACTTTGCTCATGATTCGGTAAAACACCACACATTAACTAGTGTTTAAATGATGCTTACATTTACCGGCCTCTTCTTATGTCTTTGTTTGTGGTAGATCCTTTAACATGCATGTGTGTCTTTATGCGGTGGGAATAGTGGTCCCAGGCATGAAGATGTGAATAGAATTCATGAATATTTTAAATCACGGTATGTTCTGGAACAAAAATTATCTTTTGTTTATAGCGCGGAAGAGAGTATGTTTTTTAATATAAATTTATATCTTATTGATGATAGAAAAATGGAATTCGAATGAAAAAAATACCTCACCCAATTTTTTTAATAGGCCCTATATATCTTATTGATGATAAAATAAAGATATTAGAATTTCATGCGTAACTTTCATCCAATGTGAACTTGTAATTCACACCACTAAAATACACAGTATCCACAGTGTTTAGACAATTTCGCAAAGTGGACACATCGACAGGTATGGGTGTTAATAGTGTGGGTGTGAAGAGTAGTGTCACACACTCTGTTCAAATAGTGGACATTGTGAAGTTGTGATTGACACCATTAAAATACTCAGTGTCCACAGTGGGAAGATAATTCCACACTGTGGACACCTCGGCAGGCGTGGGTGTCAATAGTGTGAGAAAGGGGCAGTGCCAAAAAGTGTGTTCACATAGTGGACTGTGTTAAAATACACTGTTAAAATGCTCAAATATAACAGTGTGAAGATAATTTCACACTGTGGAGAGTCGACACCGACCTTGGTGTGTGTGAGTGTTCAGTGTGTTCACACAATGGACTATGTGGACATTTAAATCACACTAACATGAATATGAATAACAGTGTGAACAAGATATCACCCTGTGGACACCTCGACGGGTGTGAGTATTCAGTGTGTTCAAGTAGTGGAAAATGTAAGAAATGCTTGAACATAACAGTGTGAAGGGGATTTCTTATTGTTCCACACTCACGTTGACACACACTGTGGTAAAATACATACTTTCCAGTAATACAGTATCACAGGCCATACGTATAGACAAAAATAAACAAAACTTACACCATATTGCAAAAATAAGTGAAATATGAA
This sequence comes from Lytechinus pictus, assembly GCF_037042905.1. Taxonomy (NCBI): domain Eukaryota; kingdom Metazoa; phylum Echinodermata; class Echinoidea; order Temnopleuroida; family Toxopneustidae; genus Lytechinus; species Lytechinus pictus. The sequence goes on along the minus strand of NC_087251.1, from coordinate 44,702,323 downwards.
GGACAATATAAGAATTCATGTTCATGGATTGTACATTTCACAGCTCCAAGATGATATGTAAATGTCTGAATTGATAAAATAATCCGAAATATGGTCATGGGGATGTAAATGCAAGATCTGTAGCCATATCCTATACTACCATGGCCTTTTCTTGGCAAGCCCCTACATTTTTTTCCATTTACTTATTAGCCTAAATCAATTTAGATCAGCTAAATTCTCGTTTAGCCCTTTTTATGTATTGTTATGATTGACACTGAACTTTTTGTGTCTACTCTATGTATTATTTACTTTGATTATAATTCATTGTATTTTGTGAACCGGTACTCTAATAAATCCCAATTCTCCAAAGCACGTCTACCAAATGCATTGGTAATTTAGCCTGCGGATAATCGCACGTTCTGTATTTGTCGTTAAGAAATCAAATAATAAAATAATGTGTGTGTGTGTGATCAATCTCGGCGATGTACGTGTACGGGTCTCCTTCATAATTTAGATTTCGATAATTAGTTTGTATTGACAAGGTCGTGCTAAAATAGGATTGCATGTTTGCAATCTGTGATAAAAGGATTAAATATATATATATATATATATATATATATATATATATATATATTCGAGAAAGATTAAAACACATTATATTTTTTTAACCTAATTTTATCAAGATCATATGCACATTACACTCTACAAGACCCCCACGTAATGAATAATATCTCGAATCTATCTGTGTTATTCGATACCTTTCTTGTCTATTTGGAATACGGAAACGTAGGAATGCGATCTGGGTTTCCAGCATTTATCTAATAATCCTTTTATCACAGTTTGCAAACATGCAATCCTATTTTAGCACGACCTTGTCAATACAAAGTAATTATCGAAATCTAAATTGTTACCGTGCAAATAATCATCCATGCTCATGAATGGTTCAACAGTTCTAATATAGTTCGGAATACAAACATCCTAATGTGTCTGTTGCATTCTTGGGGGGTGAATATGGAACCACGAGCATCTCGCATTTTATTAAGTTTCCTCATTTAAATTAAAGGGCAAGGTTTTTCCACACTGGGTATTGGCTTGAGCTCAAGTGAACATTTAAGGGGAAAATCTACGGTAACAATGGTTTTGGCAGGATAAACCTAAGTGTTCATTGGGATGTATATTGTCTTGGTGAAGGCGAATACAATCATATCCTTTCAACGAATTTGTAAAACGCAAAAAAAAATATGCGCAAAAAAATATTTTGAAGGGCCCAACGCTCTGTAAGGGAAAAGATTTTCAAAATAAAGCGAGTAACCGAAGCGATCAAGCAAAACATTTTCAACAATGCAATTCAATTCATCTTTGTTTAATCTTTATTTCACAAGCCAAACTAAATATTATAATGAAAAAAAAAATATATATACTATATAAACATTCCAATGATAATGCACATACTCATGAAGCAGCTCATCACAAATATAGATAAAACAAAATTATATAATCATCACAGTATAAAGATACAACATTTGTGTTCTAACATACAGAGCTCGTGAGGCACACATAAGGCCTTATATAAGGCCGACAGGCAAAATAGCATGAAATAGGAAAAGAGAGCAATAGAAGAGAAAAACACAAGGCCGTTGAACTTTTTACGCGAAAAACTGATTTTAAGATAGATCTTTACAGTATATTTCTTCATTTTGTCTCTTTTTCTCTTCTTTTTCCCTAGGTGGTGGAACATTGTGGGGGTATTGCCCCACCACCAACCCCGTCTATACGATACTGATCTGGTTGCCTAATCATTTGCGGTCCTGAGACTGATAATAAAATAGAATAAAGTAGTCATGATAATGAAATTTCAAACGCGCGCAATCTGAAAAGGTTTTAAGGCCTTTTCACACGTGAATCTTCAATCATTATTGTAATGACGATTAATCATGACTGTGATTAGCGGTCGTGATTCTAATCATATTCTAGTTTGATTTCACACGTGCTAAATATTCGTCACTAGCCTTATTTTTCACTGGAATCATCATTCAAATTAAGTTGTTGTTGTTGTTCGTTGTGGGTCGTTTCCACACCCAAATGATATCCTCTGTATACGAATTATGATTTTTTTTCCGGTGTGAAAGGGCGATAAGTTTCAGTATACTAGTAGTATGGGGATTACAAATGAAATTTTGATGTACAAAGGCCTGAATGTAGTTTTAAACGTGTATACAAAAACGAATCACAAAGCGTGGGGAATTAACATGTTTGCTCCCACTTTCTCCCCCCTCTCTCTCTCTCTTTCACCCCCCCCCCTCTCTCTCTCTTACCAATATTTGGTACCTTGATGAATTGTCAAGGGCATTTACCGAGCTACCTCCCTTCGTTTATTCATTAAAAAAATCATATTTGTTTTACTCGTTGTTTGATTGCCTATTGTGCCTCTAATTCTTTCAGAAGTCGTTTTTTAACCATACACTTTCAATCTCGACGACTTCCCTCTCTCTATTTCTGTCTCCATCTCTTTATTTCTCTAATATGATTTATAGATATAGTTTTTCATCTTCACTAACACTGTTCTGCTTAAATATCCAGTCTCTTTGAGGGTTTCATAAACAGTATATAGGTTTAATATAATAATAATAATATAGCGCATATCACTGCCCATGGGCGTCTCTATGCGCTTAATAGAAAAATATAAGATAAAGATAAAGAAAGAAGATTTGATTAAAGCTATTATGTAGACTGCCTCAATCATGAAACCGCTTAAAAAATAAGTTTTGAGGCTTACCGCCCCTTCACACGGTAAAAAAAAAATCGGAATTTGAATGATGATTCCAGTGAAAATAAGGCTAATGACAAATTTTTTGCACGTTTGAAACCAAACTAGAACAATAACGAACGCAATCACGAGTTCTAATTCTACTCCGGAGGTGAATTACAGTTGAGTTTCACTCAAATTACGGTACGAATTTTGCGTGTGAAAGGCTTGACCTCCAAAACATCTTCGTTTTGGGGGCGGAGCTTACTTGACCATTCAAGAATTTCCATAGATAATACAATAATGTCATGCACTCATCGGAGTTTGTATTTGCGATGCAGTGCTTTGATTGACCAGTCAGTTACCAAGGACACATATCGCCTTCGCTCGGGAATTCGAATTCAAATCAGTCTTCGAGTGAGCGTGTGAAAGGTCTGATGATTCTAAAGACGAATTGTATTCATGATTACAATGATGATTCAAGATTCACGTATGAAAAGGCCCTTAGTCTCTTTCAATCGTAAGTGGGGCGCCATGGTTTAGCGGTTATGACTCTCATCTTTCAGTCTGAGGGATGAGGGTTCGATTCCCCGCCATGGCGTGTTTTCATTCAGCAAGAAATTTACCCACATTGTGCTGCACTCAACCCAGGTGAGGTTAATGGGTATCCGGTATGAAGAAATTCCTCGAATGCCAGAGCGCCTGTAGACAGCACAGCTATAATAGCCGGGGTAATAATAAAAATTGCATTATTGTCATGCGCAGTTGACTATATACATTTAGATATTGCGCAATATACAGTGGTGCTCAAAAGTTAGTGAACCCCACTCGAAAATGAACATATTTTTTAGTCTTCAATTTCTGCTATGTTTTATATATTTAATTGTGGTTTCAGGTGATAAAATATTACATTAAATCAAGTTTGCTTCCATAGGCTCACAGAACATTGTATGATGCTATTTACATTTTACACTCAGCATTAAGGAGTGCATTTTATGAAGGGGTTCACTAACTTTTTATCACAGTTAAATGTACAATTATTATTAATCGTATACCAGGTACATAGGATATCCTGATATTGACAGTTGTAAATGTACAATTATTATCAATCGTATACCAGGTACATAGGATATCATGATATTGAAAGTTGAAGACGTACAATGCACTATGCTTACACCCTACAAAGTATTGTAATGAAGATAAATCTATAGCGTCGCCGAAGGGGGCAGGGGAGCCCCCACCGCACACAATGATTTTCCGATTACTGATAAGGGGAGAAAAAAAAGGGTGAAAATAAAGTAGAAAGGGAAAGAAAGAAATATGAAGAGCATGAAAAGGAGAGATTTCAATTGTTTAACGACATAATATTCTTGTTATTCAGTTCAGGAGAAAATGGCGCCATTGTTAGGTGATCTTGCCTCACACGTTATAGAAATTATTCTGGCACTGCCCCTGAGATACATTGAAAGCTTTGTCGAAATGTGGATACTGGATGTGAATACAACACTTGCAAAAGCCAGTTCCGCGTGAAGAATTTCGTAGCGACAATATTATTCCCTAATGAGAAAGTGTTTCATTTTGAAATGAGTTTAAACGAAGCGTGAAGGTACGTGTGGTGAAAGGATTTAATCGCATGGAAGATAGCGGTAAAGAGGACGCCAATGGATCGAAATGAAAAATCGTACAAATTTAAAGTAGTGCGGTTTGAAGAAAGATTACCAAAGTTGTTTCTCTCGCGTGTTGTTGCTCATATGATTTACAAGAAAGAAAAGAAACCATTTGAATATTGAAGCATTAAAAGCTCTCGGTGGATTGAGTTTGGTAATTGTTTATAAGATATCCAGCTAGCAGCTTCCTGCATCGACACATTTTTTTTTTTGACGATTTGTTTTTATGAGTCTTGTTAACTTTCACACTCTCCCTTTCTCTTTCCATATAGTCCCAATTCTTCCTTCTTATGAAGTTTTGGTGTTTATAAGATCTTTTTTTTTTCTTTCAAAAAAAGTATACAGCTGGCAATGTATACACGCACACATACCATACAATGTATATTCACCCAACCGTCCTCGCTGTATACACACACACCCTGGCTCATATCCAGGATGAGGCATGCTCCATCACGCAATGTTTTTTTTTATTCTAAAATGGTGATGATCTTTGATTCCTCCCCTTGTGTGTTTTGGCTTCTTAGATTTTTTTAATTACTGGAAAATTGATATAGTGGTGTTGAAATATTATGGATTGTGAGCACGTTTCAATAAAATGAACCCAAGGAAAAGAAACTCAGAAAATCAGAATCATCATGTTTTCATAGCGGCTAACGTAAAATTAAGAATATGACTACAAATGAAAGATTGCTGTTTAATCATAATAGCTGTCGGGACTAAAGATTTACAAACAAAAAAGAGCATGATTAATAAATAAATTTAGTGAATATTAGGAAAGTTACAAATGATTGACAATGATTTGTAGTTTGGTTCAAAAGATTAAAAACTAGTCATATGCATTGTCGATGTAAACTGAGCCTCTGTTAATCATGATGAGGAAGTTTTCGAAGTGACAAAAAAATGTTTATAGGCGATTTGGTCGAAAAATCGTTTTCCCCAAAGATGGCATTTTGGAATTCACGACATGGTGTGTGATCCCGAAGAAGAACATGATCGATCTCTCAGTTGAAGCAGAGAGCGAGAGAGAGAGAGAGAGAGAGGGTGGAGACGGGAAGAGAGGGGGAGAGAGATTATGGGTGTGTGCGTGTGTAGCATGTCAGGGAGGATTCTATATTTACGTGTGGTATATGTATTAAGAGCGCGTGCATATAAGATGTGAGTGTGTGTGGGAGAATGTGCGTTAGACCCATGTGTGTGTTTGTTAAGGTGTGAATGTTTATGTGTGTGTGTGTGTGTGCGTGTATGAGAGAGAGAGAGAGACTGAGAAGAGAGGATGATATAGAGATTGCGACGCATGTGAGTGTGGGGTCCGTTGCAGAAAGAGTTGCGTTTAAACGCAAGTAAAAAAATCATTTTTAGAGTTGCGATTGATTGCAACTCTTTCTGCAACGGACCCCTGGTTTATATGTGAGTGTGGGTGCTTGTAATCAACTTTTTAAAGCGCAAGAAATCCTATGCTTAATATGCTCCATGGTTCTTAATAAACAAGTTGTGATCGTACAGTCAATGTAAATTGTGCACACAGCTTTTATAACACTCAGAATTGTTTGATTAAAATATCGCTGTGATTCTCTACTCCAGTCAGCAAGGATCGTCGTAATCGTATTAATTGCGCTAATTGCCAAACCAATGTTTGATCTAAGGGAGATAACGACCTTTGATGCTTCCCACGTATAGAGCATCGCTTTCTTTTGTAAGAGGGTACTCGTACTATAAAGTCACCTCATTACCTAATTACAGAACTAAACCTCCAGGGCCCCGTTTTACAAAGAGTTATGATTGATCCGATCAACCTCAACTGTGTGGAAATCCATCAATGTCATATCTATTCCTAATGGGATTTAGCACAACGTATTTTGTAAACAAAGAGAAGCACACTGAATTATAAGAAAATGATGAATATACAGAATACATAAAAAACACTTTGAACAAACATGTATTTCAGATATTTGCGTTGTTGGCTTTCCATAGTTGTGGTTGATCGGATCAATCGTAAATCTTCGTAAGAGGGGGGTGGGGGTGGGGGCCCTGGGGGCCGTTTCATAAAGCTGTTCGTAAGTTAAGAGCGACTTTAAGAGCGACTGGTGAACCTTTCTTACGCGCTAAACCATCGCCAATGGTGTACCATTTACCAAAAGAAATGATCACCAGTCGTTCTTAAAGTCGCTCTTATCTTACGAACAGCTTTATGAAACATCCACCAGGTCATAATACATCGCATCGGCGGACCGCTCTGATTTGCCGCGTGGTTGTTTTTAATCAGGGATTTTCGCACCGTGATGCAGGATTTCGAGAACATAAAAACGTATTGTCAAATGCCCTACCTGACAATGAGCAACCCGGCAAGAAGGCTTTGTCGAAAATTGCATGGTGAGGCAAAACAGCAGATTCGTCCTAGACTCTGCATAGACAAACGACGTATTTGCATCTGCTTCGAGACTTAGGACGAACTGCTGTCCCGGTGCACCAATTTTTGACCAAGCCTTCCAGCTGTTTATTGTCATTTGACGGACAGTTTCGATACATTTACTGTGTTCGTGAATTCGTCCTGCGTCGCGGTGGACAAGCTTCGTATTACCAGGGACCCGTAACACAAAGCTTAGCTATGATCGTAGAACATTTTTCCACGATTGATTGCATTGACTATATTGTACAATATATCGTAAAAATCAAGCGTACGATTAATCGCTAACTCTTGTGTTACGAGCCCCTGATCGGGAAGCTTGTCTCTCGCATCTCTTGACTTCATTCCACGGTTTTTATTAGACGGCTTCCCCTTTCACGTTGTCTATCAAGCTACAATGATAATGTTCATGGTTCCATTTAGAATTTGTAAATTAAAAAATGTGTTTAGATGTACAGTACATACCTTCTGATTTGATTTGATTAATTGTATATACTGCACTGTTAAAAAAAACCTGATTTTACAGAAAAAACTAGATTTTGCAGAAAGCAATTACAGAATCATTTTGTAAATTCATAAAACAGGAATTTTTCTACAATTTAACTGAACAGGTCTGTTTAAAAAGGGGAAAATGGTGTTTTATTTAAGGAAATTTGTAAGGTTCCATACACCAAATACCAATTTCCTGTAATTTTACATGATATAATGTAAGATTACGCAATCTGGTAAGATTACAGGTGTTATCGATACTCTGCTGCAGGAACTTCTTTTATTTTAAGGATAAATTTTCTAACAGTGTGGTAAATGTGCAATATTTTCTTAATGGTTTTCCTTGAGGGCTCACATGTCTTCTGGACAACAGTATTGAATTTCACTTTTTTAGCCCTGGGCCATGGGAAACAATTTTTTTGACCTTTTTTTTCTTTTCTGCTACTCTGCTTACTCTATTTATTCAAATTATATTTTTGTATTAACATTGTACAATTATATTTTTGTATTTACATTGTACAATTTGTATGTTTTTTATGGGCGAATGAATAAAATAATAGTAGTAATAAGAATGGTAATTATATTAATGATAGCACTAATGAAAAAACAATAATGATATATATGATAATAATGATAATGGTTAAAATGATAATAATAATTAGTGCAAAACCAGTTCTGATGGTGTCGTGCTGTTATTGTGCCGATAGAGAATATCAGTGAATACAGTAAACAACAGTTCTCATACGGTTGTTTAACTAGTCATTAAAACCGTTATTTCCATTTTTCATTCATTCAATCATTGATGAATTTGATGCTTTTATAACAACGTTATAAACCAATTTATTTTCAAACGTTTCATGCAAGTATGAACTCGAACTTGGGATAAGTAAGACTGTTGAAGTCGAACTCCCATAATACCGCCAGAGCATGCGTGTTCATTATAATTCCTAGACGCATATCGTCGCGATCAATACGGCGTGTCGGAAGAAAAGCGGTATGGCTATGTCTTTTCGTAATATCACGTTTTCAAAGGGAAAAGCGACTAATATTATTAGAAATCGTTATCATCAGGAAATTAACAATAAATTAATATCCTTGCTATCACCCTTCCGACCTCCCACATAAACACACACACACGACACCCACACACACCTGTACTCTCTCAAATGCACGACCGCATATTGCAGCGATTGACGAGCACGAGTGCAGACTGCATTATTGATTTTGAGATGCGTAATGATATGTGTAATATAGAAAGAAAGTCAGACAAGCATTTTCTGAGTCAAAACTTAGACAAGAACTTCGTGTAACAATCAGAGTTGACCACAATGAAGATGGATATCGTGTTCCCTGTAATCCTTCCTCATTTCATACCGAACTATATTGGATATTCGTGGGGCACCCAGGAGAGAAACATAACGACCCCATCCTTTAAAGCGGAATCCAACCCAAATAAAAACTTGTTTTTAATAGAAAAAGATAAATCAGACAAGTTGATAGGTGAAAGTTTGAACAATATTGGACAAATAACAAGAAGGTTATGAATTTTTAAAAGTTGTAAATATTGGTAATCACTATACTCATGGAAACTTCAGATTGGCCGCATATGGGATGTCATAGTGATGTAAGGCAAGGACTACTCTTCCGTGTACTCCAATACATATTATGGCTAAAATGTCATTTTTCCCAAAAGTTTTATTTCAAATTATATTTTTCTTTCATGAGGACATTAAACAATATACTACCTGGGTTATATTTAGATCACTGCCCCAGGAGAATGGGTACTTAGAAAAAAAAAACAAATCCCTGATAATAAAGTACATGGCCTATGGGAAAGTTGTCCTTGCCCCCTGTCATAATGTACTTACCCAGTTGCCAATTTGAAATCTACATACTAATAGTGATCTCAATTTTAAAGCAGCTATAACTTTCATATTGCTTGACCGATTTCTTTTAAATTTTCACCATTCTTTTTTATTTATTTTTCTCCTTCCAAACACAACATTTTATGGCCAAGGCTGGATTCCCCTTTAAGAGCTTTAAATTGTATCATAATTCTATGCTTCCTCCATCATAGGTGGAGTGGAGAAGATGACTAGGGAAGAAGAACAGCTCTCCTTCCCTCTCCCTTTCTTTCTCAACAAACTCACCTTCTTTCCCGTCCCTTTTTTTACACCCCTTGAAAAATGAACAGTCCGAGCGAGCGATCCCCGAGCGAACCTCTTGACTAACATACAATACCTCGCAGGATGAGGCCCGAGTTAGGTGGGGTGTCTCCAAGCTGAACTCAACCCTATCTTGAGGTGGCCATCGGCAATTAGAATGAATTTTGTTTGTTTTTCTTCATCACCCAAACGAGTTTGATTTGATTGTGTATAATATTCAACCGAGTGTGTCTCTTGTAATTATTCAAATGAAGCGTATTATTCGCGTTTCATAATTTCATTTCATGATTTGATATCGCGGAAATACAGAATCAAATCATAAGTAGATATGAAGATAGAATAGGGTTTGTGTATATTATTTCATATTCCAATGGAGACGATTCAATCCTTATTACGAACTTCTGAACCCAATCAGAACTACAATCGAAGATATTTTTTCCCGGGTTGGGGGGGGGGAGCGTGATGACCCTCTTCCATACAGGCTGCTATACCAAATTTGAAATTCGAGGTTATTAGGAGCACGCCCCTCTTCCCTCGGATCGCCGCATTGCAGCCGCATATGATGCATGGCAATTAAGTTTGGGAACTATTGCTGGAATCTTCCCCAGGGAGTGGAGAAAGTGCCTACATTGTGTGCAGGCATGCCAGGATCCAATTACCTTGAAAATAATTTACTCTTTAAAATGTTCAGAGACGTGTCGTCCCGATGTACATAAAAGCGGATTATTATTGTTCATTATCAGTATTACTATTATTAAACGGACTGCAGAGCAATAAATATGACGTTATTCTTTCCTCTTTTTTTTTTTTTGGGGGGGTCGATTTCATTAGGATTACTGCCATACCAGGGAAAGTAATCTTCACTGAAGATCACACACATCTATACTCTGATCGAAAGAAATCACTGCATATCAATTTGAGGTTAAATGTACTCATGGAATTCTGGAGAGCGTCCTAAATCTGATGATTTACCCCGAAGTCAATCTTTTTTTTATTGAATGGAAGATTATTGACGCATGTTCCAAAAGGCGCCGAAATGACGTATTTTTAACCAGAGCTTGAACACTTTAATCGAGGATGATATTTTTGCAAACTTTTGAATTTACCGCTGTGTCGTCTTTTGAAATATATTCATTGCCTCGATCTTTTTTTAATCAATTTTAAAATGTGTTTCATTTGATTTATTACCTGTATAATGTATAAAGAACGTGTTTGGGGTATCAGATATGTTCATGTGTGTATGGCAATGAATGTCAAATACGTTTATCATAATAGAACGCCTCACATAGTGATAAAACATTCGAACTTGTGTTTAGGGAAGAAGTGAGAGTGCGTGTGATGATATGTTTATGTTGAAGGGTGTGGAAGTGTGTGGGTGTGTGTGTGTGCACGCGCGCGTGTATGAGTATTTTCGAATGGTAAATGAATTATAACACCTTAAAAATGAAATGCTTTTGATTTAAGTTTTAACACAGGAGCTGCTAGGAGAGGAATATGTGTAACTTTGTTGACTGTCAGACGAGTTCACTAATTAAATTTGCCTCGGGACTTTTTGGGCTATTTTGGGCGCCACAGACAGTGCAGTCAGTAGCATTGATCTGAGTAACCGAAATACATTTCCAAGTACATGTGGTGAAAAGTCTCGATATATATATATACATATATATATATATATATATATATATATATATATATATATATATATAACTAGTCTCCAAAAAACTGTGTCGAGGTCTGATCGAGTCCCATTCAACCACATTTAACCTTTGTTACGTATTCGACTAAAATGACGATAAAGCTAAACTTGATTACGAAGAACAATTTACAAGAGTTTTATTAAAACCACTAATGTCAATCTGAGAAGATTTCACATTTTAGTAGATGTTAATATATGGACAAATGAGTATTCTCCTGTGTCCATAGGCTTAGAGGTAAATGCGAAAGATTGCCACATTTAAATTTTCGCTACGTTTAGAAAGCTGATGTAATGGTATCAGACTTTGCCATCGTTGCGCAATCAAAATAGAACATAATTATGAAAACGGTATAAATGTGTTGAGGTAATTTTTGGACATGCCAAAATTATGTAATGTGCATTTTAGACTGAATGGCTTGATTTGAAAGGCACTCGCATCACACAAAGCGTAGAACATTAACACTGTTCAAAACTACTCTCCGCCCGAGAATGACCGACACAATTTTCATATAGAAGGGGGGGGGGCTTAGGGCCGTTGCCCCATACCTGAAGATCCACAAACTAGAGAGAGAGAGAGAAGAAAGAAAACACCAGAAAATTTTGAGAATTGAAAGGGAAACAGTAAAGCATGGGATATTACCTTTGACTCATAAATTAGATTTTATTTTTTTCCAAAAAATGTCTTCATTAGTTTTGTTGGCTCGCTCGCTCGTTTGAGACCCCCCCCCCCCCCCACCGTGCATAAGGGTTTGCCACCTCAATTTTGTTGACTCTTCACCAGTGACTGACGCCGTGGTAACATTAGTTGAGAGTGGTTTTTAATAGGGATGGGATTGAGTGCTTTAAATCACATATTAAATCAAAATAGCAGATGTATATAAAGTGCACGTGTCCACCTTGTTAGGTGCTCGAGGCGCTCCTAGATTACTATGGCTAAGCTAGTCTATATACCGTTTCTGCTGATCACAGTTTTTTTCAGGAATAACTTCCTGCCGGTACCCATTTAAAAGACCTGGGTTGAGTGCAGCACCATGTGGGTAAATTTCTTGCAGAAGGAAAACACAATTTATTAACCCAATCTAAAGTAGATGTGAAAATACCAGAGAAGGGTATACATTGGAGGATAAAACTGTTGTGGATGCTAGGAGCTGATGAAGGTTCCGGGTTCGATCCTCATGTCAGGTTTTTTTCAGATGGTGAGGTGATAGGACGGTCCCAGACGTAAATAATTTCATCTACGTGATACACGTTAGGAAAAGACTCACACGATTATACACACCCTCACGCATAACTACTCACGCTCACAATCAAAAACCCACGCAATCACTCACATGCAAACATATGGATCAACGTGCGTTAGTATATTTAAGTTAACATTTATTTTTTTCAAGTTGACATTTCATCTATTTCTTATTATAATGTATACGCATCAATATCATAGTACAAAACAATGAATGTGAACATAGTATTCAAATTATGTTTATGGATGAAGGCGTAAAACCCAGAAAGCAGACTTTTGTGTGGAGATACGCTGTCATATAAATAGAATTAGACCATTTTCATGGCTCCTATTTTGTATTCTTTAACATTCATAGTTGTAACAAGGCGGGGTAGACATAAATGAATATTTGATGATCATTCTGATAGTTATCAATGATAAGTTATCAATGTATATCAGAGAAATGCAGTGCATAAAAATCATGTGTAAATCTTGACCGCGGAGTTGCTCACAATTGCAACCTGACCTATTTGAAAATTACATGCAATATTGATTCAAAAGGATCTCAATATGCAGTCACGCCTTGCATGAAATGTAATTTTGATTATGCACTCTTTATCAACAAGGGAGGACATTTGATTGGTTACACTTGGAAACACACCTTATGATTCCATGATTTATTATGGCGTTGCTGAAGTCTACGACTGAGATTGCTTCAATATTAATCATACTCCAGTCTTTCGCATTTTGTATTTACAAAATAAACACAGGCGATATTATATAGATACGTGTAGAAATGGAATTAAAAAGGTAAAATTGATAAATAGGACATGAAACAAATTGTCAAAATCAACTCTCCTTAAATCTAGTAGGAAGAATTTGATTAAGACGAGATATTGCAAGCTATTATTGATGTGTTCGTTAAATTTATTACATCAAACAGAACCCTCATGGCTGCTATTGTTTCAAGCAGTTACCTGCTTATTATAGCTGGCCCCTGCATTTTGTACCCACTTTACTATTTTACAAGCTTTATCTATGTAGTTTTCAGTTTTATACATTATTTATATTTTTTATTGTCACACAAAAATGTACTCATTTATATTATTGTATCAATTTTTTCATTTGTTATTGATTCATGAATAAAATGCAGAAACTCCTGCAAAAAAAAAACATGGAAAATGAATTATAACCTATATAAGTATCATAAATTCATATAAATATGAAAAAATACTCATATATTCATATAAATATAACAGAGACAAAGAAGTTATGCATTGCAGTTCCAACAAAGTTTATTTCCAAGTATTCTCCAATTTTTCGACGTGAACCTCACGTCTTCGTCAGGGACTGTGAGCTTTGTATCCCTGACGAAGACTTGCAAGGTTTACGTCGAAAATTTGGAGAATACTTGGAAATAAACTTTGTTGGAACTGCAATGCATTACTTCTTTGTCTCTTTTGTCTCATCTATGTCTAACACGCGGAATGTAATATCGTCATATAAATAACCCATGTGTGTGTGTGTGTGGGTGTGTGTGTGCGGGCGCGTGTTTGTGCGTGTGAGTGTATGCGCACGCATTGACCTTTCTATTCGGAGTGCAGTTTGTCCTTTTCGATTTTCTGCTTTATCACAAATAGTTTTCACTCTCATCTTGCTACCTTATGATTTATAAACATTTTTAAAAAATCGTTGTAATGTGCATGCGTCCTTATATATATATATATATATATATATATATATATATGTATATATTTATATATATATATATATGTATATATATATATATATATATATATATATATATATATATATATATATATATATATATATATATATATATATATAAGTGTGATCAATCTTGGCGATGTACGTGTACGGGTCTCCTTCATAATTATATTCGAGATCAAGTGTATGGAGAGGGCCGTAGCAAGGTCAATACCTGTCTTCATCAAGCTTTCGGGCACATATACAGTTCATGTGGTCTGGCTCTCCTAGACTTCTTGCGAAATTCCAGGACACCATCAACACTAGACATTCCACTATAAAATACACATTCGAATCCTCAAATTCAGAAGTCTGCTTTCTCGACACACTCCTTCAACTAAAAAATGGCACACTTCATACAGAACTATACAACAAGCCGACAGATTCACACAGTTATCTTCTACCAACTTCTTGCCACCCGAAACACACCTTCCGCAGTATACCATTCAGTCAAGCAACCCGCGTTAGACGAATTTGCTCTGGTGATGACAGTACAAAGTACCATCTGACCAAACTAGAGACACACCTCACACGCCGTCAGTACGACACCACTTTGGTAACGGAACAGATCCAAAAAGCCTCCATCATACCTCGAGAACAACTTCTCATCAAAAACAAGAAACAAACTTCTACGAATATCCACTTCTCTGTCACATACACACCAGGCACATCAACAATACCCTCCATCATCCATAAACATTATCCACTCATCGAACAGAGTGACACACTGAAAACCATCTTTCACAGAGCCCCGATGACATCCTTCCGCCGAAATAGATCACTACGCGACTTACTAGTAAACGCTAAATCACCACAAATGGAAACAGAAAATCACAACAGAAACAACCAAACAAATAATCATAACACCAGTGACACGACATGCACCTTTATCACAGACATGTCAACACTAGAACTAGGGTTCTACAAATGCAAAGCAAAAAAATGTTCACTCCACTATCACATCCAAGAAACAACGACATTCACAAGTTCAGTCACTGGACAAAAATTCAACATACGCGATCACATAAACTGCAAATCCTCATGGGTCATCTACCTCCTAACATGCACTAAATGCAACATGCAATACGTCGGAAAGACTGAAACAACACTATACACACGACTAAATAACACTAGATCAGAAGTAACCAATTACAACAAAAACAAACCCAACAGCAAAACCCTCCCGTACACCATACATTTCAACCTTCCCGGGCATACAGTACACAACATTAACATCACTGCCATCGAAATAGTAAAAAACAAGAAACACGACACCATCATGAAAAGGGAATCTCATTGGATACACAAACTCAAAACATTAAGACCACGTGGTATAAACGCCGACCAATAAACGACCCTCTTCACCCTATAATGACCTGACCTCACTTCACACTTAACTTTACTATAAACAACACACTATACTTACGGACCCTACGGTAACTATATATTCTATACTTCGTTACATATTGACTTACCATTACCTTGCATGTATAATTGGTTATTATTTATGGACTACAATTACTTATCTCCGTTATGTATTGCATTGTATTGTATTTACCATTGTTATTAGTAGGCCTATATTTTGTATTTTATTGGTTTAGATCCTGATGAAGGGCATGTGCCCGAAAGCTTGATGAAGACAGGTATTGACCTTGCTACGGCCCTCTCCATACACTTGATCTCGAATATATATATATATATATATATATATATAATTGTAAATAATTCAGCATCAACGCAAGACGTAGCTTCCATGTATCTCTTTATTACAAGCTTTCGGCCAATGGGGCCTTCATCAGGCCTATAATGCATTGAAACAAACAGAACAAACCATACAAATAAGGTCGAAATAACAAAGTAAATGTGTAACAAAGGGTACAGAACAGAAGGGTTACACTAAGATAACAAAAATAACAGAAATTAACAACAGAGTGGGTTGAGTACAGAACAGAAGGATTATAGTAAGATAACAAAAAATAACAACAGAGGGGGTAATGACTTGAACGAGATGGTGGAATACAATAGAAACGATTGGGAAACTTAAGTGTGTGAAAGGACAAGGTATTTACCGGCATTGAAATTAACTTGGGATTCTGTTCATCAGGAGGAGTAGTGAGTCTTGTGTAGGTAATACTGTGAAAAAATGAGGATAATGTTTCAAGTAAAATGATAACTCGTTTCAATATTGTATCTTGTATTTGGGTTCAAGTCATTACCCCCTCTGTTGTTATTTTTTGTTATCTTACTATAATCCTTCTGTTCTGTACTCAACCCCCTCTGTTGTTAATTTCTGTTATTTTTGTTATCTTAGTGTAACCCTTCTGTTCTGTACCCTTTGTTACACATTTACTTTGTTATTTCGACCTTATTTGTATGGTTTGTTCTGTTTGTTTCAATGCATTATAGGCCTGATGAAGGCCCCATTGGCCGAAAGCTTGTAATAAAGAGATACATGGAAGCTACGTCTTGCGTTGATGCTGAATTATTTACAAGTGTACATAGAACATGACGCGCTGTAATACACGTTATGCAAAGGGCCCTCTTCTTTTATAAATATATATATTATATTCCTGATACTTGGCCTACTCATGCGTCTTATGAATATCAATATCAACTTAACTAAACGTATTATTAAAATCATGGTATAGACTGCATAGTTTGCGGAGTAATGATGATTGAAATGTACATTTTACGCTTGAGATACTACAGCACGTCATGAAAAAAAACATTATTCCAAAACATTGTTTGCATTATTATGATAATATAAGTATGAGATCGATAACAAAGAAACATGTCTTATTTCGATCGTGGAATGATGAGCAGTAGTTAAAATGCGAAGTCCATCCAAATACCTATTTGATACGATGAATATGGTAAAACCAAGTATGGTGATATTCCATCTGGCTTATCACTCTTATCACTATATTTCAACTTTAGGGTGCAAGGCACATCAGGGCCCCGTCTTACAAAGAGTTACGATTGATCCAATTAACCACAACTATATGGAAGTCCATCCACATCATAATTTATTTTCTGCAGGAAATTTGCACAATGTCCTTTGTAAACAAAAAGAAGCACACTGAATGGCCAAGACATCGTTGGCTGTGTGAGTATGCATCTTATCTCGAAAACATCTTTAAAAAAACCCTGCATTTTGTACGTTGACTTTGCTGGCTTTCCATACTTGCGATTGATCAGATCAATCGCAACTCTTTGTAAGATGGGGCCCATGCAGGCCTGCATGACAAAGAATGTCCTTGTAGCGCCGGGTGATTTAGATCTATGTATGCATGTACACATATGTGTAAAATAGAAATAAACGCATTAGCATCCATCTCTAATGGGTATCGCGGAGAGTATCGTTTGTAAAAGATGAACATTTCTAACGAGTATACATTGAGATTTCCTTGATCCCCTTCCGTTTCAATTCATATCGTCGGCCTCATGCCAAAAGAGCCTAGACCAAATTTTGGGGTGATTTGAGATATTTATATCATCGTGTACATCTTGACATGCTTTTTAAAATGATGTCCTTAATTTGTCAAAATTCGTTTTAATTATCAAAATGATTATGAATTCCATAAAGCCCTAAACGAGTATCCCGGCTTTTCCGTCTGCCCTAAATATGTTAAAGGGCCTTAAATAGGGCGACATTGTACCCAATGATGCTTCGGTTACAGCCCTTTTGGCATATATACGCGTCCATTTAACGATATGCCGAAAAGTCCTTAACACGTTTTATGCATACGAAACTAAATATTTTGATCTTTCATCAAAATATTTGATACTGTATTGTGTAAAACATATCAATTCAATCTCGACACAGAAGTTGAATTAACATTGTGTAAAACATATTAATTAAACTCATGTGTCGAGATTGAATTCAGAAACGAAGAAAAGGACACAAATTTTACAATATATAAAAAATGGAAAAACTTTAAAGGCTTTTAGCTCGGAATGCCCCCAAAAAGGCTAAGGCCCTACTGGTATAAGGCCGATAAGGTTTCCAATATATACCATTTCCGCTCATAATCATTATGGGGCGTTTGAGCAATCTCTTCGCAGACGCTTTCTATAACACAGAGAATTTATTCATACAACATAACATGTTATCATTACCCTTCTCTATAGTCTAAACGCTGATGAGCGCATAGCGTATAAAAAAAGGTTTACACTTAGAAATTATCATGTAAAGTTATTTATTTGTAATATCCTGAAGTTTTTTCCACACTTAGACATTGGTACAGATCTCTTTAAGCAAATGAAGATATAACCGTCGAAAAATCTTTCCGCTTGAGTGAGCACCGCTTACTTTTAAAAAAGTTCGTGAAAAATGATTTGCGCACAAATTGGGAATAGTATTGTGAATAAAAGTATACGTTAATCATGAAGAACACATGGACATTAGCTAGGAAGTTTGATTTTAAGAGATCTTTTACCTTTTTAACGGGTATCCTTGACCAAAAATGTCATAGAGCGGCATTGCGCCCCCCCCCCCCCACACTCATACACATCGAGACCATTGTGATGATATCTGCTTTACAAGGAGCTTTTGTATAAAAAAAAATGGCTTAGGCTTGATCTTCATTCTGTAGTCATTGCCAAGCTTGGGAAAGTGTTGAGAAACAAGTATAAAATAAAATAAGAAATGTAAACCCACATTGAATTATTAAAACTTAGTAAAAAATTGCTGGAGATGTCTGAAATAAACTTTTGTTTACATTCAGTTGTATCCCCAGATCCAGCTGGCACAAAAAAGGGTGAAAGGTTGTGCTTACCTAGGGTTAAAATGTTTATGTGGGTGGCAATTTTTTTAATAAAATATTCAAATGTATCTGTTTTATTTCAGTTGGCTAAAAATGCAATAGAAACGTATGCAAAATGTACAGCACGGTCAATTTGTTTTCGTCTTATTTCCTTGACACAGCGTGAAAAAGAGCATTTCCGCACAAACATATTTCTGCGAGCTTTACAAAAATGGACAGTGCTCACTCACGTGTATCATTCTGTCAAACTTTTTACTTTCATTTGATAGATGAGACCAAAACCCAAGAATAGAAATGTGAGAAAATTATCCCAATGTTGTCTATTTGTCAATTCCCAGGACTTTTTCAGAGACAAAGAGTAAACTTTATTGATACGCACTGTCTAGCAAGAAGACAGAAGGTCCCGTTCTGGTATAGTATATCGGCCAGGGATGGAACATACGACCTTCCGTTCATGAGGCGGGCGCTCTACAACTGAGCCATCATGTCAGGGATATATTACAATATCAAAATAGAGCTTTTTCATCCGAAGTTGTATTCTTTGTGTGATTGAAGCTCAGTCTTATATCTATCTTTTTAATTTCTTCCTGTTTTTTTTTCATCCTTATTATAGAGTACAAAGTGCCCAATTATTATCACATTCACACTGTCTTTACTATACATGTATATTCTATTTTGCACTGCTTTTCATTAATTTCTGTAAGATTTATATTGCTTTTTATTACTTTGCATTATATCTAAATGCAAACTGAATAAAGAATTGAATTGAATTGAATTAAAAGTTACGAGTGACTGTATATATGCTTATATCGTTTATTATAATCTTTACTGACATTGTATATCAATACGATAATTATACGACTTCAACTAATGGGACTATGAAGCTATATGAGCCAGAATTAAAAGAATTAATTACAAAGAAGAAGAAAATGAAAATAAGAACACTTAGGAGTAGAAGAAGATAAACAGAGAAGAAGAAAAGGGAAAGAAGAAAAAGAAGAATAAGAATACTGAGGAGGAAGAGTAGAAGAAAAGGAGAAGGAAAAAAGGAAGGAGAATAAGACTAACAAGAAAAGTAAGGAGAACAAACAGAATAACGATGATTAACTTTATGCATATTGAAGGAAATATATAGGTATGACATGGGTAAACAAAATATATGTCTATAAAAATCCAAAACACAAATAATTAAACAGATTTTTTTTTCGAGACTTGGCACGTTTGATGATAAAAATGTCGACTTGTGGCGCCTTTCGTTAAGTCTCCAATAATTACGTGGATTTACTTTAAGCTTCCTCTGTTCGACTGGGCCCTCTTTTATTCATAATCTATATAAATGACATCCAGAACTCCTCTGAAATATTATCTTATGTCCTTTTTGCAGATGATTCAAATGTACTATACTCTCATCCTAACCCCGATATTTTAATAAATGTACTGAACACTGAACTGGATAAATTGGTACAATGGATTAGGGCTAACAAATTGTCAATTAATGTACAAAAAACGAAATGCATGCTTTTTAGCAATTCTTTAGAACAATTGCCATCTAATATCAAATTGGACAATAAAGACATTGAAGTTGTTACTACAACAACATTTTAGGTCTCATAATAGACAACAAATTATCTTGGAAAACACACATTGACTTTATATGTCGTACAATTTCACGCAATATTGGTGTTATTAACAAAGTCAATTCTTTCTTCCAACTTCCTCCCTAAAAATGCTTTATTCAACATTAATTTTACCATATTTAAATTATGGAGCAATTGTTTGGGGAAATACACACTCAACCTACCTTGATAGAATATTACTTTTACAAAAGAAGGCATTGCGTGTTATTTTCAACTTGTCCTGGAGATCTCACACAGATGAGTTGTTTTTTAACAACAATATTCTAAAAATAAAAACACTGTACCAATATAACTTAGGTCAATTCATGTATCAGTTAAACAATAATATGTTACCATTCATATTTAATTCTTCATTTAACAAAAACAAAACTCTTCACAAATATCCCACACGTCAATCAGATGAATTCCATTTACCACTACCCCGGACCATCCTTGCAAAATCTATTTTTACTTTTGAAGGCCCTAGACTCTGCGGAACTATTAATAAAAACATCAAAGAATCACCAAGCCTTAATTCTTTCAAATATAAGTTCAAAAAATTTATCCAAGATAACCATTGAATTTAACTCTTCATCACTCAAACTCTTGTATTTTTTTTTTAAATCAAACATGATTATCATGTCACGTACGC